>NW_006298163.1:229192-230035 GCF_000327345.1 Myotis davidii | reverse complement strand
AAACTCTCAGCAAAGTGGGAATAGAGGGATCATACCTCAACATAATAAAAGCATTATATGACAAACCTACAGCCAACATCATACTCAATGTGCAAAAACTAAACTCATTTTCCCTAAGATTGGGAATAAGACAGGGATGCCCACTTTCACCATTCCTGTTCAATATAGTACTGGAAGTGCTATCCATAATGATCAGACAAGAAGAAGAAATAAAAGACATCCAAATTGGAAAAGAAAAAGTAAAACTGTCCTTATTCGCAGATGACATAATACTATATATAGAAAACCCCAAACACTCCATGAAAAAACTACTGGACCTAATAAGTGAATTTGGAAAAGTAGCAGGATACAAAATTAACACCCAGAAATCTATGGCCTTTTTATACACTAATTATGAACTCACAGAAAGTGAAGCAAAAAAAAAAAAAAAAAAAATTCCATTTACCATTACACCAAAAAAATTAAGATACACAGGAATAAACTTATCTAAGAACAGTAAAAGACCTGTACTCAGAAAACTAAAGGACATTGAAAAAAGAGACAGAGGAAGACATGAACAAATGGAAGAATATACTATGTCAGTGGTCGGCAAACTGCGGCCCCTTGAGCGTGGCTCTTCCACAAATACCACGTGCCTAGGACAAACTCTTCAAAAATTTATCTGGAATGAAAAAAAAATCACGAATAGCTGCAGCAATCTTGAGAAAGAACAACAATGTAGGCGAGATCACAATACCAAATATCAAGCTATACTACAAAGCCACTGTTCTCAAAACTGCCTGGTACTGGCACCAGAACAGACATATAGACGAGTGGAACAGAACAGAGAACCCAGAAATTGAG
>NW_006298163.1:227725-228864 GCF_000327345.1 Myotis davidii | reverse complement strand
AAAATAAACAAGTGGGAAAGCATCAAAATAGAAAGCTCTGCACAGCAAAAGAAATCATCAACAAATTGAAAAGGGAGCCCACTGTATGGAGAACATATTTGGCAATGATACATCTAATAAAGGGTTACTATCCAACATTTATAGAGTACTCATACAACTTAACAAAAGAAATATAAACAACCCGATCAAAAAATGGGCAAAGGACCTAAAGACACTTTTGAAAGAGGACATTCAGAAAGCCAAGAGACATATGAAAACATGCTCATAGTCACTAATCATCTGATAGATACAAATCAGAACTAAAATGAGGTACCATCTCACACCTGTCAGAATGGCTATCATCAACAAATCAACAAATGACAAGTGCTGGCAAGAATACAGAGAAAAAGGAACCCTCCTTCATTGCTGGGGGGAATGTAGACTGGTGCCACCACTGTGGAAGACAGTATGGACTTTCTTCAAAAAGTTAAAAATGGAACTCCTATTTGACCCAGTAATCTCACTTCTAGGAATATATCCCAGGAAACCAGAAACACCAATCAGAAAGTATATATGCATCCCTAAGTTCATAGCAGCATAATTTACTATAGCTAAGATTTGGAAACAGCCTAAATGCCCATAAGCAGATGAATGGATTAGAAAACTGTGGTACATCTACACAATGGAATACTACATTGCTGTAAAAAAGCAGGAATTCTTACAATTTGCAACAGCATGGCTGGAAATGGAGAACATTATGCTAAGTGAAATAAGGCAGTCAATGAAAGAAAAATACTACATGATCTCACTTATTTATGGATAATAAAGAGCATTATAAACTGATGAACCAAAATAGATACAGAGGCAGAGCAACATTGAATAGACTGTCAAACTACAGCAGGAAGGTCTGGGGATGGTTGTGGGGGGTATCTCCACAGATAACGAAGAGACCAATATATAGAAAGATATATTCTTTTTTTTAAAATATATTTTATTGAATTTTTACAGAGAGGAAAGGAGAAAGATAGAGAGTCAGAAATATTGATGAGAGAGAAACATCGACCAGCTGCCTCCTGCACATCTCCTACTGGGGATGTGCCCGCAACCCTGGTACATGCCCTTGACCGGAATCGAACCTGGGACCTTTCAGTCTGCAGGCC
>NW_006298163.1:220736-227273 GCF_000327345.1 Myotis davidii | reverse complement strand
CTATATAATAAAAGGGTAATATGCAAATTGACCCTAACAGCAGAACAACTGGGAATGACTGGTCACTATGACACACACTGACCATCGGGGGCAGACGCACAATGCAGGCACTGCCCCATGGTGGTCAGTGTGCACCCACAGGGGGCGCTCTGCTCAGCCACAAGCCAGGCTAATGGCTGCCAGTACAGTGGTGGTCGTGGGAACCTCTCTCACCTCCTCAGCAGCGCGAAGGATGTCCGACTGCAGCTTAGGTCTGCTACCCGCTGGCAAGTGGACATCCCCCAAGGGCTGCCGGGCTGCCAGAAGGATGTCTGATTGCCAGCTTAGGCCCAATCCCCTGGGGAGCAGGCCTAAGCCAGCAGGCGGCCATCCCCCGAGGGGTCCCAGGCTGCGAGAGGGCACAGGCCAAGCTGAGGGTCCCCCCTCCCACGAGTGCACAAATTTTTGTGCATTGGGTCTCTAGTATACATATAATATCCTTAAGGATATACAAAATTGTATAATATTCCTATTACATTCAGACTTATTCATATTTTACTTATAATTTAATATTTATAATATTTGTTAACAGCATGTGTTTCTTTGTCACAGTTGTCTTTATTGGGTTGCTTAGATAAAGTGATATAGTAGGTAGTTAGACAGACATGAGTAGAATAGGAATGATAAGCAAGGTACAGAGGTTAGCTGGTACAAATACTGGGGTGTCTAGCAAGTGTAAGATGGGACCTCAACCCCAGGGTGAATCTTTCCTCCCCTAGCATATCACTGGTTATTCGGTTTAGACCCTCTGACCTTTCTACTGCTGGTCCTGTAGTGTGGACGCTCCCCTGACCTTTCCTCCCCAAGCATGTCACTAGTCATATGGTAGATCCCCTTAGAGGAGGAACAAGGGGGCCAGAGAATAGCCTCATATGACCCCCATACAAGCCCTTGCTCAACCACTCCCTTAAGCATTAAGATCTCACTCAGGGCAATGAGGTTCTGATCAGCATAAAATAATCTTAGGAACAAAGCCTCAGTCCTGTTGACCAAAGATATAGCATTTTGGTAAAACTAGAAGTAACACTTAGGCCTCAGTTGTATTTTAGCTCCAGGGCCAGAAAAGCAACAAAACCAGGTGAAGCTATGCCATAGCGGACATCAAGAACAGCTGTAATGACTAATGACCCCTTTCCCTGGCACCAGCCATTCAGTAGATATCACTACCCTGAAAGAACACACATAGAAAAACTGATAAATATTCTAAGAAGGTCCTCCCCTAAAATACACAACTTTGGTAACAGATAAAACCCCCTAAGACCAATGACCACCATGCTCACAGCAGCGGTTCTCAATCTGTGGGTTGCGACCCCTTTGGGTGTCTAATGACCCTTTCACAGGGGTCACCTAAGACCATTGGAAAACACATATATAATTACATATTGTTTTTGTGATTAATCACTATGCTTTGATTATGTTCAATTTGTGACAATGAAAATACATCCTGCATATCAGATATTTACATTATGATTCATAACAGTAGCAAAATTACAGTTATGAAGTAGCAACAAAAATAATTTTATGGTTGGGGGTCACCACAACATGAGGAACTGTATTAAAGAGTCGTGGCATTAGGAAGGTTGAGAACCACTGCTCTAGAGTCTAGACTAGAGCCATGCCCATGCTTTTTCCCATCTCCTTCACCCAGGTGAATTTTCTTTGCCTTTGTTTCTCCTAAGGTCCAAGGGCCCTTCTTTTGCCTCTTTTGTTTCCTGAGTGCATGCACCCCATCTGGCTCACTTCTTCCATGGCTTACTTCTTATACCTCTGTGATTTTCTAAATAAACTTTCACTTGTATTTGGAAAATACAAATTCACTCAGAATTCTTTTCTTAGCTGAACTCAAGGACTGAGGTCTAACATCTGGTGCCATTTGCCATTGACAAAAGCATCTACCTTTGTCAGAGAATGAAAATCATATAACCTTTTCTATAATAGATAAGGCTTCTCATATACTAAAATGTTTCCATTAATTAGAAATTTACTGGAGGTATACCATCTTACTCAAGCAAGAAATTGATTTTGAAAGTAGAATGGTAAACAGATTTTATTTCTGAAATCAGTATGAATTTCTTGCTGGGCCACATTGGACTTTCTTTTCTTTGGGCTTGGAATAATGATTTTGAGTAACATGTGTGGATAAAAAAAGGGCTACATACTAAATCTGACAAACTTAGGCCAACATGGTCAGCCTTACAAACCTATAGACCAAAACTACCACACAAGATGGTTTGAATGTATAAATTCCTAATTAAAAGTGAATCATGATGGGTAGTAACATCTTAGGCCTACAGCTTCCTTGACAAAGGTCAACCTTTAACTTTGAAGAAGTGGTCTCTGTCTGGTCTTTGTGCATCTGACATACCTTTGAAATGTCAGAGTTATCTTCTTTTCCAAACACAACTGCCAGCACCATAGCAGAAGACCTCAGAACCCCTCATTGTTAATTGTTATCTTATTGCCCAAATACTATCTCTATGTACTGTAAATGTAAACTATTAACTCTTCTGTACCCACCACTGTAAAAGAAGTCTATTTCTCTCTGTTTGGCTTTTTGTCGAACCCCAGAGATTTCCCTGCTTTGTTTTCTTCCACCCCTTAAATCTACCACCAATGGATTTCATGAAACCCTCCTTATGTGTTTTTTTTCCTCCTTTGATTTTAATGTTTTAAGTAAGTTGCAAAACTGCCCTTCTCTTAAGCATCTTCTCAGTCCATTGAGATTTTGCTTCCTGGCAACTGTTATCAGTTTGGCTCAAATAAACTCATAAAAATTCTCTACAGATTTGGCCATTTCTTACTTGACACATGGAAGGTGTTTATAAGAATACTGCTTGCTGGTAATGAAAGTTGTAACTTTTTAAAATTTAAAAATGCAGAGGGGTTGCAAACTATATCCCAGGCCAAATCACACCACCTCTTTTTGTAAATAAAGTTCTATTGGAGCATAGTCAGACCCTTCATTTACATAACAATATGACCCTCAAAGGTTAAAATATTTACTAACAGGTCCTTTAGAAAAAAACATTTGCTGACACCTGAAGTAAACTTCCATGGGTAAAATAAAAATTAAGGTTAACAACAACAAAAGTGAATAAATAACATTTTTAGACTTGGCATGGAAGGGAGTTAAAAACACATTTAGACCTTTGCCCGTCAATTGCTGCACAGCTGCTCTCTCTCATAATCACACACTTCATGGATTTAAAGTATGTGCCTCCCTGGGCCAGCCCTGAGGGCTCTGTTTCATTTCCTATAAGGTGCATTGGAGAGAGCTGTGCAACCCAGTGAGTATGCACTGCCCACTGGACCCCAATGTGGAGGAGACATTTCACCAGGAACCAAGAACATGGAGCAAGCACTGTGGGTTCTTTGCTGATGCTGGAAGCATTCTTATTTCTAAGTCCAAAATCTGCATTATCTTCTAACATAGCACCTCACGTGCTAGAACTCTGCTGCCTAAAAAATAAAAATAAAAAAAAAAATAACTGGAAGAACTCTTTGAAAATATTCTTTAGCCAGTGGAGCAAGGAGTTCTGTGTGTCATATGCTCCCATGGTAACAGTCTCTCTTTATTAAAATCCACTTTGGTGGATGAGAGAAGCCTGGCATTGTAATAAGTAGTGGAGTTAAGACCCTGGGACCAAAGCCAGATGACATAGGTCCTTCTCCCAGCTCCATTGCTGGTTACCTGTGTAATTCTGGGCTTGTCACTCTGACTTCTGTTTGCTTATCTATAACTTTTTATCATCTGGAATAACAATGTCTTTCCTATCTACATTATTCTCACTCAAATGTTTGTGAGAATAAAATGAGATGGTAATCATACATTTTAGTATACTGACTGAAACTAGCCTGGTGTTTGGGTCATGGACCAACCATATTTGATTTGAGAAATCATATGGAGATGGCTTGTTTGATATTAAATTAGGCAGATTCCAGATACTGGGCATGCCAGGACATTCAAAAATCTATGTGGATCTATATATTGGGATACAAGGGACTTGGGAGTTAGCCAAAATGCAGGCTGGGCCCATAAGGAAGCCAGGTCATCTCATTTTGAGTGAATGCTGCCCTTTCCAGTGAATTAGTACCAGTGTGTGGAACTGAGAGTCCCCTCACAAGAGGAGACTAGTTGGCAGCAGAAGATAGAAAGTAAAGATCTTTGCTTTCTGAGAAAGGATGTGGCTGGATATCAGACCAAAGTGAAGCAAAGAATTCTGAGACTCCTAACTTCAGGCAATTGAAGAAGGACAGAGCAACATGGTAGAACAGGGCTAAGAGGGAAAGCTGTAGTTTGGGAGTCATCAGCAAAGCAAATTCGAAATTCCATCTTCCAGTGAATGGAGGCAGGTGAATGGTGGCAGCTGTCATGTCCCTGCTTTCATTGGAAATGCTGAAGTTATCTTGTCTGACGGGTCTGAGCAGTGTAAGTCCCCTCACTGACTGACCCTTGTGTAAATATTTTAACATTTTGAATCCTTTTTTTTTTGTTTTTTGGTCAGGAATATTTGAACATTCCTGAGAGTTTCTAAAATAAATAAGTAAATAAGTAAATAAGTAAATAAATAAATAAATAAATAAAATTAATAAGAAGTCAATCACCTGCGAGATAGCACATTAAACCACTAATATCCATTCTTGCTTTAAAGTGAATTTACTTCATTGAATTATCTCTTTTCAACCCCTTTAACCTTGAGGAAATAAAATAGAGAATAGGAAGATTATAAAACACAGATAACCTATTTGCATTTTGCAATTGTCTGTGGGAAAGGTCACCAAGCACAGGTGTGTGAGCTGTGGCCTATACAAGCTATTGGTATATGGGTATCTGCTGCCTACTAGAAGTGCAGAAAAAGGGGGCTTTCCAGAGGGGCAGTTAATGCAATTGCACTGCCTGAAGGAGACATCTTTTGCTAAGCCTTACAAAGGCTTCTTAGGGTTTAAAATATCATGGAAGTAAAATTGCCATAGGCTTTATTGAACAGTTCAGGCCCACGGCTTTCCAGACTGCAAGGTCAGGAGAATGCAGAGGAATTCTGGTTGTTACAGAACTGGGGTTCCTCTGAAGAGAGCTGGGAGGTGATGGAGGTAGTTTCTCTTTTGCTACTGGGGGTTTATGAGGAAAAGGAAGTCAGATTAGTGAGGAAATGACCAGTCACTTGCAAAGTCCATCTTATTTTCAGTGAAAGTTTCCAAGTGATAATAACATTTTTCAGTATTAAGACTTGGAGAATGAATTTGCAACTCCCCAGTGATGGCTAACACCATCAGAAAGTGTGACAGTCCCCTGCATATCCAGCTCAGTCAGAGGAAAATGGATCATGTTCACAAAGAAAAAAAATTGCAAAGTATGCAGCCCAGAATTATTGCCATCATAAGCCAGGAAAATCATCCACCAAATTTCTATCATCTACCAACAATGCGGCAGGCTAATTTTCTGCTGAAACACAGTGTGCTTGTGCTAAACTTGCTTCACTAACTTAATTAGAAAAAAATAATTTTGCAACTTACATGGGGCTCAAGAATATAATGAATACAATTCATAAAAGGCCAATGCCACTTTGCAGATCTTAGCCCCACTGGGGATTGTGAAGTAGTTAGTTTTGGAGAGAGTTCCTATGCCTGCAATCCCAATAGCCAACATTGCCTGCCCTTACCGTGGGCCATTCTCATTTTTATCATCAGCAAAACTAGACTTGCATTGCCTTTCTCTTCCAGATTTCCTCATCAGTCCCCTCTTTCCAGTCATCCTGCCCTCCAGGGATAATTATTCTCATTTGAATAGTCAAAGGTTGCTTAAGATTATAGCTCAGGGTTGGAGTCAGGAAAAAGTGATGTCACGGTGTACCTCACTTTTCAACTAGTTTTCTTCCTATGTGTGTTTATGTTTTAAGAAATTAGTTGAGTGTGGAAGGCCTGGGTTTCCCTTACTCACAGAGAAGAGTTAACAAGGTTGGCATTTAAAAAATTTAGATCCAACCAGGAACTATCCGAAATTTAAGGAGGAAAGAGTTTGAATTTTGTCTGCTGGTTAGGTTAGGGGCCTGAAAATATTTGAAAGAGAGGAGATGTGTGGGATGCCTTGAGTGAGGCCAGAAATGGTAAGCACAGCAGTAATTCTATGGAGGTCCTCCTTCCAAAGCCAAGGAAGAATTAGGAGGCACCACTGGCCCCAGTGGAGAAGGAAAAGGACTACTTTGGCATCTTGAGTGACCTGTGCTGTTAACCTGTGTTGTTTTGCATAATGGTCTTTGGGAGGGTGCATTTCTGTGGGAAGTTCTTTGGTAGAAGCATCAAGTTGGGCTAGGTCAAGTCCAGCCCTTTAAGAATCAAGCCCTTTCCTTGCTCTGACTGCTTGTTTCGGAGGGATCATGTGGTAGGTGAGAATTTCCTGAGCTTCTCCTCTGGGAAGAATCTGTTGGGAGAACAGACACTTGGATTGTCTTGAGAGTAGGGATGAATGTTGACCATGTAGACAATCAGTTGGGCGGGGGG
>NW_006298163.1:219786-220666 GCF_000327345.1 Myotis davidii | reverse complement strand
GGCTGCTAAAGTTAAGAATTTAGTGTGCTTGTATTTCTGGAGATATTTAGCTGCTTTTTTCAAATAGGTATCAGAGGTAAATAAGGTTAACAAGTCTGATAAGGCAACAAATAATTAAACAAGAAGTAAACAGATAGTGCAATGACTGGCCCATTAGAGCAGTACTGCTGTGATATGCTGAAAATACTCCGACCCCCAGCATATTCACATCAAATCTCTGGAACCAGTGAGTGTTACCTTATAAGAAAAGGGAGTCTTTGCAGATGTAGTGCAGTTAAAGATCTTGAGATGAGGAGATAATCCTAGATTATCTAAGTGGGCCCTAAATGCCATCACAAGTATCCTTACTAGTATAAGAGAGGAAAAGACTGGCACACAGAGAAGGCAATGTGCAGACAGTACAGAGAAATGCAGCCACAAACCATGGAATGCTGCTGACACCAGACACTGGAAGAGACAAGGAAACAGGTTCTCTCACCGAGTCTCTGGAGAAAGTGCAGCCTTGCCAACATTTTCATTTGGACTTTTGACCTCCAGAACTATCCTATCTAATAAAAGAGAAACATGGTAATTGGCGTACGACCGCTACCCTTCCCATTGGCTAATCAGGGTGATATGCAAATTAACTGCCAGCCAAGATGGCAGTCGGCAGCCAGGCAGCTTAAACTGAACATGAGGCTTGCTTGCTTCAGTGATGGAGGACTGCAACATTCCCCGCCTGCCTTGCCGGCCTCTGAGCCTGCAGTTTAAGAAACATTGTAACAAATATAAGCTAAACAAAACCCCACAAAACCAGCTTTCAGGGAGCTGGGATCTCAGAGCTGGAGTTGACACAGAGTTTCGATTATAGAACCAAAACAAACCAGATACCTGCTTTCAG
>NW_006298163.1:218259-219363 GCF_000327345.1 Myotis davidii | reverse complement strand
GTCTCCTCATTCACCCCCAACCCCAGGGAGTGGGCCTAAGCCAGCAGGTGGTCATCCCCCGAGGGGTCCCAGACTGCGAGAGGGCACAGGCTGGGCTGAGGGACCCCGTCCCCCCTAGTGCACAAATTTTTGTGCACCGGGCCTCTAGTCCTATATAATAAAAGCCTAATATGCCAAGTGTCCGGTCGTCCAGTCATCCAGTCGTCCGTTCAACCAATCAAAGCATAATATGCTAATGGTATGCTAAGGCTTCTCAACTGCTTGCTATGACATGCACTGACCAGCAGGAGGCAGATGCACTCACTAGTAGGTTAGCTTGCTTCTGGAGTCTGGCCAATCAGGACTGAGAAAGACGAGCCAGACACACCCTGGAGCCCTCCTGTGGTCCCTCCGCAGTTGGCCAACTTCCAGCGTCCCTCCCTGACCCCAATTGTGCACTGGTGAGGTCCCTCGGCCTGGCCTGTGCCCTCTCACAATCCAGACCCTCCGGGGGATATCGGAAAGCCAGTTTTGGGTTTTGGCCCAATCCTGCAGGCCAGGCTGAGGGACCCCACTGGTGCACAAATTCGTGCACCAGGTCTCTAGTGAAAGAATAAATTTCAGTTATTTCAAGCCATCAAGTTTGTAGTAATTTGTTACAGCAGCCACAGTAGTCTAATACAACAAGACAATGGGAGTGTGCAGTGGTGGCACCTGACAAATCTGAATGGGTGAGGGTCAGGGAAGTCTCTAAAAGAAGTGATGTTCATGTTGAGATTTTAGGATAAGCTTTGAGGAGAAGAGGGAGAAAAAGAAATATCCTCTGCAGAAGAAAGAGTATTGTGAAAACCTGGAGCCAACAGAGAGCATGTGTGTCCAGAGAGCATAGTCTCCAAGTGAGAAGGCCATGGCAAAAGACGATAATGACAGGTAGGTGTGTCATGTGAGAAAGAATGTGGACTTCAAGGCAATAGGACACTAGTGAGGGATAGTTAGCAGACAGTGTTCGGATTAGGCAAATGTTACCTGAAGGTCTTTCTGGAAGCCTAAGTTGGAATAGTTGAAAGAAATATGTACTAGTACAATAGGGCAAGATGATTAGGCAGGAGAATGATAGGGTTGGAT
>NW_006298163.1:212996-218224 GCF_000327345.1 Myotis davidii | reverse complement strand
AAGAGTGGAAATGGTTATTCAGTTTCTGGATTCAGAACTGGATTGGTGACGATGCTTGTCACTGAGAAAAGGAATAAAGAAGGAAAATAAGGTTCCCAGTTTAAAGGGCATTTGGGAGCAAAATTATTAGCCCAAGCAAGGCTTTTTTTCATGGATGGGCAGTCAAAGCAAAGCCTCTCATGACCTCTAGAATCTCCTTCTTTGGCCCTCCCACAGTTCCAGCAATATCAGTAGAGTTTATTACTAGGGATTACAACACCAAAATGAATGTTGAAATATAAATACTACTTTGGAAGGAGACCTGATTTGCCATGACAAGGCTCAAAGGCTTCAAGATGAATCAGGTTTTCAGTTTGGCTCTCTAACAATGGGAGCCCTTAGAGATGGAAGGAAGGCAGATAATATTTCCTGAGGGGCAGTCAGAATTATGCACTGTCTCTTACTGCTAAGGCAGGTGGGAACACATTGGGATGTTTAGGGGATATGATGGAGACATGGTTGAGGAACCCTAAAAAGGTGGAGATTGGGTGAGTTTGAAGGAAAATACCCTATAAATAGTTAATATTTTATTCCTTTTCTACTCTAAGCATGTGCAAAATGACAGGATGCTGAACTCAACAATATCAGGACAGAGGTTAGAAAAATGGCCTCACTTAAAGCTTGAAGTGTCCTCTGGTAAAATTGCCTTAATGTGTGATAATGCATGGAGAAGAGTAGGCCTTACTTATGAAGGGAATAAGAATATGCCATCCCCAAATCTGCCACTTTGGTGTAAGGGTTGTTTTGAGCTGAAGGCAATTGAGAAGCAGCTAACCCTAAAAGAGCTCTCTGCCCTCCCCCATCTGTCTGAAAGTAGAACATAAATTTCCCTTCATGAATGTCTTCTCCCTCCTCTCTCTCACACCAGGAGGAGGAAAAACAATCATTATCAGTAGAGATATAAAGTCAGCACTGGGATGGGTCTACATAAACAAATTCTACCAAAATAATCCTTATCTTCTGTTCATTTCCCTATATATTTATTTTCTGATAATTTATTGCACAAAGAAGCCAAACGCCTTTTCCTTTCTCTTGTTACTTTTCTACAAATTTATTACCTTTGGATCTCACTTCTTTTTTTCTTTTAATGAAGATTACTGTGTATATAAAATTAAAATCTTAACATCAAATAGTGTTTTATGCCTTTTCTCCTGTCAATCTGTCTTTTGTCAGTTTAATACACAGATACCAACTAAATCTAAGAGGCTAAAAGAAAAGTTTTGTTCTCCCCTACACCTTTAAGATCTGCACATTTTTGTTTAGTGCTAATGTGCTTCTCAACAGGGGAAATAATCACCCCATTTTCTTAATGTTTCTATGCTTAGTTTTATATTTTAAGACCTTTCTCTCTTTTTTTCAAATATAATAATTGCTATAAGTTGAAAGGAAAATAAAAGCAACTCTTCAGACTCTAATACTTTGTTACTAGTATTATGATATATCTAGGATTATACAGTATCTGGAGCCTGAAGGAAGCAGAAATTTCAATCTGATTTTATTTTTGTGGCTAAATTTTTATTAATTAGCCACACAACTAAATCATAATTGTTTAGTCATCTTCCTTTCTCTAATATTTTTCTAACACTTTTTAGAATTTGTCTAAGACAAATCAGTGTGGTAGAGTGTTCTAGGTGCTTCTGGTTCCATGACTCACATCCTCACAACCTCAACTCTGATTTTAACTGCCTCTGAGTGGACAGTTCTCTATGGGCTTTCACTCACTTCCCACTATCAGTCTCTGCCTCAAGCATAGGCTTCCCTCTTCACTTCTGTCCCCTGGGTTCCTCCAATACCTGCATGGGATCACTCTGCCTGGTGCACCTGTACAGCCTAGAGTTAACACCTGTAGATACCACCCTCATACAAAGGGAATGGGCACTGATGGATATATGGTATGCTTTTGCCTCCCAGCCCGTGGATGGATAATTTTGGAGGGGATTTGTCAAGGATTTTCCCTCACCTCCATTACCTACAGAGTTGACCTCAACACACTCTTATACTGTTGTATTTAACTTCCTTGTCTCATTCTCCCTGCACCAATATGTTACAGCAAAATATTCAGGCAGTGGGAAGACAAAACAGCCAGGCACTTGGAAGATTCAGAGACTTTATTGCAGGAGCACCAGTGCTGAGTGGCTCAGGGGAATTGGTTCCCAAATCTGAGCATCAAATGCAGTGGGGCTTTCCCTTTTATCTCCCTAGTTTCTTTGTCTCCCAAATATGAACTAGGCTTCTGGACTTTTCTCAGGCTTTTTATGCAGCCCCTGTGACAGTTGTAAGGGGGGAAGTGAGAAAGTGACTAAGACCCCATCTGGTGCCGGCAGTCAGACCCCATTTTGGGGCTATGTATGGTTTATGGCTCCTGTTAAAATAAGCATTCAGGGAAACAGGTTTTGCAAGGCTGGCTAGGATACAAGTGGAAAGGGGGCTAGCACGCATATGCATCAAAATGCAGGTTGGGTGGGAGGCTCAAGCTGCCTTCACAGATACTCTTGTTCTCTGGAATGACCTCCCAAATAAACTACCAGTATAGAGTCCTTTTCTCAGAGAAAGCCTAGCTAAATCATACTGTGAAAAGTATACAAGATCCTTATTCAGCAAACCGAAGTTTCAGTTACTCTCTATCACCATTAGAGGCAAGTCATTTAATTGCACTGATCCTAATTTCCACTTCTGTAAAATAAAGGTATTAGACTAATTTTTGGGTTTCATTCTTTCACATATTCACTTACTCATTTTTCATTCAAGCATTCATGAATTATTCACAGTTCATTCATTCACTCATTTTCATTCTATAGTCCCTTATCCATCTATTCTTACTATCTTTCACTAATTTTTATTTATGTATCCATTCATTTTCTTATTCATTTACTTCTATTATTATATATTCTTTATTTATTTACTCAGTTATCCATTTTAAAGGATAGATACCTTTATCTATTTTTCATTCAACTGTTTATTTTTTATCATTAATTTTTTAAATCCATTTAGTGTTTCATGCTTTAATTTTGTCATACAGTTCTTTTTTTTTTTTTTTACTCTTCCAACCCTAGTTTCTTTTCTACCATCTGTATATCTTTTTACCTCTTTCTATATTTTTTTCTTCAACAACTGGTTACTGAGAATCCACTCAAGTACCAGCCATTTCAAATCTATCATTATTTGCAATAACAGTGTGTGGTGAGTAATCACTTCTGTGAATTGAAGATTCATTAAAAAGATCTGTGAGGGTAAAAACAGCAATAACAACAAAATAAAACAGTGTAGGCCCCACACACTATAAATGGGGAAAATATATATTACAAAATCAGGTAATAACATGTATTTATAATAGAAATCCATTCTGTTTAATTATTTGTTATAATTTTTGAAGGCCATAAGAAGTCTCATTTTTGCCACTAAGGAAATAAAATTATTTCTGGTGGCTCCTAGCCATAAAAAAGTTATTCAATAGCTTTATGGGAGATTATATTTATATCATCTAAATGTTTATAAATTCACAAACCAGATGAGTACCAAACTGAAAATACAAAATAGAATATAATTGAACACATGCTTTCTCCCAGGAGAAAGTCTCATTATCAAAAGTGCCTACTTACTAATCTTCATGCAAAAAGCCTGAATTCTTAAATATTTTTATGGGCATATATTTATAACTAAATATATGTTGATATGTGTACATAGATATGTATATATAATATGGTACTGAAAACATTTTTTTTATTTTCTTTATTGATTAAGGTATTACATATGTGTCCTTATCCTCCCATTAACCCCCCCCCCCACCCGGTGTCTGTGTCCATTGGTTATGCTTAATTGCAGGCATACAAGATCTTTGGTTGATCTCTCCCCTTACCCTCGCCCTCCTCTGCCTTCCCTCTGAGGTTTGAGCATCTGATTGATGCTCCTCTGTCTCTGGATCTGTTTTTGTTCATCAGTCTATATTGTTCATCATATTCCACAAATGAGTGAGATCATGTGATATTTATCTTTCTCCAACTGACTTATTTTGCTTAGCATAATGCTCTCCAGGTCCGTGTAGCTGTGCCACAGTTTTTTAATCCACTCATGGGCTGATGGCACTTAGGCTGTTTCCAAATCTTAGCTATTGTAAATTGTGCTGCTATGAACATAGGAGTGCATATATCCTTTCTGATTGGTGTTTCTAGTTTCTTGGGATATAGTCCTAAAAGTGGGATCACTGAGTTAAATGGGAGGTAATTTTTTAAAGCAAATATTATGAACAAAAGGTTAAGTTATAGAATTGGTAAATTTGCAATTAAAGGTTTGAAATAATGTACCAACATATAATGTCTGTTAATGTAAAGACATCCAAACCTGTAAAGAACATTATAAACTTATGAACAATAATAGATACAGAGGCAGAGCTGCCTCAAACTTATTGTCAAACTGCAGCGGGAAGGCCAGGGAGGGTTTGGGGGCAGGAGGGAGGGGGGTAAGAGATCAACCGAAGGACTTGTATGCATGCATATAAGCATAACCAATGGACATAAGACACTGGGGGTAGGGGAGGCCAGGGGATTGTCAAGGGTGGGGGGGGGGGGGGCACATATGTAATACCCTTTGTAATACTTTAAGCAATAAAACAACTTAAAGAAAAAGAATTTTTTGTGAGTTTATTTGAGCCAAACTGTCCACAATTGCCAGGGAGCAAAATCTCAAGGGCCTAGGATAATGCTCCGGAGAATGGCGGCTTTTCACCTATTTTTATGCATTGCATCAAAGGAGGAGACGTAAGTGGGTTACATGAAATCCATTGGTGATAGGGAGGCAGGGGAAAGCAGAGTGGGGAAACCTCTGGGATTTCATAAAAAGTGACACATTACTTAGGTGAGTACAGGATAGTTAATAGTCAACAATTAACATGATAACAATAACAATGAAGGAATTTATGGTCTCTGTCCTGATGCCCAGGCATTTGGTTGTGCCCCACTGGTGGAGGTGGGGTGGGGAGAGGGAAGTTACAGGTTACTATGACATTTCATAGGTATGTTATCTTAGATGCAAAAAGACAATAGGCTCAGTTAAGGTAAAAGCTGACCTTGTCAGGGAAAATACCAGCCTAGGACATGACTACTCACCATAACTGTTTTTAGTTAAAGTTCTAATTTCAGACGATCCTTTGTGGTTACCTTAGGACTTTAAGTTTGCAAGACTGCTATGCAGGC
>NW_006298163.1:206936-212918 GCF_000327345.1 Myotis davidii | reverse complement strand
CCCCCCCCCCATACCTCCATGCATTTACACTCTCATAGACTCATCAACAAATTAAAAAATAAGGTGAATGATTGTGATTTTCCGTTTTTAAAATTAAATTGTAAAAATTGTATTCATTATCAATATTCTATAATATAAGCACATGCAGAAAATTATGTGAAATGTAAATGTATACCTTACTCAATTATTACAGAATTGACGTCCTTGTAATCATCATCCAAATCAAAATGAGACCACTGACAATGAGGGGCACAGAGTTTAGCACTCACCCCAAAATATGCCTTTTGGGATATTGATTTTAAGCTGGTTATTTTTAAGAAATGAAAGACTCAGAAAGAATATTTGACCCTCCTCCTTTACCTGCCTAAAGGAATTCAGATTAAAAATCTTGCTTCAGGAAGGGAACTTTAGCATATTCACCTTAGCACATATGAATTAAATGTGATAGATATGGAAAAATCCAGCAAAGTCATGTCTCATTGCTTCTGGTGGCAAGAACTTGCTTACCACATGTTTGCTCTTCCTTGTCTATATGTGAATTGCCTCCATTCTCTTTGAAATCCCAGAGCTGTGCTTCCCTTTCTTTAGTCCAGAATGGCATGTAAGCCTCAACTGTCCAATACGTCCTTGGGTCTCATATTCTCATGGAACCCCAGATATACATATGTATTTTGTCATTTTCTCCTATTAATCTGTCTCATGTTAATTTGATTATTAGTCAGCCAGAACTTAGAAAGGTGGGAGGCATATTATTTTCCAGCCCCATTTGAGAACCCTGGAAGCCCTCTAGTTCTCCTTCTCAGGCACAGGCCTCTCCTGCCTCGGGACTGACTCCTGTGGTAATTAGTTTCTTTCTTTTCTATATACTGTTTGCATGTTTTTAAGTTTGATATACATGGAATCATACAATATTTATTACTTTCTGTCTGCTTTTTGCAACCAATGTAATGTTTGTGAGATTTACCTGGCTTTTATGTGTACTCATAAACATTGTTCATTTTAATTTTGGTACAATATTCCATTGAATGAATTAACCACAATTTACTTATCAATTCTTCTGTTTCTAGGCATTTGACTTTTCCAAGTATTTGCTTATTATACTTTCACTCACCTCCCACTATCAGTCTCTGCCTCAAGCATAGGCTTCCCTCTTCACTTCTGTCTCTTGGGTTGAATATATGCAAGTCATATATTCCTGTGGTCCAGCCAGCATGCCTCAGTGGTTGAGCATCAACCTATGAACCAGGAGGTCATGGTTTGATTCTCTGTGATGGTGCATACCCAGCTGAAAACACAAAATAGAGTATAATTGGACACATGCTTTCTCCCAGGAGAAAGTCTCGGGTTGCGGGCTTGACCTCCAGTGTGTGTATGTGGTGTGTGTGTGTGTGTGTGTGTGTGTGTGTGTGTGGGTGTGTGTATGTTGAGCAGCTGATCAATGATTCTCTCTCGTCATTGATGTTTCTGTCTCTTCCCCTTCCTCTCTGAAATCAATAAAAATATATTAAACAACAAAAAAAGAATGTTCCTGTGAATGCTCTTGTATATGTAGCCTGGAGGACAAAGACACTGGTTTCTCTAGGCCATTCTTTAGGGTAGAATTGCTTGGTCACAGGGTTTAAGTATCACTGACTTTATTAAAAATAATACACTATTTTCCAAAGTAGTTTTATACTCCCACCAGCAGTGTGTGAGAGTTCTCCATTACTTCACATTCTTGACAACATTTGCTATTTTCGATCTTCTGAATTTTAGCAATTTAGGGGTAGGGGAGATATATCATTATAATTTTAATTTGCATTTCCCTGGTGAGGTCAAAGTGCTTTCTATGATATTTTTCACCATTTGGGTATCCTCATTTATTAAATACTCTTAAAGTATCTTAACTATTTTTACTAGGCTTTTTGTCTTTTTTTATTTTGAGTTTTTCAAAGAAATATATTTTAAATATATGACATATATGGTGCTGTGTATATGTTACTTTTATAGTAGTATCAGAAATTATGTGATACACAAAAACATAATACAGGATTGAGAAAAATTAAAGAAAGGCTAAATAAATAGAAATATATGCATGTATTGGAAGAGTAATATTGCAAAGCTTTAAATTCTCCCCCAAATTGTTCTGTAGATGGAATATAATTCAATTAAAATATCAATAGTTTTTTTACTTTTTTATAAAATCCAGCAAATGTATACAATTTATATAGGAAAGCAAAAGCAAACGTAGATAGTCAAGATATTTTTGAAGAGGAAGAACAAGAAGAAGGGGGTGGGGGGAGAGTGTGTGGGGTGGAAAGAAATGCAGACTTATTCTACAAGATATCAAGGCTAATTAGAACTACAGCAGATACAGCCAGAAACTTACTATATAGCAAAAGTGACCCTGAAGAGTTCGTGGAAAAAGGACTGTCTTCTCAATAAAAAGCTCTGGGACAAATGAATGTGCATATTGGAAAAAACAGTTCCCAGTGGATTCTTGATCTAAGTGTCAAAATCAAAAGAGTAGAGTTTTCAGAAGATAATATAAGATAATATAAGAATATTTTCATAACCTTAAAATATGGAACTATTTTTTAAACAGAACAGAAAAGCACTAACCAAAAAAAAAAAAAAAAGATTAACACATTACTCATCAAAGGACACCTTTAAAGTGTGAAAGCAACTCATAAAATAAGGGAAAGAATTGTAACTATTTTTGTTGTAAGTCTTTGTAAAAATTATGACCCCTTTTCTTGTGTTTTTAAAATTAAATGCACTTAATAAAATATTTTAGCCATCTATGAAAGTGGGGCTCATTGGATATTTCATTTACTTTTCAAATGTATAAACATATCCCTAACTGTTTTTTAGAAGTGCTTTCCTCTTTGAGAGACTCTAGAATACACAAGTCATACTTTAATTTGTTTTTTATTCCTGTTTTGGATTCCTCTTTTTCATCCTTTCCTACAGAGTAAAACTTGTGGAAGACTTTCAAGTCATGCAGCAGTGGTAAAACTCCTCAGAGAGGCATTGACATGTGCACAGCCTTTAGATTTTAACAAAGAACCTGCCAGATTTTTCTTGCTTTCCCTTCTTAAAGAGATTGCAAAGTCTGGGGTTGGTTAGCCAGAAGATGGGAAATTTACTGACTATTCCTTTGATGATGTGATTTTTTATGAAAGCTGATACACCTGATAGCTCATCAGATGTCTAGGTCCCTGTGTTCACAAACTAGTGATTGGCCAAGATGCCTTCATTGTAATTTTATTTTCATAAAACCAGGCTACAAAGCTGCCATCTTTTTTTTTTTCTGCACATCTGCACATGATAAATTATTTCTACTCCCTTTAATCCATGTTTTATTATTCTTCAAAAATATTTCATGCTTTTTATCCTTAGTGTTGTTGAAAAAAAATCCTGGCCAAGAATTTGCTCTATCATCAGGAGGCCAGCATCACGCAGGATGGCCGTTTCCTCGAGTTAATGAATTAGTAAATTAGCAAGTGGTGAGTTGAAATTAGATAATGGCCCTAACTTAAAAATCCATGTATACATGAAGCTCATTAACTGGAAGAAGAATTTATTGTCACTGACATCTTCACGTACTTGGTATTTCTGGGCTTATAGTGCTGACCTCTTCAGGGGGAAGGGGGAGGGTTTTGAGTGGTTTTCTGCTGTGCCTGCCATGAGTATATCACCAACAGGCCTATTCTTAGATAACCTTCCACCTGGAGGTAATATATTCTTATTTCATTTACATGCAAAGATTGCAGTGATTCCCTGCTCTCCCGTAGCCAGCTTTTTATTCTTGAGTACCTGGAGGAATTAAATGGATGCTTCTAATTTTTCCCTATTATGGAGAATATTCTTAAATTGCATTGCAAATAAATAATAATATTAAATACTGATACAACACACTTCTCTAGGCACTCTCCAAACATTAGTTAATTGAAACTCACAAACATCCTGTCACCTTGGTACATTTACCACTCCATTTTAGAACATCAAGTCTGATAACTGGTAATTACTAAAAACTTGAAGAAAGATCATTTTGATGGAAAAAAATTAACTATGTGGTGTATTTTCAAAATGGTCAGAGAAGTGAAAATACTCAGCTATGGGATGTAAGAGATTGAATTGTGATTCTCGGGGAAGACTGACTGGCTTTCTGAGGACCATTGCTCACGTGGTGTAAGACACCTGATTAGGCAGAGTGGTTGGCCATTCCATGCATCTGTGATATGAGAAGCACAGTAAGGCCATCCAGATTTTCAGTGAGGTAGATAAACAGTGGTTTCTGCAGGCAGGGACACTACTTTCTCCAGAAAATGATGCTATCTAGAACAACATTCTCTGGAAGCTATGAAGTAGTTGTACTCAAACTTTAGGTGCAAATAAATCTCCTGGAAAACTTTTCAGAAATCTAGATTTCAGGACTTCACTTCCTGTATTCTATTTGGGGCTGTCTAGATTTGAGCCTAGATGTTTGTTTGTTTGTTTTTTTGTTTGTTTGTTTTTTATAAGATCCAAGATAGTCTAATACAAATGACCCCAGAGATGTTGCTGAAACTAAGCAAAAGTGATTGTAGCCTGAAAAGTTTTGAGACAGATGGCTCTTATCTTCTGCCTTCTGATGAAGAACTAGAGTTCATCCTCTGATCCCAGATTTTGATCAGCACTGCTTGCCAACAGGTATGCTCAAATAAATTAACCACAAAATGTTCTCTCAGATCACCTAACCAACTTGATATGTTAGATGACATTATTGAGTAGTTTGTAAAAGTCTGATATAAACAACAATTTCAGTTGAGCTGAAATGATATTAAGTTATCTACTTCCTGTCCCCCAGGAGAACACATTGATCTGCATCCATATGGACCCAATCCTTCTTCTTCCCACTTCACTGGAAGAGATGTCCTGATCCTGGCTCCTTCAACTTCCCAACAACCTTTGTTCCGTTGCCTGGATTCCAATGACTTCTCTTCTTTCTCCTTCCATTACCCTTATTTGCTTTATATCTCTCTCCTGAACAGCTGCTATTCTTAAAAAAGTCTCTGTTTACTGACTCCACTGTGTCATTTCCCATTTCTTACGGCCCTCAGGCTTTTCTAGAACTCCATGTCTCCACTGGAAAATGTTTTCAACAAAGTCACTAGTAGTATTTCAGTTGCTAAATCCAGTAGTAAATTTTTGGTCCTCATTTTACTTAACCTTTCTGAGTCTCTTCTGGATATCCTCTGTGTGCTCCTTTAAATCTCCTGTCTTGCTTCTGCATCCTCCTCTATACTCCGGGAATGTGAACTGTAGCAGTTGTTTCAATAACCTTCTTTGTCCTCTGGCTGCCAGTTGGGTTTGGCCAATGGGAAACTCCAGCATTAGACACCAAGACTAAGATAATCCACATCCTCATATTCCCAATTGCTATGTACTAAAATTGGACAGTAAAGAAGGCTAATACGATAAAATGGATTCATTTGAAATATGGCCTTGGATGGAACTCTACTGATGCCTGGACTGCCAGAAAGATGAACAAGTGGGTCCTAGAGTAAATTAAGCCTGAAACATCACTGGAGGCAAAAGGACAAAACTAAAGCTGTCTTTAGAATGCAGAGTTATTTGGAAAAGACAGTAATGCTGGAAAAATAGAAAGCAGCAGGAAAATGGAAAAACCAAACATGAGATGGACTGACTCCATTAAAGATGCCACAAGCATGAACCTATAGGAGCTGAATAGGACTTCTGAAGACAAGACTTTATGGACAATACTCATTCATAGGGTCCCCAGCAGTTGAAGCTACTCAACAACATGTAACACATACAAGCCCCAGCAAACAAAAGGAGAGAGGGTGAAGAGTCATGGCTAGTTATATATATCCCGCTGCCTCCCAGTTAACTGTCATTGATAGAAATAGAAATAACAGCTCCTCTTAAAGGATCTTCTCCATACAACTCCCTTTCTTTCTTTCTTTCTTTCTTTCTTTCTTTCTTTCTTTCTTTCTT
>NW_006298163.1:195380-206887 GCF_000327345.1 Myotis davidii | reverse complement strand
CCTGAACTGCTCTTCCTTCTTCCCCTATTTTTGCTGTTCGTCTACTGGGCATTGCTTATTCATATATTTTGTGTTATTAAAACTCAAAAAAATCTCTTAAGACAGAATACCCACTATAAAAAACTAATTCCTCTCTCTCTCTCTCTCTCTCTCTCTCTCTCTCTCTCTCTCTCTCATTCTAGTAGCTACTCTTTTTGAGACAGATGGCTCTTATCTTCTGCCTTCTGATGAAGAACTAGAGTTCATCCTCTAGGCCTTTGGTGCTGACCCCACTCTTGACTGTAACCTGCCACTGTGTATTCTAGTATTACTTTTGTGTCCCTATACCTGCCCACAACTTTGTAAATAATCCCTTTACTGAACTCTCTTTTAATTTCCCATTTTCAGGGGCATCATGTCTTTCCCACCAGGAACAGCACTGTATAAGGTCATTTAACACCGCCAATCACCCCATTCCTCCTTGGTCTTATAAGGTGTCTCTTTCCCCTTCACATGCTCGCTCTGCCTATTTGTCCCCTTTGGACATCAGCTGAATGTGATGCGTAAGGAAATGGGCAATGGAGCCAGACTGTCAGTATGGCGGTGCCACAGATCAGCTGTGGAACCTCGAGAAACTTTTCAAACCTCTCGACACTTCAGTCTTCTCATCTGTAAGTGGTGGGTGCTTCCCTGCCTCAGAGTGTTGTTATCAAGATGAAACACTTAGAATAGTACCTGATGCACACAAAAATGCGCACACATAATTACTGGTTGTTTTGTCCTTATTACTGGTAATTGTCTTCTCTCTTCTACCTGCCATCTAATTGTTGGTGTTACCCAGGGCCCCATCTGTAGCTACCTTTTTGTTTGCTATTTTGAAATATCATTGCAATGATCTAAAACTATTATAACAGACAACATGTACTGCACTTTTCCTATGTAGGTGGCAGTGTACTATTTGCCATCAAATTCATGCAGCCCTCATATAGGATCTGTGTAACTCAGTAGCCTCCCTGAGCCTCAAGTTCCTCCTCTGTAACATGGGAATAATATTAGAACCTAGTCAATAAAGAGTTTTTATTTGAATTTGATAACCTAATTTTAAAAAAGTCCTTATTAGATACACACTAGAATCAACCCCAGATTATAGGACAAGCAATGAGATACAGGGAGGTAAAGTTACTTCCCAAGTAGAGTCTAGTTCTCACAGGCAGGAAAAAACTGAAGGAGCGGTAAATATATGAGTTTTAGAAACCAGCCCCATAATTTCCTAAAATGCTAATAAAGATAGTTTCATTGCCCTTATTGATAAGTGCCTAGGCACACCCAGGCCTGCTCTGTTCACACAGAGGAGAAATCAAACTGGGCAGGGCTTGACAGACAATAAGACTGTTCCATCCTTCTCCAAACACAGTGAAATGAGAAAAAGAAACAAAAAAGCTAGAAATTCCTCGAGTATATATCTCCCCTTTGGGCATCTGGTTCACACTAACTTCAAAGAGAGAAACTACTCAGCTGGAGTTATGGGGAACTGGACCCAGAAGAGCTGGGCTTGAAAAATATCGGTAATGACAAGAAGCAGTCTGGGAAATTGGCTTGAATAATCTGCTGTGTGCTTTTTAGCAATATACATGATTAAGTTTTCCATGCAAAGTGTGATTTTTTTTTTTAATCTCACAAGTGTCTCCTTAAACAATGTTTTTAATTAGAACCCTCATTTTCTTTTATTTCTTTATTAGGAAGCTTTACAATTAGCCTGGCATTAGAATGTTCTTAGAAATAAAGTTTCCATAAAAGCAAAATTTCTCCATAAGATCATTACTATTATGTTGTGTGGGAAATGGAATAGTCCCAGTGGGAATTGAACACTGTCAAGAGTCTATCTCAGTAATATATGATGCTCTCCAGTACCATCAGCCCTGTCTCCATTTGCTGCTACTTTGAAGGAAATGAGAAGGGAGACTCAAACCCTTGCCACTGATTAAAATCAAAGGCATTTTCTTGCACTAATAGGTAAATTATTTTCTTAAAATGGAGCTTTTTCTTTTTTAAAAACATTAGAATCCCCTTGTGCTTCTTGGTTAAATCCTATGGTAACAATTTGCCATCCTGACAGAGTGAGAGAAATCACTACAACACAAAGCTGTTTCCCTCTTTCAAATATGATTCCAGCTTTTCTTTTTCTTTTTATTTCATTTGAGGATTTGGGAGAATGAAGAGAGAACCTGTCAAGATGAGCTGCCCTTTTCACTACACAGAATTACATCATCACCGTGCGGTGTGATGTAGAATTTCTTAGTTCACAGCTTTTTTTGAAAACTGACCCTCAGAAAAGCCCATTGCTCTCAGCATGGCCAGGGCTGGGGCCCATCCTGGGCCTCTGGCAGACCCCTCCCCACCTCCCGGAATGACTCATGTGTAATATAACTAAGTGTAAATGTAAGTATTTTAATATGACAAAAATTGATTTTTGCAACGGACATGGGATTCTAATGATTGGAAACAATATATTGATTTTTTTAATTAAAGCCATCGTCCCACTCATAATGGAAGGTCTTGCCCTTTGTGAAATTTATATCCAGAGTCCATGGTAGATGTCTGCAATTACAACTCCCAATGGCCAGCACCACATTTGGGAAGGAGAAAGGGCTAAAGGGAGAGAAATTATTTTCACTCTTCCTTGATAACAGGCTTTTAGTGTTGGTCAAAGGTTCTTGATGGAAGGCTGGATGAATGCTGAAGTGTCTTGGCCCCACAGCACAGACCCATACAAACAAATTCCCCAGGGCTTCAAGGCTGCTTTTAATTTGTGATCTCAGAATTCCCTTTATCCTTGTACTGTTCCTTGAGATATCTGGACGAGGCCAATAAGGACACTTTACTTTGAGAAAATGGTTTACATTCAGTCCTGTTTGGTCAAAATGTTCCTTCCCATCACCAGCATCATTCAAACAATGTCATTGAGATCTCATCCCTAAACCCCACAGGTCAGAGTCTAATCCCCCCATCCCAGGCTAGTTTAGGGCAAACCATAAAAGACAGAACTGGTAAAGATTTATTGGGGCTCATGTTAACCCTCTGCCACTCTCAGTGCCCACCTGTGACTCCTCAGCATCATATATGCACATGAATCAGGGTTATACCTGTTTGAGACCTCTTAGGACATTAGGATGATCTGAGTCAAGTCCTCTGTTTCACATCTGAATTCAAATGAGGCCAGGGAGTTTAAGTCACATGACCAGGCTTGTCCCTGGCAGAGCCAGGTCAAGACATGTTCTTTTATTTCCAGTCCTCTTTCCTAGACCACATTCCTCAAGCCACAAATAGGACAGAAAGTTTTCCCCAAATTCCCTTGGTGACTTACATTGTAGTCTATGGTAGGCTGTCATTTGGTTCTTAAGGTTGATCATGACTCCTTCCCTCAGCTCTGATTTACCTTCCTTTCCCCTCCCCACTTTCCAACTACCCACAGATTCAGCATCGGGATTCCTCCTTCCCACCCCACCACTTCCTCAGTGTTGTCTTATCTGGTCTTTCACCCTGAACCCTGCCCCCAGGCCCCTTTTTCCTTCTCTTTCCTCCCACATTTATCACGTCGCTATACATAACACAGGTGGGAAGGGAATATTGAGTGAGGAGACCCAGATGCTAATCCTGGCTGCCACATACTGACTTTATTACTCTATTGAGTATCAGATTCTCATCAGCAAGGAGAAATCATATCCACTTATCTCTTGGGTAAAGGTCAGTAAAATAATGTTTATGGAAATGTACATAAACTAAGAAATATCCCCCAAACATTAAGAATTATAAATACTCAAACCTTCCCCCAACCTTACCAACTGATTTAAGAACCAGCCAAGCATGAATAATAATGGCTGTGAGTGGATCAGAATCCAGAGTGACTAATTTGCCCCTTGGCAGTGTCTTCTGAAGGCAAAGTAACTGGCCAGTGGGTTTCTATGCTGGGGGTATGGCAGTGCAGAACCCAGAGGAGATTGTTTTCCTTGCTCTAGAAAGCCTCTCCCTTCTCCCTACCCCCACAACCTCTCTACCCTGCTTCACCATGAGCACCAGGCTCAAGGCAAGCATTTGTCTTAAGAGAAAAGGAAGTGGAGTAAGAAACACACTATCCTGAAGTTTCACATCCAGAAAAGGAGAAAGGGGCTTTTTTTTTTTTAAAAAAAGGACAATGGTAGGGCCATAATTGGTTACATGACCTCTCAGGTCTGGGACCAGGTATCTCCTTCACCTCCAGCCTTAGCAATTGCAGGTGACTTGAGACATGCTGCTCAACTGGTTTATTGTCTCAATCACATATTCCACACTAGCCAAGAATATGACTAGAGTACTAAGAGGCCCTTATGATATCAGAAATACATCTGAGAATTAAATTACTTGACAGGTAATTTAATTCCTTGGTGTGGCTGAGTTTATTTCACTTCTTTACTCAATTGTATTCTTTACGAGGTGTATTGAGAGAGTGCTATGTCTTTTGGTTCAAAAACCCAAGATAACCCATGTTCTGAGAACTTCTTGTGTGAGGTAAGCCTCTGCATAAAGGAAAAATGAGGAAGCATAGTGAGCTAGGTAGCAGGATGCTGCCTCTGGCTCTTCAGCAACTCAGCCCAACTCTGAAAGTTTCCTGGAAATGAGCTTTGCTCTTCCACACTGAAGGTGTCTGGCAGGTGGAAAGCTGAGTCAATAAGTGTCTTCAAAGATTTGGTTTATTTATGCTGCTTCAGGAGCCACTGGGCAGGTAACTGGCCAAACCATTCTCATATGCAGATGCGGTAAGTCTCCACCGTCCACTTGTAATTCTCCCCATAACTGCACTTTATGCCCTTTGTACAAATCCCCTACCAAACTCCACTCCAGTTCCTCTTTGAAAAACATCAAAACTCTATGGTTTCTTCCTCTTTACTATTCCTGTGTCCCTGGATAACTTGATGACTGAGAATTTTTGTTGTTTTGGGTTTTTTTTCTGACAAAAATAGGGTTGCATAATTTTACTTATTCAATAATTTCTATTTATCCTTACAAAAAGAAACATAGGATCACATACTGAAGCTCTCCCAAGGCCCAGTTTCTATTCATGTTACTTTATCCAGTAGTATGTCCTTTCTTTGGAAAATTTTTCTTCAGATCCATAATAGCCATTTTATCCTCATTTATCATATGACATGCTCCTTACACATTTCTTATCTCCTTGTCACTACCCCCCACCCCCCAGCAGTTGCCACATCATATATGTCCAATTCAAATTCTCGCTCAGTACTACACTGTCTCTGGCTGAACTTGCATTATCCAGCTGAGCTCTTAAAATGCAAATAAATCATCTCTGGACTTCTGAACACAGTACAATTTGAGGTATCTGTCCACAATGGCCAATAGGACATTTTATTATCAGGTGAAATGTGTGTGTTCCCTATGTTACCTACCAGCTGCAGGTAGTCTTGGGAGCAGGGGTGGCCTAGGGAAGAAGGAGGCTGATGCCAACCTGGCAGGAACCTCACAATGGGGGAGAAACTTCTCTCATCCCTTGCTCTTCCCCAATCATCTGCAAGACCCAGTAAAGACATTGTAGGTGAGCCATGTGATTAGCAGCTTTGTTTAAAAATGCAAGTTGATCTACCTCAGAATGTAGTGATTTAGATTTGTTTTTAAAAAACAGTCTTTAGATTATTCTGATTTTTAAATTTATAGGCAAATTCCCACAAGTGTACATTTGAAGTTCCCTGGAACTGTTGACAAATCAAACATAAGATAGAGGGTGGTAATGGACTCACTGGAAACGGTGGCTAGTGCTTCCTACAGTTGTTAAAAAGACAACTCACATTATTGCCCTCTTTCAATGCACTGTGCTGCTGATCTATATTAGTACATGTCTTTCCATATACCCACGTTTTGATGTAATAATTATAGCAAATGTGGGGAAACTGACAACTCATTCCAGAATTGGGAGTGACATTTTTACTTGGTCACCATTATAAAAATTGTGTATGAGAAATTTGGGTTGATTTCATATCCTCATAAAAATATGTTCATGCACAGAAGCAATTATATGTAGATTTCAAGTGTGATTTGAGTACCATAGTGTTGCAGAAGACCCCAGAAAAACCAAGCGATGCTTTGAAGAAGTGGCGAGACACTGTTTTAATTACACCAGCGGACTCCAGGAAGTAATTTCCAAATCAGAGTGAAGCAGCATGTGGAAGGCTTCACTTTTTATAACCTTAGGGATCTTTGTCTTGCAGATATGCCCTCTGCCCCCTTCGTGGCCCTGCAGGAAGGCCTTACAAGACCAGTTTCTGGGATGGAGGCAATGACCTAATTATAGGTCATCAAGAATGCATACTGAACTTGCTGGCATCAATTCCAATTGCTAGCCCCCAAAATATCAGGGTTATATTTGAATTAGTTCTTTTTAGCCTTCTCAATAGGAGCTCAGTGGAGGGAGAAGGTTGGTAATCCTGTGCAAGAGAAACTGTTTTTATACCTTCTGATTATGGTGACCTCTACAGAAAGTTACTCACTTCTGAAGAGTAACAAAGGCCATCTGTTAGTGTCTACTGCATCTCTGCTAAAGGCAGAAAGGGACTAGGTCATCTTTTGATGTTTAATTTAAGCCTCTAGCAGCAAGTATTCTCTGCTTATCTGAAAATGATAGGTAGTCATGTTTTAAAAGAGCTAGATAGGTGGGCGTCTTCACTCATACAGTGATAGCTGTGCAGGCTAAAGGAAAGCGACTTGGAGCAGAGTACTTTGAAAGGGAAACCTCTTTAATTAGGTTTTCAAATTACTGAGGTATTGTCTTCATTAAATTGACTCTCTTACTAATAGAATCCTGAGCTTACGAATTGAAAATAGAGCTACTAGGAGTCAGGTTCTGATAGTCTGCCATTGTGAGAAGAATTTGTTTCTGTGTGAACGGTCTAGAAGAGGTCCACAAAAAGTGGTAGTTTAGGGAGGGACATGGCTCTCTCTTGGGATCATGTTTTGAGACTTTCATAACAAGTGGAAGCGCATCAAGTAATTTCTGCCAGGAATTTTTCCTTAGGCAGAACCTAGTATTAGGAGCAGAGTTCAAAGAATAATGTTATCAGTGTTCTGAAGACCTGGATTCTAACCTTTGCATTACATATTAGGATTAAGCTACCTGACAAACTTGAGCTAAATTATTACATTTGCTTTGGGCAAATTTTCCTATCAGTAATTAGAATGTATGAGTCACGCTTTAGAACTTGCTAGATCTTCCTCAACTCACAAATTTACAATGCTGCAATGAAAAGCATTCTGAGTAGCAAAGAACTATTTGCTTAAAAATAGTGAAGGAAGTTAGCTGCTATGTCATTCTTTTGGCTAAAGGACAAGCCTTGATAGAGAATGCTTCTTATAAAAAGTAACAAATAATGTGAGGTTATGTGTCTGTGTTAAATGTGTTTGTGTATGATAATTATTCTAAAATTAAGTTTCTCCAAAACGGTGGTTTTCCACAGAATACATCTTATTTGAATGTAAAGATGACACTGGATAACAATTTAGTGATCAGCATTTGATAGTGATTTCTTTTCGGCTTGTAGTGGGCTGATGTTCAAGTGAGAGTCACCCCATCTGCTGTGCCGAGTAGCAGGAAACAGGCAAGAAACTAAAAAAACAAAAAAACAAAAAACACCTCCCCAGCATAGACACAGATCCACTTTGGTGTCACCTAGTCTCTACCTCCCTAGAGAAAATAACTTCAAGGTCTCAGAAAGATGAATGGCATCCCTCACATGTATGCACCATTTCAACTGGCATCTCTTCTGCAAAGAGATTCCAAAAATCTTAGAAAGCAACAGACTTGAAAATTCTATTTTTTCTTTTCATTTCAGTGCAATCACCAAATCCAAATATGTCAAATAAAACATGTTTAGAGGACCTCAGTACAAATGCCATCAGTGCAGTTCAGGCTACTGATGTTCTCAGCTTAGAAGCAGACACGTTCCTGTCCAGAAGAGCTGCAATGTAAACTGACAAGACAAAAGATAGAGACATGTTACAAAATAGTCTTCAAAGTGATTCTAGAAAGCTCCCATTTAAACCTGGATTAATGAATTAGATGTGAAATTAATTAGTAATATTTTTTTCTCGCCTTTGAGCTGGTACCACACTCATATGCCAGCCTCACTTTTATTAATTTTGCAATTCTTATCTGCACTTGAATTTTTGTTTTCCAAATTTTTGACCATTTATGTTAACTCCCAGTCTTTATTCTAGGCTGAACTACAACATTTTGAGGAAAATTACTATCTTACCCTTCTCTTACTCCTTAAAGCAGTGGTTCTCAACCTCCCTAATGCTGTGACCCTTTAATATAGTTCATGTTGTGGTGACCCCCAACCATTAAATTATTTTCATTGCTACTTCATAACTGTAATTTTGCTGCTGTTATGAATCGTAATGTAAATATCTGATATGCAGAATGTATTTTCATTGTTCAAATTGAACATAATTAAAGCATTGTTCAAATTGAACATAATTAAATCACAAAAACAATATGTAATTATATATGTATTTTCTGATGGTCTTAGGCAACCCCTGTGAAAGGGTCGTTAGACCCCCAAAGGGGTCACGGCCCACAGGTTGAGAACCGCTGCCTTAAAGCCTACAAGATAGTACTAGCAAACACACTCAGTACAAGCTTAAGGTGACCCTGCCTTAGCCTATTACAGGGATTCCTAGATATCAGTCACACAACTAGGGCCATTCTAAACGAATTTTCTATTGACCTTCAGTTAAATGAGAAAAATGAAGGCAATGGAGATAATTTTTCATAAAATTGAATTTATTCTATGTAAAGGACTAGTATATTTAAAATTATGTCTTGCTTCTACTTTGGGATTAAAATGTCCTTTCTTTTACCAGAATAATGATGATAGTACATGGTATTTTACCTGTTCCTTATTTAATATGCTTAGTCAACAAAATAAAAATATCAGCAAGTCTATGTTTTACTCCCATTTCCCCTTAAATGTTATTAGTTTACATAACTCAAACGTTGGGGAAGCTGAGCTTTAGAGGGCAGGATTCTTGATATTTGTTTATTTAACCATGGTATATATCATATGTAGCTAGGCTTGATTTTCCCAATAATGATCCCTATCATTGCTATCAAATTCCCACTATCTGAGTTTCATAAGTAGAAATTCAGAAGTGTTCACACCTTTGGGGAGACTTCTGTGACAATGACTCTGGCTGGACTGTGTGATTTGCTTGAACCAAAGGGACTGCAGCAAATCTGACACAGCAGACATTTGAAGAGTGCTTACAGCTTGAGCTTGTTGTCTAGCTACTATTAGAACCCTGCCTCTGCCACCTAGAAGACTAGCCTAGCCTGATGAATGCTCAGAAGCACTTAAACCAGCTACTCCTGTTGTCCCAGTCAACATCCAGCCAACTACGAACCATGTGAATGAGGCTTTTGGGACCAGCTGGCCTCCTCCCAGCTTACCAAGTGAGCACTGACACCCATAAGCCCAGCAGAGACTTTCAAAGCTCATGTAACAACTGCTTAGCAGAATAATGAGCCAAATATATGGTTGTTGCTGTTAGTTAGGGCAATATAATCATTAATGGCCATTTGCAAACTTCCTGCCACAGGAGAACAAAAGACCAGGAAAAACTGGCTGAACACCAGGAGTGAGACCATGCAAGGAATAGAAACTTTCCTGAAGGCACTTGATAGCATGCCTGCATTCCATCCACATTCCAAGCCCACCAGCTCAGCCCCCAAACCCACTGAAGACAAGTTTCCCCACCAGTGACTGCACATAAGGATGAAACTCCAGCTCCTGGGGGCTGCCATCATTGACCCAATGTCCCCTTGATTCAGTGCTGTGCAGCCCTTCCCTTTGGATATCCCATCCCCCATTTCCTTTCACTAAATAAATTCAATTTTTTAAAAATCACTGTCTGAGATAGGTATTTATTCCACCTGCATGCACCACTATCCACCATGTTTACCTTTCATTTTGGTGACCTACACAGGGTTATCCAGAAGGGAGGCTCCCTTCCTTCCCTTCCCCTCACCCCACCCCTAACCCCTAGAATTTTGTCTAGGGTTCCAACACTGACCAAGTCTTCTGGACTCCCAAGCAGCTACAGGAGTGTCAGAACATCAGAGCTTCTGATTTCTACTAATAGGTGAGTCACTTAATTTTGGGGAAGAGGGTACTAGGGACCAAGACTCTCAGCTCCCCACAGGGCCACCACCTGCAGGCATGGGTCAGCCACTTAAAAGCCACCAGGGCAGCTGCCATTAGAAGACTCCTCTGACAGGATAAACCAGGCTTGGAATGGGCAAGGTTGCATTAGGCAGCCTGCTCATTAAAGCAAACGTCCAAGCAATAGAGGCCTATGAAAAAGCACACACTCACCCAAACTCTGGCCCAAACCACCCTGTAGGATTTTATTTTGGGGACTATGAGTCTTGGCCTGTGAGCCTCAGCATTGCCAAGTTCGGCCCTTTCAAGGGGGAGATAGCTTGTCTGGTAGTGTCACATTAGGCACAAGGCACACAAGGAATCCCAGAGCTGGGTGCAACCAGTCTATACTGGGAAATAAGTAGTGAGGAAACTCTCACTTATCCCTAACCACCCAGGGAACCAAGACCTCTACACTGAACCTTTCTAGCAAGTGACACCTCCTAGAATAGGACTCAGCATGCTGAAGGGGGACAGCAACCAGGATGGGACTCTGGCCCTCAGTTTCTCCCTCTCAGTAAGTTCACAACTCTCCCCTCTGCTAATGCCCTGGGAAGTTCAATTTCAACTCCTCCCAAGGACTCACCTCTGGCTTGCCTTTTAAAGAATCTTAAGACCTTCGATTTACAAGATAAAATTGGATACAAATGCCTTGTTTTCTATTGCATTATAGGATGGCCACAATATAAATTAGCCAATCAGGAGATTTGGCCCCAGTATGGTACCCTTAATTATAACACAAATCTCCAGTTGGATTTGGACTGCCACAACCTAGGCAAATGGTCTATGGTCTGAGATTCCCTACTTCAGGCCTTCTTTGAGTTCTACCACCACCCTCAATTCTGCTCCTCCTGTCTCATTGAAACCAAAGTGCTATGATCAGGTCTGAGTTTGTTATCTCACAAAAATCAAAGAATGGGTTCACAGACAAAGACAGTAAGTGGAAGCACAGTTTATTGAAAGATAGACGGATTCCCTGCAGCAGGGAGCAGCAGGGAGGGGGCCCAAAGCCAGTTGCCAGTGAAGCTTCTTTGTCTCAGGTTCCAAAGTCCCATGCCCCTTAAGCCAGTCCTGGAAAAGGTGCAGCTGGGGTTCCAGGAGAGCCAAAATCAAGCTAGTGTCCAGAGCTTTTGTTCTATGTTGCAGTCAGGTGTAGTTCAGCATCCAAGGTAATTAAAGTCCATTAGCCTATGTGTGGAGTCCCATACATGACCATAAGCCATGTGGGTGCAGGAAAGCATGTCCCCTGCCACAGGCAAGCCAGGAATCCAGTGGGCCAGAGAG
>NW_006298163.1:185305-194314 GCF_000327345.1 Myotis davidii | reverse complement strand
ACAGTATATGATGATGAAAAATACATTTATTTTTTAATGTATACATGTGCACTGATAGTCCGACAGAAAATTTTATGACTCCATTTGATATTATCAGTGAGACTTTTGCTGCTGCATCACTGATGACAGAGATTTTATATCAGGATTATATTTTGTGACCTTCAGAGATATGCATGAGCTACTACTTTCATCCGTCAGTCTACTCCTATTACGAGACTTAACAAAATTCATCACTGAGAACAAAGATTCACAAGCGTATGTGGATGAAACCAAAACACTGGTTGGATCTAGAAAGGCAGGGAGAGTTAAGGCAGAGGTATAGAAATTGCTCTTCCCCTCTCTCGTCAATCCATGTCTATGGTCTTTAAGATAACTTGTTATGTAAAATTATTTATTTATCTAAGATGCACCTACACTGAATTTATCTGAAAAATAAAAAAGTTGATATTAAGAAAAAAATTGTAAATGGAAGATTATAAAAGAGGGTTTCACATGCCAGCAAAAGTTACTGGCGTGCCATGTTTGGCATGTGTGCCAGGGGTTGCCCACCCCTGGCATATAAGGATGAAATTCCAGCTCCTGGGGCTGCCATCATTGACCCAATGTCCTCTTGGCTCAGTGCTGTACAGTCTTTGTCTTTGTATATCCCATCCCCCATTTCCTTTATCTAAATAAATTAAATTTACAAGATAAAATTGGATACAAATGCCTTGTTTTCTATTGCATTATAGGATGGCCACAATATAAATTAGCCAATCAGGAGATTTGGCCCCAGTATGGTACCCTTAATTATAACACAAATCTCCAGTTGGATTTGGACTGCCACAACCTAGGCAAATGGTCTATGGTCTGAGATTCCCTACTTCAGGCCTTCTTTGAGTTCTACCACCACCCTCAATTCTGCTCCTCCTGTCTCATTGAAACCAAAGTGCTATGATCAGGTCTGAGTTTGTTATCTCACAAAAATCAAAGAATGGGTTCACAGACAAAGACAGTAAGTGGAAGCACAGTTTATTGAAAGATAGACGGATTCCCTGCAGCAGGGAGCAGCAGGGAGGGGGCCCAAAGCCAGTTGCCAGTGAAGCTTCTTTGTCTCAGGTTCCAAAGTCCCATGCCCCTTAAGCCAGTCCTGGAAAAGGTGCAGCTGGGGTTCCAGGAGAGCCAAAATCAAGCTAGTGTCCAGAGCTTTTGTTCTATGTTGCAGTCAGGTGTAGTTCAGCATCCAAGGTAATTAAAGTCCATTAGCCTATGTGTGGAGTCCCATACATGACCATAAGCCATGTGGGTGCAGGAAAGCATGTCCCCTGCCACAGGAAAGCCAGGAATCCAGTGGGCCAGAGAGGGAAGAGAGTGTGCTTCTTTGTCTAGGGGTAGATATATGCTTTGCTAGCTCCCGATTAGCTGTTTTAAAGAATTCTGCCTTAGCAACATCCATACATTTTAAAGCTCATGTATCTCATGTGTACTTCATTTCTGCCCAGCTGGGTTACTTTAGCAACTCTCACCTAGCTGGGTTCAGCCCTAGGTTACCTTGTTTCTCTCTGGGGTTTCTCTTGGAATAGAGGACAATCAGCAAGCTGTATTCTGTCTACCTTTATAAAATCCTTTTATTCTTGGACTTCCTGGTTCTACTTTCCTTTCCTGTGGTCCTGTCCATAACTACCTAGCCCTTTCTATCTCCTCAGTATACTTTATGCCTCCTCCTCCAGGCCCCTAAAGCCATAAGAAACCCCTGATTTTGCTTTCTCACCACCATCCCCCTGTCCCAAAGAACAACTTCTTTACAAAACTGCAAACAACAGTCTGGCTACTATCAGAAGCAGAACTCATTATCATCCAAAAATTAGCATTTTGTAATGAAGGAAAAATGTAGCAGTCTTAAATCCAAGCGGCTGGAAACTAGTCCTTGGAATAGGCTGAAGGGCCTGTTCTTCCTGTTCTCCTCTAATTAAGAATAATTATTAACAAATAGAAAGAGGAGAGAAATGTTAGGTAGGGCAATACAATCCTTAATGGCCATTTGCAAGCTTCCCGCCACAGGAGAACACAAGACCAGGAAAAATAAGCTTGCTGGACACTATTAGGTTTGATCAAATAATTGAATCAAAACCCTTCTCCTGGGAACTGACCTTCAGGCCACTTCACAACAGACATTCCCTTTCGCTTAGACAACATTCCGCTTGCTAAGACCATTTTCTCTCCCCTCTGGACCTTCCTAGGATCTAGATCTGCGCAAAGAATTCTCAACCCAGAAAAAGTCCACCAAAAGTTCTTAAAAACCTCTGACTCCCGTCTTTGGGTGCTAATGCCATTTTGGGGCTCAGCCCATCTGGTTTGTGGAAGATTAAATAAATTCATAATCCCTCACCACTTTGGCCTCATGTATTCCTCCTCCAGCGACCCTAACAGACACTAAGAGTCAGACCATGCAAGGAAACTGTCCTGAAGATACCTCATTGCACACCTACATTCCAAGCCTACCACCTCAGCTGCCAAACCCACTGAAAACAAGTTTCCCACCCATGACTGCATATAGCAGGGGTGGGCAACCTTTTTGTGAGTGCATGCCAAAACCAGCAAAATCTCTTACTCAAAGTTCTTCTGTGCGCCAACTCTAAGTTTTGAGAACAAGTTATGCCTACTTGATATCTGTTAAGGTGTACATATGCGAAAACCTTGAAGAAATAATAAAATTCACTCGAGTGACAAAAACACAGTATAGGGTGATGAAAAATACATTTTTTAAAATGTATACATGTACACTGATAGTCTGACAGAAAACTTTATGACTCCGTTTGATATTTTCAGTGGGGCTTTTGCTGCTGCATCACTGATGACAGAGATTTTACATCAGGTTTATATTTTGTGACCTTCAAAGATATGCACGAGCTACTACTATCATCTCAGGCTACTCCTATTATGAGACTTAACAAAATTTATCACTGAGAACAAAGATTCACAAGCGTATGTGGATGAAACCAAAACACTGGTCGGATCTAGGATTAAAAATAAAAAAAGAAAAAAATTGTAAATGGACGATTATAAGAGAGGGTTTCTCGTGCCAGCAAAAGTTACTGGCGTGCCATGTTTGGCATGTGTGCCAGGGGTTGCCCCCCCCTGGCATATAAGGATGAAATTCCAGCTCCTGGGGCTGCCATCATTGACCCAATGTCCTCTTGGCTCAGTGCTGTACAGTCTTTGTCTTTGTATATCCCATCCCCCATTTCCTTTATCTAAATAAATTAAATTTCTTTAATCACCATCTGAGATGGCTATTTAGCCTGCCCATATGCACCACCATGCAATCATCCACCATGTTCACCTTTCAGTTGCTTTAAGTCATGATGTTTGTGGTGGTTTGTTATGTGCCAATATAACTGACTGCCAAGACTTCAAAATATTTTTAAGAATAATTGATACAATAATATCTTGGATGCATAAGGAAACATAGGATATTATAGAACCCATTGACTAAAAGTGCATTTGGACTCTCAGGTCTGCTCTTCAAGACTCATGTATCTCTCTCCAGCTGTGGAGTCTAGTACTGTCTACATCTTTTGTATAAATCTAATTCCTGCAGTCAGGCATGACCCCAGTGACAGGAATGACCCACTGAATGAGTTTTGAAGGTTGTAGGAAAGGCCTCCTCTCTCCACATGTCTTCTTAATTAATACTTGAAATTTCAGCATCAGCAATTTGTTCTCTATGCTGAAGTTGTGTTCCTCATGGGGCCTTTAAAAAATGCAAAAATTGCTGGGTTGTTTAGCATACTGTCACCTTCTTACTGTGAATGACCTATCAGATATCTTGGTCACTCGGGGGTCAAAGTTGGGGTGAGAATAAAGAGCAAAAAAGAGAAGTAAGTAATGCTGAAAAGGTCATGACAAGGCCCTCATGACCAAACAGAGTGCCCCTGTGGCTGAATCTGCTCTGCTCCCCAAGGAGAAATGCCCACTCCAAGGAGAGAAAAACGAATTGGCCTGGCTTGGACTCCTGCCATGGGGGAGTGAATACTGGATGTGAAGAAAGACTCATCATCTCCCAATATTATAATTTTCCTTGGAAGGCCTCACCTGCTTCTTTGTACCCTTAAAGCAACATTTTTCTAGTACCTTATAGGGTGCACATCAGCCCTCTATTCTTGGCTACAACTTCCATCATTACACCTTGGATGTCTCTCTTGACTTTTTCTTAGACTTTTTGGATGTTAATTGGTTTTGCCAATATGCAGAATTACATTGATTAAAGCCAGAGAGGGGACAGGCCAGTGGGATGCATGGCTTGCTGCTGACAGATTCCTTCTTTTTGAGCATTCTAAGTTTAATGAGTTGAAACACACAAGTATAATTAGTATGAGGCTTAAGATACTACTCTTTATACATAATTTAATTTAATTTACAGCTTTAACAATTGCATTTACATGTTCAACCAAATGTTTGTCTTTTGTTGGTTCTAAAAGTCTCCATTCATATTTCTCTAGAAAACATTAGAAAGGCCAAGGATCATTTATAAAGATCTGGGATGTTAGGGCCTCTCTTTGCTTGAATTGGAAATTACCTGAAAGTCTGTAGTCTTTCTGATGTGAAACATTTACCAGCTTTCTAAATATATAGCCTTAAGCCTCCCTTCAGTACTTTTTTGTTATCCCTGCTTGAAGCTCCTGTTTTCTGCTGTTTTCCTGTTATTCCATTTCAGGTGTCACAAGAGACAACTAAGCAGCTGAGAAAAGCAGCTCTAGACTCAGCTTCCTACAAACTCCTACACCTACATCTGACCCACACAGAGACATAAATATCCCGCCCTCCCTACTCTTGCTTGCTGAAATAGATATATTAGTGTGTGTTAAAAATAAAATTTGTAAAATTCTCAAAAAAAAGAATTGTGTTAAAATAAAAAGTTTTAAATGTTGTTTAAAAAAAGAATGCTGTTTGGTTGCTTAACTCAATAACCCAGACTCCTGGGGTAAAAAGTACTTAGCATGATTAAACTGCTGACTGTGCTTGAAGAAGAAAGGTGGGTTTTGTTTTAAGATTACAAGTGGCATCCAAGTGACTTTGAATTGGGGCCATCATGATAATATAGGGTATCTTGCATTCTGCCATGCTCAAATTGCAGGCATAACAAAGTAAAAGTGCTTGTAAGAGACAGTGTAATTCCATATACTGGATCGTTAGGGTACCCCCAGACATAGATGAGAGTATCTCTTCCTTCCCTTCCCACCCCTTCTTTATTAAGCTAAAGCAGAGCACGAACAAGACAATGTTTGCAAAACGGAGCTCTTCCTTCCCAAGCATTTGGAGCAAAGGCTCTAAAGACCTGTGATCTCATTCTCAAGCTTCACAGGCAAACCTAGAGGGGCTGCAAGTGTTGGCCCTGAGCATTTACTATCATCTGTCTTCAACTAAGACTTCTGTGCCATTTGGCTTTCTTTGTATCACTGTTTCTCAGAATAGAATAATGTATAGTTTGAACCTCTACTAGAAAAATAATCTGTAGTTTCCAGTGTTAAATTATAATATTACTTAAATTTGTACAAACATTAAAATTCTTATAGCTTCAAAAAATGAAACAAATCTGCAAATAAAATAGAAACAAACCTATAAAACCATTGACATCCAAATTAACAATTAATTTAAACAGATGCCAAATCTTCTTGTGCTGCAACTTTAGGACTTTAGGGCAATACAATCTTTAACTACCATTTGTAATCTTCCAGTGACAGGAGAACAAAAACCAGGAATAATTCCCTGGATATCAGGACTCAGACCATACAAGGAATGAAAATGGTCCTGAAGGCACCTGATCATACAACTGCACTCCATTTGCATTACAAGTCCACCAGCTCAGCCCCCAAACCCACTGACAAGTTTCTTGCTGGTGAGTGCCTCTATATATATAAAAGGCTAAGCGACTGGCCTGTAGGTATGACCCGCACTGACCACCAGAGGCAGGCGCTCAATGCAGGAGCTGCTTAGTGACAGCAACTTTGCAGAATGCCTTCTTGCACTGCAGGACCCCTTGGGGGATGCCAGACTGCCTATTTCAGCCCAATCCCCACAGGCCAGGCCAATGGACCCTACCTGCCAGAGGGACCCCCACTCACTCTGCAGATGCCCTTCAAGCCCCAGCACTGCCCCAGGTGCTGCTAGCCCAATCCCACCCCACCAGCCACCTTCTAATTAACTTCCTTTCAATGTGCATGAATCCATGCACTGGGCCTCTAGCATAAGGCCCAACTCCTGGGGCTGCCATCATTGACCCAATGTCCCCTTGGCTCTGTGCTGTGCAGCCTTTGCCTTTGGATATACCATTCCCCATCCCTTTTCCCTAAATAAATTCAATTTTCTTTAATCACTGTCTGAGATGGCTATTTAGCCTGCCTGTGTACACTATCCACCATGTTCACTTTTCATTTTGGTTCACTTAGCCTGGTTCCTCTCAACATTGACCTAATAGAAACCATGTCATCTGCATCTGAATCTGTAGGGCCCACTGCTGTCATGTACTGCTCAGTTTGTTGTCTAAGCTACCAGGAGGATCTTATGATAGCTCAGTCCTTGCCTCACTTTTCTGTGTCAGTAAATTATTTCTATAACACACTGAGCCATTGGTCTTCCATGCCATGGATATCTATTTATACATAAAGTCTGCCTCTGTTCTTTCTGCACTAGTCCATGACAATTAATGTCATGCTGCTTTAGAACAGCGATTCTCAACCTGTGGGTCGCAACCCCTTTGGGGGTCGAACAACCCTTTTACGGGGTTGCCTAAATACAACCTGCGTATCAGATATTTACATTACGATTCATAACAGTAGCAAAATTATAGTTATGAAGTAGCAACGAAAATAATTTTATGGTTGGGGGTCACCACAACATGAGGAACTGTATTAAAGGGTCGCGGCATTAGGAAGGCTGAGAACCACTGCTTTAGAAGAAAGTGAGAACATTAGATGGGAGGAGCTGTTGGTAGCTCAGGCAAGGGACTACTCCCTGGAAGGAACCCCTGCCTTGTGGACAAGTTCCAGACTCCAGTGTCTGGAGGCTCCTTACAATCTTCAGAGGGATAAGGGGCTTAAGTAGTGATGCCAGACATAGTTTCTCTTAGTCAGGTGAGCTGTCTCAAGGACACATTTGAAAACAACTATTGCCTCTGTGTGAAAGGCCACGGCCAGTGTGGCTTTCGGTTTCAAAGGCTGACGCACAAATTGACACATAAGACGAAATATTAATTTTGAAATTACGGGGGGAAGCCAGGGGAAGAATCGACTGGAGAAGTCAAATTCCACTGAGTCTCCGTTCCAGCTGCTTTTATTAGCTAGAATACACAATTGCCTTTTAGGAATTCAAACTGACATATTAATAGTAATGTTTAATAAACAGTAAGATTGTCAGGTTTTGGGGGAGTTTGCTTTAAGCCATTGAGTCAGCAGTAGGTAATAAAATGTAGATATTCACCCTGTGAATATCAAAAGGAGTCCCAGCCAGACCTCTGGCGGACTCCTCACATTTATATTAATTACTGTTGATCTTGGTTTCCAGCACCTCTGCACTGATCAGAGTAATACACTTGAAAATCTGGTTCTTAGTCTTCTCAACGCCTCTAATTCTTTCAGTATTTTTATTACTTAATTTGTGCTGCTATTTTAGCAACCAACCTTGAAGTTCTTAGACTCCCTAAGTACCAATGGCCTTCCACCAGCCCTTTATTTTAGCTCTCTACTCGGGCAACTGCTGTGTGCACCTTGTCACTCAGAGCTCTGAAAACTTAATTTTCCATATTTTACTTCCTGGTCATAAACTTCTAACTTTACCCTAATCTTTGATCTCACCAAACATTTGTGATTACTTTAATTTATTCCAGTCTACCACTTTATTTTAACTTTACATCCATCCCGTGGTCGGCAAACTGCGGCTCGTGAGCCACATGCGGCTCTTTGGCCCCTTGAGTGTGGCTCTTCATAAGCCTTAGGAGCACCCTAATTAAGTTAATAACAATGTACCTAGCTATATAGTTTAAGTTTAAAAAATTTGGCCCTAAAAAGAAATTTCAATTGTTGTACTGTTGATATTTGGCTCTGTTGACTAATGAGTTTGCCAACCACTGATCTAGCCTATACTTCTTGGACCATTGTATCAACCACTCATTTGTCAAAATTCTCAGTTCCTTTGATCTATTGTTCTTCTGTTACACATGCCATATTAAACTCTGAATCCAAAACCAAATCAACTTAACTGTTTGACTTCCATATTTTCTAATATTACAAACCTCTTAGATTGATGGTACTCATTTATAACATCAATTCGACTCAAAGCTTCCAAGTATTCTTTATCTGTCTCTCCTTCCAATTCCCCACAAAATAAGACGTCTCTTTTTTTAAAAAAAAATATTTTTATTGATTTTAGACAGGAATGGAGAGGGAGAGAGATAGAAACATCAATGATGAGAGGGAATCATTGATCAGCTGCCTCCCGCATGCCCTTTACTGCAGATCAAGCCCACAACTCGGGCATGTACCCTTGGCTGGAATTGAACCCAAGACCCTTCAGTCCACAGGCCAACATTCTATCAACTGAGCCAAACCAGCTAGGGCAAGATTTCATCTCTTAAATCTTCCATCCATGCCTGCCCTCTCATTTTTTTAGGAGAAAGCTAAGCTCCTATTTCTTTAAGAAAATGAAATTCAGCCCTAACCAGTTTGGCTCAGTGGATAGAACATTGGCCTGGTCCCAGGTTCGATTCCTGTCAAGGGCATGTACCTTGGTTGCGGGCACATCCCCAGTTAGGGGGTGTACAGGAGGCAGCTGATTGATGTTTCTCTCTCATCGATGTTTCTAACTCTCTATCCTTCTCCCTTCCTCTCTGTAAAAAACCAATAAAATATATTTAAAAAGAAAATGAAATTCATTCTATCAAAACACCCTCCATTTTCTGTCACCCTAATAAAAACTTAACTACATGAGCATATATTCTTTATTTCTTGCTGTTTGATTTAGTAGAATAATTTA
>NW_006298163.1:176124-185245 GCF_000327345.1 Myotis davidii | reverse complement strand
CCTACATCTACTCTGGATTAACTCTTTCATTGCCTCTCAAGACACTGTTATTCATCAGTTATCTCTTTTGTCTCCCTTAGATTCAGTTACTTTCTTTCTACTGGCATATTTATATTAGGACTCCAAATTGTTCTTATATTTAAATTAAAAGTTTATCCTATATTTAAACAAAAATTAAACTCTCACACAATCTCTTACTCCCTTTTGCCTCTCATTTTTCTTCTTCTCTCCCAACTAAATTCATTGAAATAGTTATCCACTCACATTGTCTTTACTTAATCCAGTGATGGGAACCTTTTGAGTTTGGCGTGTCAGCATTTTGAAAAACCCTAACTTAACTCTGGTGCCGTGTCACATATAGAAATTTTTTGATACTTGCAACCATAGTAAAACAAAGACTTATATTTTTGATATTTATTTTATATATTTAAATGCCATTTAACAAAGAAAAATCAACCAAAAAATGAGTTCGCGTGTCACCTTTGACATGCGTGTCATAGGTTCGCCATCACTGACTTAATCAATCCCTTACTATTCACTCCTTAATCCATGGCCTTCTTGCACAAACATCTCTTGCTCCTTGCATTCCTGTTTCTAAATTCAAATTAGGCTTTTATTCATTGTCTAAGTGTCCTGTCTGTAACACTGAAGACTACTGTAAACCACTCCCACCTATACAACACTCAACCTTAGGTTCTGTGGTATTGAACTATCTTGCCTTTCTTTCTACCTCTAGCTTTTATTTCTTGATATAATCTTAATCTTTGTGTCTCTAACTTTCGAGGTTCTTGAGATTTTCTCTTGGGCCCTCTTCTCTTCTTATTTAATAATTCTTACTGGGCAGTCTTAATAATTATTGTGGTTTCGAATTGTTGGAGAGTTATAGAAGCAGCAAAGATGAATTTGAATTCCAGACAGGAGGATGCCATTCAGAGCTCAGTGATGATGCTGGAAAAATTTTTAGACTCTGGGTCCAGACTTTGGGTTATGCTTGGAGTGGCATACTCAAAAGCACTCTCCTCAAGTAAAGAGAAATGAGTGAGGCTTATGATACTTCTGAAAGGCTGAAATGATATATTAGATACTTAGAAAATCCAAAAGTGTGGCTTTTTTTCTCATAAGACATTTACTTAGTTCTAGGATGGCATGCAAGTGATGAATTAAAGATGGTCACAATTTTATTATATATTGCTGCAATTAAGAATTGAGATCTATGTCCTTACCCTTGAATCTGAGCAAGTTAAGTGACTGCTTTGGCAAATAAAATCTACAGTAGTAATGTTATAAGAAATCTAAGCCCAGGCTTTAAGAGATTTGCAACTTCCATTTCATGCCTCTTAGAACCCATACTCCATGCTGTAGGAATATCCGAACAGCTCCATGGAGAAGCCCATGTGTAGAGTAATCTCAGCCAATAGCTCCAACTAAGCTCTCAGCCAATAGATAGTGCCAACTTGCCAGAGTCACCAGGGAACCTGATCCTTCCAAACTCAATCGAGGCACTCCTGCTGATGCTCCATGGAACAAAGATGAGGCATTCCTATCAAGCCCTACCCAAAGTGTAGATTCATTATAAAAATAAATGTTGCTATTTTCAATAACTTTTAGGGCTATTTGTTAGGAAGCAATGGACAACTGGAATAGCATAGAAAGCTTGGAACCAGTGTCAGATGCTTTTCAAAGACTCAGTAAAATTTTTCATAGTTTCAGGGGGCTTAGGGGAGAAAGTTCCTAGAGGGAGGTGGCCTGCCCCAAATACACAAGATATCTTCTCCTCAAGTAATTTACTGGTGTAGCAGATTTTAGAGCTCCTGGGCAGAGCTGGAGGGGAATTAAGACATTAGAGAGTGAAGCAAGAGAAAAAGGAGCTAAGTCCAAAACTTCTGAAATGCAAAATTAAATTTCCTGCAGTCTTTCAGGGCTGAGGAGACAGAGACCTGTCAGGCTTTTAATAAAAAAAAAAATAGATAAGATTAATGAACTCAGAGATGGATCATTAAGAAATACAGTGAAGCACAGAGCCTGGGAAATGGGGAAAGAATGGAGAAAACATAAAATTCATAAGAGAAATGTGGGACTCATCAAAAGGTCTAACATATGTGAGTGGAATTTCAGGAGAATATAAAAAACAGGTTCAAAGAAATAATTACTGAGGTTTTCAAAATGACTGAAGACACAAACCAATAGATTCACAAAACTCAGTGGGCCCTAAATAAATTAAATACAAAGAAACTACCCTTACCTACTAAATAATCAAACTTCTAAAAACCCCCGCAGACAATAATTATTTATTATAGCCTGAGTAAAAGCATATCACATCCAAATAAAGGATAATAAAATTGATGGCTGACATTTCAATGAATCATAGAAGCCAGAAAACAATGGAATGACACCTTTAAAGAACTAAAGTTGAAATTCTATAAGAAAATGGAAGTAAAATGGAGATTAAAAATGAAGGCAAAAATCAAAGGCATTTTCAGACAAGCAAAAGTTGATAAAAATATTCTTTAGACAAATGGACTATTAGAAATATTAAAGAAAGTACATGTTTTAATTCTTGTTACAAGTTGTTTTCCAATCAGTGTTTTTTGTACATAAGACAAATAAAGGTCACATGCAAAAACTGCAAAATCACATTCTTTTCAAGTTTGCATGAAACACTGACCAGAACAGACTGTATGCTGGCCATAAAATTTTTCAAAATATAAAAAAATTCAAATATATAGAATATAGTTTTGGTCCACATAGAAACTGATTTAAAATAAATAACAGAAAGATAATTAAAAAATCACAAGTGTTTAGAAATTAGGTAATGAATTTCTAAATAACTCATGGGCAATGAAGAACTCAGAGTGAAAGTTAAATATATTTTGAACTGAACGATAATAAAAACATAAAAACTTGTAGGATGCAGTTAAAGCAGTACTCAGAAAAAAATTTCTGATTCTAAATTCACATATTAGAAATTCACTTGTAGAAACCTAATTTCTACACCAGCAAACTAGAAAGCAGGTTTATGTTATATCCAAAGAACATAGCACAGATAAGAGCAGATTTAAAAAAAAAATCTTTATTGTTGAAAGTCTTACAGATGACCCCTTTCTATTGTGCGTTTTTTTTTCCATTGACCCCCTCCACTCCATACCCACCCCTTCCAAGCCTCCATGACTCTATTGTCTGTGTCCATGGGTTATGCATATATGTTTATAAGTTCCCCATTTAAACACTCCCTTCCCACCCCTCCCCAAAAAAGCAGTGGTACATTTACACAATGGAATATGATGTAGCTATAAAAAGGAAAGAACTCTTGTCATTTACAACAGCATGGAAGTTCCTGGAGAGTATTATGCTAAGTGAAATAAACCAGTCAGAGAATGATAAGAGCAGAATTTTTAAAACATAGTTATTTGAAAAAGATTAATAAAATTGAGATTTGCAACTTCCATTTCAAGGAAGACTGATTTAGAAAATTGTGAACAAAACACACAAATTAAAAGTATTAAGACTGAGAAGAGGAACAAGAATACAAGTTCTATAGACATTTTAATATGGGAATAGTATAAACAATTTTTATTTTAAAAATTTGATAAAATGCACAAATTCCTAAGAAAACATAAATTATTAAAAGTGACTCAAAAACTGAATAGAATATCTTTACATAGAATATCTTTAAATCTGTAATTATAAACCATCCCACAATGAAAACTCCAGGCCCAGCTTGTTTTACTGATACTTTTTTTCAAATACTAAAGATACAATACAAAATTTAAACAAACACTTCCAGAGAATAGAAAAAAAAATACTTCTCAACATTTTTAATAGACCATCATAACCTTGATATTAGGACCAAATAAGGAAATTGCAATATAAATCAATAGGCCTATATTGAAAAAAGGAAAAAAATAAGGGAGGGTGAGAAAAGGAGGGAGACTGAGAAAAGCAGAAAGGAGGAAAATCATTAATCAATATCTTTCATGCATATAGATGCAGATATCCTAAATAAAATAATAACACATAGAATAAAGCAATATATGATATACTAGGGGCCCGGTGCACAAAATTTGTGCCCTTTGGGGGGGGGGGGCTCCTCAGCCCAGCCTGCCCCCTCTCACATACTGGGAGCCCTCCGGGGCTGTCCTACTGATGGCTTAGGCCCGCTCACTGCTCCCCTTGGGGAGTGGCCCTAAGTCGCAGTCTGGCCTCCCTTTGTGGGAGGCAACCAGGCTGATCAGGGGAAGGCCCCAGCCCCATCACACCACTGCTGCAGCCACTGTCAGTCACCGCAACCACCAAGGTGTTTTCATCAACACAGACTCCAGTCCCTTCACCATGAACAAATGACAACTTTCATTAGGCATTTTCAAGATGTGTCTTTTATAGGATATGACATTTCTTAGCCCTCCAGCAGCGGACCTTCATTTTTCTCTCCATTAGTGTGGTGGAAAAACCCTAGATCACCTTTTTGGATTCTTATTACCCAAGTTACTAAGAATATTACCAGTGGCAGACAGGGAGCTTACTGAATGAGTGGTCAGAAAAGGTGTTTTCTCTATAGTTCACACCGATCATCAGCTCGGCCTCTGCCCAGGCCTAAAGCCTCTGGCCAAGGCTTTAGGCCTGGGCAGGGGCCACAAAGTTACAATTGCACTGTACATGCATGCCTGCAAGTGGTATTTTGTGGAAGAGCCACACTCAAGGAGCCAAAGAGCCTCATGTGGCTCATGAGCCGCAGTTTACTGGACCACTGACCCACCCTATTAGAAAACACCTTACCCCACAGTGTGGAGTTCCTGAGGCCTCTTAAGAGACTAAAAATAACCATTAGCCTCCAGGCAGAAGCAACTGCCCCACCCCGTTGAAAAAACTCAGGCCACACCTGAGGAATATTGCCGAGGGCAATTCATGTTGTAATTCTATCAGTCTGTAGGCAGAGGTGGTCTCTGGAAGCTTTGAGCCTTTGCCTGATCTAATTAGTCAAAAACAGGATTTGATGCTGTCCTACACTAGAAATTGAGAGGCATAGCAGATCTACCTAATACATAGTCATAAACCCAAACAAGTAGCTGAAATGAGGAGACAAAGAAACAACCCCCAAATGAAAGAACAAGAGAATTTTTCAAAAGAAAAGATAAATGAAACAGAGGTAATAAATTTATCTGAAACAGTGTTCAGAGTAATGATGATAAAGATGCTCAATAGCATGAAAAAAGATATAGTAACTATGAAAACAGAAATAAAGAATGACATCACACAAATAAAGAACACACTGGGAGGAATTCACAGCAGATTAGGGAAAGGTGAAGATTGAATCAGTGAATAAGAAGACAGGGTTGAAAAAATCACTCAATTAGAAAACTAAAAAAAAAAAAAAATTAAAAAACAGGAGGACAGCTTAAGAGAGCTCTGGGACAATGTGAAATGTAACAATATTAGAACAACAGGTGTGCCAGAAGAGGCAGAAAGGCAGAAAGGAATAGAGAATGTTTTTGAAGAAACAATGGCAGAAAACTTCCCCAACCCGGTAAAGGAAAAAGTCACAAAAGTCCAGGAGGCACAGAAAACCCCAAGCAAGAACCCAAATAGGCCCATTCCCAGACACATCATAATTAAAATGCCAAAAAGTAAAGACAAAAAGAGAATCTTAAAGGAAGCAAGAGAAAAGAAAACTGTTACCTACAAAGATGCTCCAATAATGCTGACACCTGATTTCTCATCAGAAACCCTAGGGCAAGAAGGGAATGGCATGAAGTACTCAAGATAATAGAAAGCAAGAATCTGAAATCAAGATTACTATAAATGATAGCAAGGCTATCATTCAAAATACATAGTCAAATAAATAGCTTCCCAGACAAAGAAAGGCTAAAGGAGTACATCACCACCAACCAGCACTATATGAAATGCTAAAGGGACTGCTGTAATGAGAAGCAGAAACAGAGAGAGAAAAACCTAGCCATACAGAATAAAAATGACAATAAATAAGTACCTATCCTATATAATAAAAGAGTAATATGCAAATTGACCCTATTGGTGGACTGACCAGAACGACCACTTGACCAGTCACTATGAGGCACACTGACCACCTTGTGGTTCTTTCCCCTGGCTGGAAGGCTCCAATCACCTGATGGTGAATGGGGAACCAGGTGAGGGTGGCTGCGACGTATGGAGCTGGCTGCCAGAAGACGGGGAATATGGCCCTGATTATAGGCAAAGGGGCAGGTCTCGGCCCATCTTCAGTGCCCCTGTCCAGGCCCTCCCACAGCGGCCCCCTGTCTCCAGTCTGCCTGCAGCCCTGCTCCTGCTGCCATTGCTCCCACACACTGACAGCACCTACGCCGCTTGGACCCACTGAAGGCGTAGAACGATTAGGGCTGGCGCCAGCAGTGGGTGTGAGTGAGGCCGGTGCCATCAGCATGTGCAAGCAGCAGATGCTGCCCTGATAGCCCCTCAGGAGCATTGGGACGTGAAGAAGCCCTCAGGGGCGGTCAGGGCTGGCAGCCAACGCTTGCACCCACTGATGGTGCCAAGCAGTTGGGACCAATGCTGGGCACTAGCTGCAGAGTGAGCGGGGTTGGTGCTGGCAGTGGGTGTGAGTAGCAGCTTGGCACTGGCAGTGGGTTCGAGAAGTGGCTGTCAGTCCTGATCTCCCCTTAGGAGCAAGGGGAAGTGGAGAAGCCTTATGGAGCTATTGGGGCTGGCAGCTGCCGCTCACACCCACTGATGGCACTGAGCAATCAGGGCTTTTGCCGGGCCCTGGCAGCAGGTGCAAGTGCCAGGTGGGACCATAGCATGCAGAAAAAAAGAATTTTCAGTAACCAACAGAGGCTTTCCCCAATGACAGTCTGGCACTCCACCTTGGTCTGGCATACCCCGCTCAACTGCTCTACCATTCTGCTGTGGCTAATGCCCACCATGTTCCACACATGCCCCCTGTTGGTCAGCACATGACATAGCGACCAGTTATTCAGTTGTTTGGTTGTGCGGTTGTTCTGGTTGTTTTGCTATTTGGTCTATTTGCATATTAGCCTTTTATTATATAGGATGAATGGGTTACCAATGAGAACAAGAAAAAAATAAAAAAACTTACTGAAAACAAATGACAATGAATATACAACAACCACAAATCTCTGAGCTGCAGCAAAAGCAGCCTGAGAGGAAAAGTCATAGCACTACAGGCTTATCTCAAAAATAAGAAAAATCAACAATAAACTACATAACCCTACAACTTAAAGAACTAGAATGAGAACAAGAAAAAAAAACAGTAGAAAGAAGGAAAAAATAAGTAAGATTAACACATAAATAAATAACATAAAGACTAAAAAAAATACAAAAACTCAATAAAACCAACAACTAGTTCTATGAAAGAATAAAAAAAAAATTATGAATAGTTAGTCAGACTCATCAGGAAACAAAGAGAGAGGAACCAAATAAATAAAATGAGAAACAAAAGCATTGAAGTAACCACTGATACCACAGAAATACAAAGGATTTTGAAGAAATACTATGAACAACTATATGCCAACAAGCTAGACAATGTGGAATATTGACATATTCCAAGAAAAATACAATCTTCCAAACTGAATCAGGAAGAATCAGAAAACCTGAATAGGCCAAAAATAACAGATGAAATACAAACAGTAATAATAATAAAAAAAAACTCCCAGCAAACAAAATCCCAGGTCCAGATGGCTTCACAGGGGAGATTTACCAAACATTCAAAGAATTAACACCTATCCACAAAGTATTCCAAAAAATCCAAGAGGAAGGAACACTTCCAAGGACTTTCTATGAGGCAAGCATTACCCTCATTCTAAAACCAAATAAAGACAAAACAAATAAAGAGAATTACAGGCCAATATCCCTGGTGAACATAAAGGCTAAAATCTTCAACAAAATATTAACAAATTGGATCCAGCAATATATTAAAAAGATCATACAACATGACCAAGTTGCATTTATTCCAGGTATTCAAGGCTGGTACAATATTCACAAATAAATAACATGATACATCATATAACCAATTGAAAGACAAAAATCACATGATCATATCAACAGATGCAGAAAAAAAATCAACAAAATCTAACATCTATTTTGACAAAAATTCTCAGCAAAGTGGAAATAGAGGGAGCATATTTCAACATGGTAAAGGCCATTTATGACAAAACTACAATGCACACCATACTCAATGGGCAAAATCTAAAACCATTTCTCTTAAGAAAAGGAATAATACAGGGATACCCACTTTCACCACTCCTGTTCAACATAGTATTGGAAGTGCTAGCCATAGTGATCAGTCAAGAAGAAATAAAAGGTATCCAAATTGGAAAAGAAGTAAAACTGTCCTTAATCGCAGATGACATAATACTATATATAGAAAACCCTAAAGACTCCACCAGAAGAAACCAATAGATTTAATAAATGAATCCAGCAATGTAGCAGGATATAAAATCAACGCACAAAAATTGATGGCTTTTTTTATACACCAATAATAAATTCTCAGAAAGAGAAACTAAACAAGCAATCCCATTTACCATGTCACAAACAATTAAAATACTTAGGAATAAACTTAACCAAGGAGGCAAAAGATCTGTACCCAGAAAAATACAGAACATTGAAAAAAGAGATAGAAGAAAATATAAATGAGTGAAAGAATATAATGTGTTTATGGATTGATAGAATCAACATCATTAAAAGCTCCATGCTATCCAAGGCAGTCTACAGATTCAATGCAATTCCTATTAAAATACCAATGACATGTTTCACAGATCTAGAACAAATACTCCAAATTTTTTTTTAAAGATATTACATATGTGTCCTTATCCCCACATTACCCTCTACCCAACACCCCCGCCCTCATCCATCTGTTGTCTGTGTCCATTGGTTAGGCCTATATGCTTGCATATAAGTCCTTTGGTTGCTCTTTCCCCCTTACCCCCACCCTCCCCTACCCTCCCTCCTAAGCCCGACAGTCCAATCAATGCCTCTCCGTCTCTGGATCAGTCCTTGTTCATCAGTTTATGTTGTTCCTTATAATCCACAAATGAGTGGGATCATGTGGTATTTATCTGCTCTCCAGTTCCATTCATGCTGTGGCAAATGGTGAGAGTTCCTTTTCTTTTTCCTC
>NW_006298163.1:168607-175635 GCF_000327345.1 Myotis davidii | reverse complement strand
TCCATTGACAATTTTGTCCTGTTTCTTTGTCTCCGCATTTTGTTATGCTTTCTTGGTGCACCCCCTAGTGGTCTTTGTGAGCAGTCTTTTAGTTAAGCCAGGTGTTGTAGCTAATACCAGGGGGGATTTGGCACCGGCCAATTGGCTGTGAGAATCAGCTGTGTCTGCAGTGCGAGAACTTCTGTGCTGGAGACACCCTTCTGGGGCGCGACTTGCTTCAGTGGGGCTTTGATGCTCACTAAGACTGCACCCTGAGTGTGTCCCTTATAGATCTGAGGAGTTGTGATCTGAATGGTCCCCCTCTGACCACTGGGTACAGTGGCTCTTGAGTCTAAGGAGGTGCTAATTTAGCATCTGCCTGAGGTTACCCAGCAGGAGCTATGAAGAGAACTGCAGATTCCCCTTCCATTTTTGGAGTTTGGAGGTGCCCTGATGAGGCCCAGCTGTAAAGCAATCCAAGCCTCTATGGGGCCTTGGGCCTTCTCTTGGAAGATCTGGGTCTGTCTGGCCCAGCTGCAGTTAGGTAATTTTCAGGTTGCAAAGGGCCAGGGCATTCATATGCAAAAGCATCCTGGGTGGGGCAGGGTCTCAGGGAATCAAAGGGCCGAGCAAGCAGCTATGGCGGATCCTCAGCCCTGCCCTAAGGAGTCGCGTGTCTCAGTGTCCAGGTAATTGCTGCAAGCACCTCTGAGGGAAAGCTGCCTTCAAGTTCGCCCGCTGTCAGACAGTCCAGTTTCTCCCCATATGAGTCCTGGGTCCCCAGAGACTTCCCGGAACTGGAGTTCAGAGCAGTCGGGAGCTTGTGACTCCCTCCGGATAAAAAGACAGCCGAGTCCTCAGGTGCCAGCCCCTTTCCGTGTGCGCACGAGCCTCCGTACCTCTGCACTTTACTTCCGCAGCTCCTCTGGCTCTCAGTGTGCTTTTCTTTCCTTCTAGTTGTAGAATTTCCACTCAGCCAGCCTTCCTGTAGTTCCGGATGATGTCCATTTTGTCTTTTTGTTGTATTTTTCAGTTGTTGTGGGAGGCAGCAGTTTCCCAGTGTTTATGTATGCTGCCATCTTAGTTTTTCTCCAAAAATTTTAATGAACCACAGCAATCTTCAGGAAAAAGAACTAAGCAGAGGAATCACAGTACCAGATTTCAAGTTATACTACAAATCCACCATAATAAAGTCTGGTACTGGCACAAAAACAGTCATATAGATCAATGGAACACAACAGAGACCCTAGAAATCAACCCAAGCCACTATGCTCAAATAATATTTGACAAAGAGGCAAGAGCATACAATGGAGTCAAGACAGTCTCTTCAATAAATACTGCTGAGAAAATTGGACAGAGATATTTAAAAAAATAAAACTAGACCACCAATTTATACCATACACAAGACTAAACTCAAAATGAATAAAAGACTTAAATGTAAGTCATGAAACCATAAAAATCCTAGAAGAAACCATAAGCAACAAAATCTCAGAGATCTCTCCTAGCAATGTTTATGAATATATCTCCTAGAGCAAAGGAAAGTACAGAGAAAATAAATAAAAGGGACTACATCAAAATAAAAAGCTTTTGCACAGCAGAAGAAACCATCAACAAAACGAAAAGGGAGCCCACTGTATGGGAGGACATATTTGGCAATGATAAAAATCTGATAAAGGGTTAATTTACAAAATATATAAAGAACTCATACAATTTAACAAAAGGAAGACAAACAATCCAATTAAAACATGAGCAAAGGACCTAAATAGACACTTCTCTAAAAAGGTCATACAGATAGCCAAGAGACATTTGAAAAAATGTTCAGTCACTGATCATCAGAGAGATGCAAACTAAAGCAACAATGAGGTATTACCTCACACCTGTCAGAATGACTACCATATACAAATCAACAAATGACAAGTGCTGATGAGGATGTGGAGAAAAGGGAACCCTGGTACACTGCTGGTGGGAATGCAGACTGGTGTAGCCATTATGGAAAACAGTTTGGAGTTTCCTCAAAAAATTAAATATGGAACTGCCATTTGACCAAGTGCTCCCACTTCTAGGTACATATCCTAAGAAACCCAAAACACCAATCAGAAAAAATGTATGCACCCTTATGTTCATAGCAGCAAAATTTACAATAGCTGAAATCTGGAAACAGCCCTAGTGGCCATTGATAGATGAGTAGATAAAAAAGCTGTGGTACATTTATACTGTGGAATACTATGCAGCAGTAAAAAAAACAACAACAAAAACAAAAAAAAACAAAACACCTCTTATTCTTTAACACAGCATGGAGGGACCTGGAGAGTATTATGCTAAGTGATATAAGTCAGTCAGAGAAAGATAAGTATCACATGATCTCACTCATATGTGGTATCTAAGTAGCAAAATAAACTGATGAACAATGTAGATCTAGATACATGGAAGCATGGAACAGAGTGTAGAATCTCAGAAAGAAGTTGGGGGAGAGTGGGTTGGTGGGAAATAATCAATCAAGAACCTCGTATGCATATATGCATGGACAATGGCCAGAGACAATGGGGTCATGAGGGTCTGGGGCAGGGGCCAGGGGTCAGCTGGAGGGGATTAATGGGGATAAAAAGGGAACGTATGTAATACTTTTTACAATAAAGAATTATTAAAAATAAGAGTAAGTTTTCAGTCAAGAACAGTCTCTTCAATAAGAGGTATTAGGAAAACTGGACAGAGATACGCAAAAAAATGAAACTAGACCACCAAATTACACCATACAAAAGAATAACTCAAAATGAAAAAAAGATTTATATGTAAGTCAGGAAATCATAAAAATCCTAGAAGAAACCATAGGCAACAATATCTCAGACATCTCATGTAGCAATATATTTATGGATATATCTCCTAGGGCAAAGGAAACTAAGGAGAAAATAAACAAATTTGACTACATGAAAATAAAAAGCTTCTGCAGAGCAAAAGAAACTAGCAACAAAACGAAAGGGAAGCCTACTGTATTTAGCAGTGATATATCTGATAAAGTGTTAATATTCAACATATATCAACTCATGCAACTTAAAAAAAAGGAAGACAAACAATCCAATTAAAAAAATGGGCAAAGGACCTTAATTGACTCTTCTCCAAAGTGGGCATAGAGATGGCCAAGGGACATATGAAAAAATGCTCAAAGTCACTGATCATCAGAGAGATGCAAATTAAAATAAGAATGAGGTATCACCTCACACCATTTTTTTGTAACTAATAAATTTATCATTTTTATAGTTTTCAAAGACCTACGCTTAAGTCTTGGCTCTTGAGAGCCTATGAGGTTGGCCCTCAGAATGCTCAAGTAAACTGGACCAGAACTACACACTCTTAAATCCAATGTCAAGTCTAGAGGATGTGCTCATGGAAAGATGGTTCTACAGGAATTGCTCACTTAATTTTGCACCTGAAACTTGTACCCCAGAAAGAGTCCAGACACGCTGATCTAAATAGACACTTCTCCAAAATGAATGTATGGAAGGCCAAAAGGCATATGAAAAATGTTCAAAGTTATTAATCACCTGAGATATGCAAAGCAAAACAACAATGAGGTACCACATCCCACCTGTCAGAATGGCTATCATCAACAAATCAACAAATGACATGTGCTGGTGAGGATTTGGAGTAAAGGGAGCACTCCTGCACTGCTGGTGGGAATGCAAACTAGTGTAGCCACTGTGGAGAATAGTTTGGAGTTTCCTCAAAAAATTAAAAATGGAACTCCCTTTTGACCAAGTGTTCCCATTTCTAGAAATTATACCATAAAAAATCAGAAACACAAATCAGAAAGGACATGTGCACTCCTATGTTCATAGCAGCACAATTTACAATAGCTAAGATTTGGAAAAAGCCTAAGTGCCCATTAGCAGATGAGTGGATTAAAAAACTGTGGCATGTCTACACAATGGAATGCTACACTGCTGTAAAAAATAAGGAATTCTTTCCATTGGCAACAGCATGGATCATCCTGGAGAGCATTATGCTAAGCAAAACAAGTCAGTCAGAGAAAGATAAATATCACATGATCTCACTCATTTGTGGAATATAATGAACAACATAAACTGATGAACAAAAATAGACCCAGAGACATAGAAGCTTCAAACAGACTGTTAAACCTCAGTGGGAAGGCAGGGGAGGGTGGTCAGGTGGGAAGAGAACAACCAATGAACTTGTATCCATATATGCATAACCCATGGACAGAGACAATAGGGTGGTGAAGGACTGGCATGGAAGGTGGGGGAGGGCTGGGAGAGGTTAATGGGGGAAAATGGGGATATACTAGTATGTAAACAAAAATAAAAATTAAGAAAAAAAACAGTATTATGTAAAATAGTACTTACAAACTCTATTAATATCTAGGAATAAATTTTACAAAAAAGTACATTACTTCTATACTTTTCAGTTTTTACTGCAAAATATTGCTAAGAGAGGTTAAAGAATACTTAAGTAAATTGAGTGATTTACTATTTTAATAAATTTGAAGACTTCAATACTTTTAAGATGTCATTTCTCCCCAAACTGACCTGAAGATTCATTGATATGCAAATCCAAATCATTGGAAACTTTTTATGTTTAGTAATTGGCAAGATTTTTCTAAACTTTATATCAGATGCATAGGATCTGGAACAACCATGATAATCTTGTAGAAGAAAAACAGAGTTGGAAGATTTACACAATGAAGTATGTGCATTACTGCATGCTACAATCATTAAGACTTGGTATGTCATAAGGACCTATACATACACCAATGGAACAGAACAGAGAGCCCAGAAACATACACATTCCTATGTGGTTAGCTGATTTATGGCCACTGCACTACTACAGTTCTGTGATGCAAAGAATGGTCTCTTTCAATAAGTAGGTCAATTGGATGTCTATACAGGAGAAAATTGATTTTTTATTAATTGGATAATAAACTTTGACACCTACCCAACAGCATACACATAGTGGATTAGAGGTGGATTAGGGATTTACATATGAAAGATTAAATAATAAGTCTTCTAAAATAAAACATAAGAAAATATCTCTTCACTTTCAAGTTGACAAAGATTTCTTAAATAGGAAGCAATTTAATAAAGGAAATTGGTAAGTTAAACTTTCTTAAAAATAACTTCTATTCATCAAATGATAACAGTAAGTAGAAAAGCAAACCATTAAGTGGAAGGAGATATCCACCAAAAGACATGTTTCTACAATGCACATATAATCTCTATTAATTGATAAGATAAAGATTGGCAATTAAATTGGAAAAAACACTTTGAATAGCCACTTCACAAAAGAGAGTATCAAAATGAGAAATGTTCATATGTAATAGTGTTTCTAATCAGTGCTCATCAGGAAAATACAAATTAAAGCCACAATATCCCCTGGCTGGTGTGTCTCAGTTGGTTGGAGTGTCATCTTGTACACCAAAAGGTCATGGGTTTGATCAATGTTTCTGTCTCACATAGATGTTTCTCTCTCACACACATTTCTCCCATTAAAAAATAAATTTCAAAAAGCACACTCACAATAAGATATAACTATACTAATGTCAGAATGGCTTAAAATTGAAAACTGCCCTCACCCCCTGGCAATGGGCAAGGAGACACCTGATTGGTGGTGTTGCTCTTATATCAATCAGGGGCAGAGCAGACATGCAGTCCTTAGTTCATGCTAGCTTGATGCCTGTCTTGGTGGCCAGAGCTGTTTCATGCCTGAGGCACATTAAAAAAACAACAAAAAAAACCCCCAAACTGCCCTAGTTGGTTCGCTCAATGGTTAGAGCATTGGCCCTGGAACTGAAGGGTGGTAAGTTCGATTCTGGTCAAGGGCAAGTACTTAGGTTACAGGATCAATCCCTGGCCCAAGTCAGGCCACATGAGGGAGGCAACCAATCAATGTGTGTTTCTCACATTGATGTTTCTCTCTCTCTGTCTTTCCCCTTCCTTTCCAATTTTCTAAAAATTGGAAAAATATCCTTGGGTTCTCACAACAACAACATAAGTTTAAAAACAGGCCATCCCAAGTGTTGGAGAGAATGTGGAATAACTGCAACTTTCATACATTTAGCTGGTAGAAGTATAAATTGGTGCAATTACTTTAGAGAAACTGTTTGACAGCCCTGGTAAGAAATGTGTGTGTCTATGTCTATGTCTATGTCTATGTCTATGTCTATGTCTATGTCTATGTCTATGTCTATGTCTATGTCTATGTCTATGTTTGTATATATATATATCCCATCATTTATCTATCTATCCTTTTGTTTTGTCTGGTAATCTAGTAACTCAATTACTATATATTCAATAGCAATGCCTGCTTGTGTCCATCCAAAAACATGTACTGAAATCTTTATAATATTTTTTTAAATATATTTTTATTGATTTCAGAGAGGAAGGGAGAGAGAGAGAGAGAGAGATAGAAACATCAATGATGAGAGAGAATCACTGATCGGCTGCCTCTTGCATGCCCCCTACTGGGGATCAGGCCCACAACCCAGGCGTGTGCCCTTGACCAGACTCAAACCTAGGACCCTTAGGTCCTCAGGCTGATGCTCTATCCACTGAGCCAAACCTGCTAGGGCAAAATGATGTTTTTAATAACTAAAAACTGGAGGGAAAACATTCATCACAGTAGAATGAATAAAGAAATTTTGAGATACAAAATACATAGTGGAATACTATGAAAGTTTTAAAATAACAACAAATTACTTCTGCAAGAAACAAAATGGATAAATATCACTGATACTAGAGGCCTGGTGCATAAAATTCATACACCAGTAGGGTCCCTAGGCCTGGACAGCAATCAGGGCCAATCTGTGGGGCGACCAGTGGGGCGATCCGGGGGGACCTTCACTGGCATCCACCTTGGCTGGCCTAGGGCCTGTGGACTCCGGGCAGCTCCTGCATTGAGCATCTGCCCCCTCGTGGTCAGTGTACATCATAGCGACCTGTTGTTCCACTGGTCATTCCACCATTCAGTCAATTTGCATATTAGGCTTTTATTATCCTACTAGAGGCCCGGTGCACAAAAATTTGTGCACTCCGGGGGGG
>NW_006298163.1:151282-167745 GCF_000327345.1 Myotis davidii | reverse complement strand
TGGGCCGTTTTCAGGCTGGCGGGCGACTGAAGCCCCAACCTCTCTTTTATTTCTTTTTTATTCTGGGATTTATTTACCTTCTATGGCTCTCTTCTGGAGCTGAGAGCTTTCTTTAGCTCTGAGGCTCGGCTCCAGCTCTGAGACCTTGGCTGCTGAAGGCAGGTTTCTGGGCTTTGTTTACCTTCTGTATTTGAAACTTTGTTGCGACTCCAGCTCTGAGATCCCGGCTGTCTGAAATTAGGTTTCTGGAGTTTGTTTAGGTTCTACAATTGCAACATAGTTTCTTAGAGTTACAGCTGAGAGGCCGGCAGCAGCAGGCGGGGAACCTGGCTTCCTCCATCACTGGAGCAAGCAAGCCTCCTGTTCGCTTCAGCTGCCTGGCTGCCAGCTGCCATCTTGGTTGGCAGTTAATTTGCATATCTTGCTGATTAGCCAATGGGAAGCGTGTTGGAACTACAGTTAATTGCCATGTTTCTCTTTTATTAGATAGGATAATAAAGAGGTAATATGCAAATTGATCATCACTGCAACACACAAGATGGCCGCCCCCATGTGGACCCAAGATGGTCAGCAGGGGAGGGCAGTTGTGGGTGATCAAGCCAGCAGGGGAAGGCAGTTGAGGGGGACCAGGCCTTTGGGGGAGGGCAGTTGGGGTGACCAGGCTGGCAAGGGAGGGCTGTTTGGGGTGACCAGGCTGGCAAGGGCGGGAATTTATGTTGCAACCAGGCCTGCAGGGGAGGGCAGTTGGGGGTAACCAGGCCGGCAGGGGAGCAGTTAGGTGTCAATCAAGCTGGCAGGGGAGTGGTTAGGGGGTGATCAGGCTGTCAGACAGAAGCAGTTAGGGGCAATCAGGCAGGCATGCAGGTGAGCAGTTGGGAGCCAGCAGTTCTGGATTGTGAGAGGAATGTCCGGGATTGGGCCTAAACGGGCAGTTGGACATCCCTCAAGGGGTCCCAAATTGGAGAGGATGCAGGCTGGGCTGAAGGACACACCCCCTCTTCCCCCACCCCCTGTGCACAAATTTTGTGCACCGGGCCTCTAGTATAGGATAATGTAGAGTGAAAGAATACAGACACAAAAAATTTGAGACTGTAGGAATGCATCTGTTTAAAGTTCCAAAACTAGATGTAGCTACCTGTGGTGATTGGGATAAGAACATCAATGGTATCTGGATGAGGAGAATCAGCTGTGTGCTGGCAGTGATCTATGTCATGCCATACAGAGTGGTACAGGTGTGCACATATGTAAAATATCATCACGCCATTCTCCTAAGGTTTATGCATTTTACTATGTTTGAGTTATACATCAGAAACAAAAATACCATCAATGGGCTTATGCTTTCTAAATCTATTCACCCTTATTTGTTTTTGGTTTTTTCCAAAGTCAAGCCATCACTTATTCAAGCAGTAAAGATGCTGTGAACTACTTTTAGATGGAGACAGTTTGTTGCAAAAACATAACAGTAACCAAAGATGTTAGCTTCCCATAATCCTCATCCAACACACCAAAAAGGGTGACACTGAAACAAAATGGTCCGATGACAACAATGGGCTACTCCATTGCAAGGACCCAAATCTAGACTATAGATAAGAGTGTTTATTTTCTGGAGCTCCCTTCTGAGGGGTGAGACAGGAAGTCTCCTACTAATTATAACCTTGGAGGAGATGAGAAACTATCTCAGAACAGCCTCCTGAGGAAGATAGGGAAGTGAGTGGGGAATGGAGATGGAAGATGGACTCAGAGCAGATCCCCACAGGATTACAAGGCTTCCTGCCATGAATCAGATTACTCGGATTTTGCTTTTGTGCTTTGCATGTGTAGCTTATGTGGATTTGTGCAAGGCTGGCAGGATGCCATGGTGAAGCCATTTTCCTACAGGTTTTAGAACTGTGAATCCTGCTTTCTATCTGATAGCTCTACAGGAGATTCTACGGGCCCTCAAATCCCCTGTTATCAGAACTGTGTTATTCTCCAAACTCCCAAGGCCAAACCTCCCCTAATATGCCCTACCTTAACTGCCAAATTCTGAAAATGAGTTCAGGATTGTGAAGTTCAGCATCTACATCTTTATCCAACCCACTCTCCTTCCAATGTTTGTCATCTGAGTGAATGGCACTAATATTTTCCCAGTCATCTTTTTCACTTTTGTATTCAACTCAAATTACGATGTTCTTTGGAGTTTTACCTCTTAAATATCTCTTATACGCAACCAGTTCCCTTCTTTTCCAATCTTACCACACTGGCTTCCTGTCTACCATATTCCTTCCTGTCGGGACTTTGCACATCTGTTTCTTCTAACTGGAACAAGCTTCCTTAGACATGACTCTTTCAGATTCCCAGCCCAAGTCGCTTCTGTGAAGACGCCTTTCTGTGATCTTCCAGAGGAGGAAATTTTTTTTCCAATTACAGATTCATATATATTTTTAATTAAGTACTTTCACACACCTGTGTTCCTTTTGTAGTTCTTACCTCACATACAATTTTACATTACCTTGTGTTACATTTGATTATATTACAAGTTTCATGAAGACACAGTATATTATTTTTTTTGTTACCTATTGCATTCTCATCAAGGAGCATAGTAGGTACCTAAAATGTAATTACTGAATGGGTAAATGAGTAGTAATTACACTCTTATGTAATTAGTTGTGTAATGTTTGCCTACTCCCCATAAGGGCAGGGAAATAACATCCTCAGGGCGAAGTGCTAAGCAAACAACTCTCAATGTGTATATGCTTAATGAATGAATAAAAGTGAAAGAACTTTTCTTGTCTGGTGATTTCACATGTTCTCACAAACGTCTGCAACTGTCTGTATTGTTTGCCTGTGCTCAAAGACATTTAAACATCATGGCCAGACTTGTTTCAAGATGATGCCCATACCCTTAAAATGAGATTTTAATTATGTTTATGACTCTAAAAATATATTATCATAAAAAATAGCACTGCTTTTTTAAAGCCTACAATATTATTAAAGTATTTTCCATTATCATCTTTCTATAGAACAGAAATAAATAGATGAGAAAAAAAAGAAAAAGTGAATGATGAGTACCTGAAGACTGTGGGAAATGTAAAAAGGAAAATCAGGCAGTAGATTTAGGCTGAGATGTGGCTTTGGCACTTACCAACCAAAGACCGGCTTCCCTGGCAGGCACCTACTCACTCAGGTTCCACTTGTAATTTAATGAGGCCTTTAGTAAGTACTTCAGGATAAAGCAGAAAAAGTTCATCATCAAGGGGTCATGGTAGAGCCAAGAGGAGATACATCTAGAAATGACAGAAATCTTCCATTCTGCCTTCCAATCACATACCTTTCAGTCAGTTGCCTTTCCCCACCCAGCAATAAGGTTAGTAAAGATTGGAGGAGGGCAGGTGCAGATGACAAAGTTGCCCCTCACCACACACTTGGAACAGGTTCAGTTGAACATAGAAACTAACCTGGAAGGGAAGATTAGAGGGAGAAGAGTTAAGAAAGGGTAAAGCAAACATTGATCAGATAGGGAGTTCTGGGGGATGGGGAAAAGGCAGCCAGCCCCATCTACAATGTCTGGTTAATGTTGGAGAATATGCTTTAAGATCTAATTGTATGTGGACTTCTGTTTATTTTTTAATTTGTTTGTATTTTTGTTATTATGTGCTGTTTTGTTTTGTTATTAGCAGAAGAACCATTTCCTTGTCCCAGATGTAAGGGAGTGAAGCTAGTCCTTTGGGGATAGAGCAGTGTTTGCAAGGTTTTTGTTGTTGTTTTGTAAATACACATACCCAATTTGGATAACTACAACCTCTCTCACTTCCTGCCCAAATCTGATAGATTTTTCTGGAATATTATATCTCCAGGAGTTGCTACTTCACATGTTTTGTGTATTGAGGTGTTTTTAGGCTTCTTGAATAGTATTCTTATATTATAAATATTAATTTCCCCCTTTAGTATAGACATTTTTCAGCTATATAACAGAAAGCCAAAAGAAAGGTTTTGTGCCGAAACCGGTTTGGCTCAGTGGATAGAGCATCGGCCTGGAGACTGAAAGGTCCCAGGTTCGATTCAGGTCAAGGGCATGTACCTGGGTTACGGGCACTTCCCCAGTTGGGGATGTGCAGGAGGCAGCTGATCTATGTTTCTAACTCTCTCTCTCCCTTCCTCTCTATAAAAAATCAATAAAATATATATTAAAAAAAGAAAGGTTTTGTGTTTGTGCTTGAGGTCTTATTTTACAGTGTGTGATAAGAGAAGGAACACACCCCCACAAGGGAAGGTGAAATTTCAGGGGACAGTCAGGGCTACTTAATGAGCCACTGGCCACCCCTCTCTACCTCATGATTCTCCCTCCAAGTTTCTCTGTGTCAATGTGTTTAGGGGTGACATGCATTATGAATAGAAGCACAGATTTAAAATTTAAGGTCTCAGGAGAAACACTGAGGAGAAAATGATACAAAAATAGCAAATGAGGAGACCAGCCAGAATTTTCACAGTTGATAGGGTCTGCATAGTTCCTGCCTCCCTTTGGCTCTCTGCCTTTATTCGGAAGGCGGGCCATCCTGAGTCTGCTCCTACTTCCAATGGAAAGGAGAGAATCATGCTGATGTATTTCTCCTTGGCTGTCAGAGTGTCTTTGGGGAGTTGTCCATTTTGTGCTCTGGGACTTGATCAATAAACACAGATAGCCTCTTTGGAGATTTCCTCACCCTAATTTGGCCATTATCATCCATTAACACCTCCCCTTCAATGAGTTTATCAAATTCATTTCAGTCTCTTAATGGGCTGGAACTGAGATTTGGTCAGCTTTTATAGAAGAAGGCTAAGAAGACTAAGAATTAGAAGGGGTGACATAAGGTGTCAAACCAACAAAAGACCCATAGTACCGGTGCCTGATGATTTTTGGGTGGCTCCATGTGAAAAAATACTAAAGCTAGTCTTTGTAATTCTCTTTCAATCCTTTAAATTAATCAAAGAGAAATTCTCATTTTAGTTCTGGAAAGTCCTTACAACCTCTGTAACCCAGTTAATCTCCCATTGAAACAAAGAAAGGTGACTTAGCTCAGGGCAGACTACAGTATTCCCAGTATTCTTTCCTTTTTCATATTTGCTATTCTTATTAGCATGTATTAATGGCCAGTGGTACCAGTTTTTCACTTATTAATTTAACCAAAGAAGGATATCTAAGTATTTGAATTTTCCCTCTGAAAGTCTCAGTAAAGCACTGCGTGATTTTAAAAAGAGGGGTAATGTGAAAGATGACTCTAGCTCAAAAAAAGTGTGAGATGTTCAGTCCTGATTCTTCCACTTTGTTTGAACTTTCCACTTTTAAAAATCCAGATCTTATCAGACTGTTGTGAAATTGATAAGAACCAAAACAAAATAAAAATCTCCTTTTTTCACCCTCTGCCACTCTCTAATAAAGCACAGTTCTCTAGCTTCTGCTTTCTGCTCTTAAAGTGTGTGCCAAGAAAGTCCAATCTTAATGCAAAGTCATATTTGCTGGAATGTGACGTCAGGTTACATCAGCTTTCACTATACCCACCCTTTACCCTGTGCAAAGCCCACTCAGATTCTGTCTTCTTGCTGGCTGGCATAACCTTCTAAGATTCCTGGGGCAGCTCTAACTTTTCTTCTTCTGTAAATAAAGAAACAGACTGTCCCAAAGTGGTAGAACCTGAGCTCAACCCAATACATTCTCATTTTGGTTGCTCCTTCCACTATATGACAGGATCATTAAAGGTATAGCAACTGTTGCCCATTTGAGCCTCTGAGCTTTGTGGCTTCTTTCTTCACAGTGGTATTTCCAGTGTGGCATGATGGGGGGTCTTACAGTCTGTGAGGCTTCCTTGATTGGCTTCCGTTAAGGACTGCACTTTTTGCTCTTCTACTCCTCATCCCCTTTAAACAACAATAGTTAAAAGACAACCTTTCCTTTCACTTTTATACTTCCAGTGATTATTCCTATCCCTTTTCAGTAGGGTTCAATGGTAATGTCAAACTTGTTCTAATGGCTCTGCCTTGGTCAGGGAGCCCTTTCCTCTCAGCATCTCTGCATGTCATTAGAGACATGGCATTGTAGCGTGCATATTCTTGGCTATTTTCCCCCCTTTATTTCTTCTCTGAGATGCATACTATTATTATATTAAATGCCTTGAACAATACTTAATTTATTCCACAGATTAACATCTGTAAAACAATCAGTGATGAGAGCTGTTTGAAATGAAATGAGAGCTGAATCTTATATAGTTAAAAAAAATAGAAGAAGACAAAGAAATGAGCTGGATTAACATTATTTTAATTATCTCACCTGGTATTTGTTATTTCATTTATTATTGCTCCCTATTGTTTCCTTTATAGAGCTAATATGATAGCATAAGGACTGGTGTTATTGTCTGGATTTTTCCCTTTAGGAGAGTTGAAGAATCCCAGGTTAAAAAGTTAAAATCACAGTTCAGAATGTTCATAAGTGTGTGATGACAAGAGCAGTCATGTTCAGATGCCAATAATAATTGAAGAGTCAGGACTGAACATCTCACACTTTTTGAGTAAACTAAATGGGTTTCTAATGTGATCTGGATGTGAAAATGTGTAGTTATCGAGGGATCTGTGCATTGTCATGGGATGTAATCTCAGATCCAGCCTGCAGACCAGGCCAGCCACACAAACAAAATGGCCTGTTTGGGACATGGCAGGTTTTTTTGTTGACTAAAATATATACATGCACCAGCACAAAGAGATAATTTCTGCCTCTTGGCCTTTATACTAAGATTATGGCTGGTATCAGTTTAATATTTGATGTTTCATTTCTCAGGAAATTTTAATGGAGGAGGGGTGTCTTATCTTCCCCAGTTGCTTGTGGGGAGTGGATTTCTTGTGATATCCTGAGAAAATGAATTTTCTGAGACTTGCATGGGAGATATAGTAGAAAGTTTTATTTTCATGGAATTACACCCCTGGGTTTCCCTTTTTCCTGCCATAGAAGAGGTGTAGCGGGGGCTTTAGAAAAGCTAACATTAGAGCCAGTGTCCACAGTTTTCTTTCAATGTTGGAGCAGTATCCAGTCTGGTATCATCCTAGTTCAGTAGTCGGCAATCTCATTAGTCAACCGAGCCAAATATCAACAGTACAATGATTGAAATTTCTCTTGAGAGCTAAAATTTTTAAACTTAAACTATATAGGTAGGTACATTGTTATTAACTTAATTAGAGTACGTCTAAGCTGGCCTTTGCTAAAAATGTCCTCAATCTGATTGAGGTACGTTCGCTGAGGTCGACCCCTTCCAACCACTAACCACTGCACAATGAGACTGCTGACTGACTGGCTCACTCAACTCCTGCATGAATTGCGTGCGCCTCCCCAACACCGTATCCTGTGGCTCGCCTGCCCCTCGTCTCCTGTCACCCGACTGACCGACACCCCTCACTTCTAACCGCTTCTTCAAAATAGACCTGCCCAGGCCAAAAGCCGACTTCTGTGCTTGGGCCAGGGAGTTTCAATCGTACTGTATGTGTGTGCCCGCACGTGGTATTTTGTGGAAGAGCCACACTCAAGGGGCCAAAGAGATGCATGTGGCTGGTGAGCTGTGGTTTGCCGACCACTGGCCTAATTTAATATGTGTTTCCCCACTGCACTCTAATAGTCCATTTCATGTGGGCCATATGGGTGAATGTAAGGAAGCAGGAACAAAAGAATTCCTGAGCCAAGAATCACAAGCCAAGATCAACAAGGGAGCAAACTTCTTTGTTTAGGAGATTATGTATTCCCAAATTTCCCTGTGTTTGTAATGACCACACCCATTCTGGCCAATCCATGGTTCCCTGGACTTGACTGATAGGCAAGTATCTTCTCTAGTCACCCTAACTTCATTGGGCATGTGTCTATATTCCCTCCCCGAGTATTTTGTATGGAATAGGTTGGTGGTTCCCTGGGGAGTGCAAAGTTGCAGCTTCCTGGTGAAGCTGCTCAAATGACATACCTATAATGTCTGGCGTTACCTCTTTGCTCCTTTCCTATACTATATAATTAGTGTGTATACTTCAAAAATAGAGTGTATTGTACTTTCTTTTTTTACAAAAGTGATGTCACAATGGGTATGCTTTTTCACTATAAAGCTATTTATTGGAAGTGTCTTTTCATGCTATTATCTAATCTTTTGAAGCATTATGTTTAATATCTATATAATAAAAGCCTAAGCGACCGTTACGGCAGAACGACCAGAATGACTGGTCACTATGATGCGCACTGACCACCAGGGGGCAGACGCTCAACACAGGAGCTGCTCCCTCATGGTCAGTGTGCTCCCATAGGGGAGCACTGCTCAGCCAGAAGCTGGGCTCACTGGTGAGTGCAGTGGTGGTGGCGGGAGCCTCTCCCACCTCCATAGCAGGTGGAAATCTTACAAGGGGTCCTGGACTGCGAGAGGGTGCAGGCCAGGCTGAGGGACCACCCCACGCTCCCCCAGTGCATGAATGTTGTACACCAGGCCTCTAGTTATTAATAACTAGCTAATTACAACAGTGTCAGAACTGTTAGATGTGATTGGGATCAGGGAAGAGATTTTCTATAGGTCTTCATTTCTCTCAGTTGCTGAATACCTGAAAATTCTCCTATGGTAAAACCCACACAGCAGCCGTAAGCATGGACTATATTAAGAGAAAACTTGAGGAAGAAGAGAATGCATAACATATTGCAAGGGAGAGCCAGTCCAGAAAACTAGAAATCATTATTTGAAACCCTGGGGGCAGAGGCATAAAGTAACACAAGAGAAATGGAGACACCTTGCATTTGCCTTGGGGCTGAAGCTGACAGGCAAGGACAACAGCCCTTCCTCGACATTTAGGGATAGAGAACAGGACTAGTATGAAGCCATGCAGACCATCTGGAGAGAGGAAGTCCAGAATGGCCTGGCTTTGCTATCGCATTCTCAGTCAGTCTGCTAGATGGGATTCTCTCAGCTGCTGCTTTTATTCAGAATCTATGAGCACAGAAAGAAAGGGTAGTGGCAGAAAGTGAAAATTATACCAGCCTCTAACAAGTGTGGACTAGGGTGGTAATGATGGGCTCTCACTTGGTCCTGACTCCAGAGATCCAAGAGCAGCCAGTAAACAAGACAGCGTCCTTGAAGGGTAAGTCATGTAACTAGTGGCTGAAACACATTTCCAAAAGTCTGGGCATGTAGAACATCCTGGCTGACAAAATGATTGTAGTTGAAAATAGGACACCCCCATTCCAGCTGTCCCAGGGCTCCCCACACAGTCACGGAGCACTCAGAGGGATGCAGAAATCTCTCCTTTTGGAAACACCAAAGGAAAATCAAAGAAATCACTTCCAATCTGATCTTGATAAGTGAATGTCTCACTGAGCAGGATAAGCGAAGGACAAACACATTTGTGCCTACATAAAATGACTCTTGGAAAAGTAAGATCTGATCCACTGAGCCAAATGATCTTTACAGGCTGTAATCAGTAAAACCAAATTTCACAGCAAATGGAACATTTGCTATCCTTGCCCAGATGAGGGGAGCTGTGTGTGGACATAGTATGGAAGGAAGAAAAAAAATTTGACGCTGCAAAAATGTTCACCTCTTTTTGTGTAGCCTCACAGACAGTTTGATTTTGTTTTCTCAGACATTGTTTGCACTGCTATACTACTAGTCAGGATGAGCCAACTGAGCTGGCTCATGGAACCTGGATAACTTTTCACTTCCAGCTAAAGTCAGGGTTGTGCAGATTTAACCAGCTGCTGTAAGCATGTCTGGGTGCATCCCTGTTATCTAGGTGAACAAAGGTACACACTGTGCATCAATAAAATGCAGATCATGGGAGTGGTCATGATCAGATTAGCCTCCAGTGATAATTTACAGAAAATTCAATGCTATTAAATCCTGATAGTGAACATCTAAAAAACTGAATGGGCTTTGTCCAGAAGTAAAAAATCAAGGTTGTTTAGCAAGCTATTGGAAGCAAAAGGAAACTAGTGTTTATAAGAAGTTACACAATTTAACGACTCTCAATATGGGTTTTTTAAGGACATAGCATTATTTCTCTCTAAATCTTGTACAAATCACAAACATTTTCAACTGGAGTGAGAAAACATCCTGTTTTTCAGTAGAATCCCCTTGCCTTGGATTTCTGAGTATTGGCATCAGACCATCCATAGTACATTGCCTGCACAGCGGCCTTACCACTCCTGGGTAAGGTCTGACTCCTGCTCTGGCTGGAGCTGTAATGAGGAGGCAAACCTCAATTAACATCTCGGATAATAGCACGTCCCACCTCTGAGGGTGCCTCTCAGGAAAACAGCTCCCACTACTGTACACAGAGGCCATCAGCCCACCTTGACAGCAGTACACATTAGAAAAATTTTTTTCCACTAAGCCCTCATTGGCTTTACTATGCCTCCCACCTTTTCACAAAGGAGTCATGAATTTTAAAATGTCTTTGCCCTGCAGCAGAAAGCACTCAGATATAAATACTTTATTTGCCAAATTCATATAAAAGGTTGATGTGTATTCTTGAGCAGCAATAAAAGCAGTGTGTCCCATGCATGCATACTCATATGAACATAGATTGAGTCAATCCCAGCATGTTAAGTTGAACCATATGAAATTGCTAATTTTGTAGGTCACAAATGATTGACAATTGGCAACTTTACATAATTTAACCTATAACATAATGTGGACTTTGGATCTTATTCATCCACCTACTAGCCATGATCCTTGGCAAGTTACTGACTACTCTGCCTTTCTTTTGTCATCTAAATAGTATTTATCTCGTTTATAATCTCATTTTCACAGTATTTGTGAAAAATAAATGAGTGTATACATGTAAAGCATTTAGCATTTACAAGAGTTCTTGGAATATAGAGATCATTATTTATTTCCTTTTCATACGATTTTGCAGGGCCCTATTATACATGTTACCCTAGAGCAGCCGTGGGCAAACTACGGCCCGCGGGCTGGATCCTGCCCGATTGAAATGAATAAAACTATTGAAAAAAAAGACCGTACCCTTTTATGTAATGATGTTTACTTTGAATTTATATTAGTTCACACAAACACTCCATCCATGCTTTTGTTCCAGCCTTCCGGTCCAGTTTAAGAACCCATTGTGCCCTTGAGTCAAAAAGTTTGCCCACCCCTGCCCTAAAGGACATAGTCTATGTGGGGTGGGGTGGACAGCTATAAGAGGGACATTTGTCCTGGGCTTCATGTTTAAAATTGTTTCAATGTAACTTCTTGACATTACCTTCAAATGAAGGTAAATAGGGAGTCACATAGACACACTGGCAAGATTTATAAATTAGTAATAATTCATGTTATCAATTATTAACATATAATTTTGTCACAATATTTAGAGATTATCTGGCAACCGTTATTTTTTAAGTATACTTACAACCTCATAAAACATACAGTTGACTCAAGCTTCTTAATCTATGAGAGTCTTCACAGAAAGTAACAGTTAAAAAACACTAACTCCTGCATATTTATAATGAGGAAATATAAAAGGAGAATATTGCTTAAAGGATAAAGCTAACAGAGTCCTCTCTTGTTAGAACCCTTGATTTCCACAAACAGGTTACCTCTACCTCCAATTTAATGGTATGTTCAAGTGTTGGACCAGGGGAGGCTGGTTACTGGCACCACTGAGTAGCTTGTATCATTGCCCATGCCAAGAAATGCAACCTTGAATTTATTGCCAGTCTTTGCTAAATGCCTCATTGAGAGAAATAACCTTTAAGAAAAAAAAAAATTGAAGGTCCTACAGTGTAGGGAGCGGCTATAGGGACAAGCCTCAGACTGACCTGTGGCAGGGCCACACACAAGTCCCAGCTTGGAGGGCAGAGCCCTCCAACATAATTAAGCTTAAGCTTATATTCCTCCCTAGTTCCTTCCTAGGTAGCTAATGGTCTGTTGGAGGTGCAGCAAGTGCTGCCAAAACAAGGTGAAACTCACAATAACATTGTAAACATGTTGACCACTTCCCTTCTTTTGCTTGATTGCTCTGACTATAAAATAAAGCTTTGGCTTGCAGGCTGGGTCTCTGTGTGTCCTCATCCAGGCTCGGGAGATCCACTTAGCCCCAGCTATATTCTCTATGTCAGTCTTCTTTATCCTTCACCGTCCCTCCTCAGGCTCACCGAACCTGGCTGTGCTGGACGCAGTTCACTACAGTACTCCATGTCCTCTGATATTCTAAAATCTCAAGACAGCTAAAAAAAATCCCTGCTAATTTACATGGTGTTTTAATGACTGTTCCTAAAATTGCTTCACTGAATTGCCTGTAAAATGGATGAATATGAGAAATAGTACAGTGAATGTCTTGATAGTCATGATAGTTGAGTTTACTATAATAATATTGTTCTGATGGCAAATTGTATCTATTTTTTGCACAGAGGAAAATTTCTATTTGGTCTTATAATCAAGAACAGTAAATTTTGTAAATGACTAGATTTTATTTTCAAGATGGCAATTAAAAACCCTAGAACCAAATTCATGGTGCATTAAAGGAGTTCATTACCCTTGATGTTACTCCAGATTCTATTTTATGTCTTCATCATTATTTTATTTTCTCTACATTTTAAAAATAAGCCTTATTAAGAATAAAATTCAATGAGTTTTGACAAATGTGTAGCGTGTGTAACTACCACCACTCAGATGGTACACAGAACATTTCCATCGCTCAAAAAAAGTCCCCTAGTGTTCATTTTTCATCTATCTCTGTTCTCCATTTTCATATCTTAGAGACCACTGATCTGCTACTACAGTTTTGCATTTTCTAGAATTTCTTATAAATAGAATCATACAGTCTTTTTTTATCTGGCCTCTTTCACTTAGCAAATTATTTTGAGAATTATCTATGTTTTGGGGCATATAACAGTTAATGACTTTCTATTGCTAAATAGTAATTCCATTGTGTGAACATACAGATATGCTAAAGTATAGATTTATCCCAATCTGGGGCTATTATAAATAAAGCTACTATGAACATTAATTTACAAGTCTGTGTGAATATATGTTTTCCATTATCTTGGGTAAATATGTACACGTGCGATTATTGACTCACATGTTAAGTACATACCTAAATGTATAAGAAACTGCCAAATTGTTTTCCAAGTTGATTGTACCATTTTTCATTTCATCAGCAATATATGAGCATTCTGGTGGTTTCATATTTTTGGAAACACATGTTATTGTCAGTCTTTCTCAATTTAGATATTCTAGTGCTTATGAAATAGTATATTAGTATGGTTTTGATTTTTCATTTCTAGTGGTTATTGATGTTAAGAATATTTTCATGTTATTTGTCATTCATTTATCTTCTTTGGTGATGTGTCTGGCCAGAACTTCTTCTCTGCTCATTTTTAAAATTAATGTTTGTCTTTTTTCTTATTAAATTGTATAAGCTGTTTATATGTTCTGCATATGTTCTGGATATATGCTTTGCAAATATTTTATCTTAGTGCTTCTTGCCTTTTTTTATTAAGGTATTACAAATGTGTCCTTATCCTCCCATTGTCACCCAATCCCCCCAGTCCTGCCCTCACGCTCAACCCCTGTTGTTTGCGTTCATTGCTTTTGCTTATATGCATGCATACAAGTTCTTTGGTTGATCCCTCCCCCTTACCCTCACCCTCCCCCATTTTCCCTCTGAGGTTTGAGCATCTGATAAATGCTTCTCTGTCACTAGATCTGTTTTTGTTCATTTGTTTATGTTGTTCATTATAATCCACAAATGAGTGAGATTATGTGATATTTATCTTCCTCTGACTGACTTATTTCACTTAGCATAATGCTCTCCAGCTCCATCCAAGCTGTTGCAAATGGTAGGAGCTCCGTCCTTTTTACAGCAGAGTAGTATTCCATTGTGTAGATGTGTCAAAGTTTTTAATCCATTCAACTTCTGATGGGCACTTAAGGCTGTTTCCAAATCTTAGCTACTATAAATTGTGCTGCTATACACAGAGGGATGCATATATCATTTCTGATTGGTATTTCTAGTTTCTTGGGATATATTTCTAGAAGTGGGATCACTGGGTCAAATGGAAGTTCCATTTTTTGTTTTCTGAGGAAACATCATACTATTCTCCACAGTGGCTATACCAGTCTGTATTCCCACCGGCAGTGCACGAGGGTTCCTTTTTTTCCACATCTTCACCAGCACTTGTTGTTTGTTGATTTATTGATGATGGCCATTTTGACAGATGTGAGATGATACCTCATTGTTGTTTTGATTTGCATCTCTCAGATAATTAGTGACGTTGAGCATGTTTTCATATGTCTTTCGGCCTTCTGTATGTTCTCTTTCGAAAAGAAGTTGGTTGTCTAGTTTCATTTTTTTACATGTGTCTGACCGAATTTCCCAGCACCATACATTAAGAGTCTGTCTTGACTCCATTGTATGTTCTTGCCTCCTTTGTCAAATATTAATTGAGCATAGTGGTTTGGGTCAATTTCTGGGTTCTCTATTCTGTTCCATTGGCCTATATGTCTGATTTTTGTGCCAGTACCAGGCAGTTTTGAGAACAGTGGCTTTGTAATACATCTTGATATCTGATATTGAGATCCCTCCTACTTTGTTCTTCTTTTTCAGGATCACTGCAGCTATTCAGGGTGTTTTTTATTCCAGATGAATTTTTGGAGTGTTCTTTCTAGATCTGTGAAATATGCTGTTGGCATTTTAATGGGGAGTGCATTGAATCTATAGATTACTTTGGGTAGTATGGGCATTTTAATGATGTTGATTCTACCAATCCATTAACATAGTGTATTCCTCCATCTGTTTATGTCTTCCTCTATCTCTTTTTTCAATATCCCATAGTTTTCTGAGTAGAGGTATTTTACCTCTTTAGTTAAGTTTATTCCTAGATATCTTAATTTTTTGGGTGCAATGATAAACAGGATTTTTTAAATCTCTCTTTTTGTACATTCACTATTGGTGTATAAAAATGCCATAGATTTCTTGGCATTAATTTTGTATCCTCCTACATTGCCGAATTCATTTATTAAGTCTAATAATTTTTTGATGGAGTCTTTAGGGTTTTCTATGTACAGTATCATATACGCTGTGAATAATGAAAATTTTACTTCTTCTTTTCCAATTTGGATGGCTTTTATTTCTTTTTCCTGTCTGATCGCCTTGGCTAGCACTTCCAGTACTATGTTGAATAGGAGTGGTGAAAGTGGGCATCCCTGTCTTTTTCCTGTTCTTAAGGGAAATGGTTTCAGTTTTTTGCCCATTGAGTATGATGTTGGCTGTAGGTTTGTCCTATAAGGCTTTTATTATATTGAGGTATGATCTTTCTATGCCCACTTTACTGAGTTTTTTTTTTTTTATCAGAAAAGGGTGTTGAACTTTGTCAAATGTCTTTTCTTCATCAATTGATATGATTATGTATTTTTGTCTCTCAATTTGTTTATGTGATGTATCACATTTATTGATCCGTGGATATTGTATCAACCTTGCATCCCTGGAATAAATCCCACTTGGTGTATGATCTTTCTAATGTAATGCTGGATTCAGTTTGCTAGAATTTTGTTGAGGATTTTAGCATCTATGTTCATCAGGTGCATTGACCTATAATTCTCGTTCTTTGTGGTGTCTTTCTCTGGTTTTGGGATTAAGGTAATGCTGGCTTCATAGAAAGAGCTTGGAAGTGTGCCTCCCTCTTGAATTTTTTTGTCATAGTCTGAGGAGGATTGGTTTTCATTCTTCTTTGATGTTCAGTAAAACTCCCCTGTGAAGCCATCTGGTCCAGGGCTTTTGTTTGCTGGAAGCTTTTTGATTACTGTTTCAATTTCATTAGTGGTTATGAGCCTATTCAGGTTTTTTTATTCTTCCTGATTGAGTTTTGGAAGCTTGTATTTTTCTAAGAATGTGTCCATTTCATCGAGGTAGTCCAGTTTGTTGGAGTAGAGTTTTTCTTGGTAATTTTTTACAATCCTTTGTATATCAGTGGAGTCAGTTGTTACTTCACCTGTTTCATTCCTGATTTTGTTTATTTGGGTCTTCTCCGTTGTTTCTTGCCTTTTCATATTCTTCACAATGTATTTTTAAAAGTGAAAGTTTTTAATTTTGATAAAATCTAATTTATAAAATTATTTTGTAGCTCACAATATTTATTCTGTGAAATATTTGCCTAACCCATTCTAAAGATTGTTGTATATTCTCTTCTAGAAATTTTACAGTTTGATTTTACATTTAGATTGATGATCCATTTTGAGTTAATTTTGGTATGTGGTATGAAGTAAGGATCCAAGTTTATTTTTTGCACATCAACATCCAATTATTCTAGCATCATTTATTGAAAGAAATATCCTTTCCCTATTATCTTTGAACCTTTTTTTAAAATTTTTTTATTTTTTATTACAAAGGGTATTACATATGTGTCCATTTTTCCCCCCGCGCTAGACAGTCCCCTAGCTTCCCCTATCCCCCAGTGTCTTATGTCCATTGGTTATGCTTATATGCATGCATACAAGTCCTTT
>NW_006298163.1:130095-147254 GCF_000327345.1 Myotis davidii | reverse complement strand
GTTGGCCATTTGCTTGTTTTCCTCCTTAAGAAATAGCATTTCAGAAACCTACTCAACATCACCTACACTGCTTGATAAACATACACCTTAACGGCAACCAGGACCAGGAGCAGCTATTTGCACATTTCCTGAATCAGCCTCCTGCAGCATCCATCCACGTGTTCACAGTCTGAGGCCACTGTGGACACCGGTGTGAGCTGGGGGCCCATGCTCACGAGAAGGGGCGGCATGTACTGCTTTGTTTAGGCTTCATAAATGTAGGGGATCTGGATCCAGGCAAATGAGATGCAACAACACAATAGATCAGTGATGGCGAACCTTTTGAGCTTGGCGTGTCAGCATTTTGAAAAACCCTAACTTAACTCTGGTGCCATGTCACATATAGAATTTTTTTTTGATATTTGCAACCATAGTAAACAAAGATTTATATTTTTGATATTTATTTTATATATTTAAATGCCAATTAACAAAGAAAAATCAACCAAAAGAATTCATGTGTCACCTGTGACACACTTGTCATAGGTTCGCATCACTACAATAGACCATAAATGCATGCATTTATTTCTGGACTATACTATTTCAATGACTTATATGTATATGTGGTTGCTGTAGACTTCTTTAATCTAATAAAAGAGAAACATGCAAATTGACTGCACCTCTGTCATGCCCAAGCCACACCCACCAGCCAATCAGAGCGACTATATGCAAATTAACCCAACCGAGATGGCAGTTGGCAGCCACGCAGGTAGCAAGCAGGAGGCTTGGTTGTCCTGGCAATGGAGGAAGCCAAGCTTCGTTCCTTCCCTGGCCGGCTGTGGCCTCTGCTCAAGGCAACAAAGTTTCAACTATGGAAGACAAATAAATCCCAGATACCTGCTTCCAGCCAGCTTCCACTGGGAGCATGGGTGGCTAGGGGCCACGACCAGCCTATAAACAAGCATCAGTCCTCACCCTGGATGGCCAAACCCTCATGGGGTGAGGGTCTCTACTGAGGGCTTGGCCTGCCTACAAACAGTCATCAGCCACTCACCCAGACTGGCCAGGCACCCCAGCAGGACCCCTCCCCACTCTGAACGGAGTGTGGCCAGCCTGAAAAAGGCCCTCAGCCCCTCACCTAATCTGGTCAGGCGCCCCAGGGGGGACCCCCATCCTGAAAGGGCTGTGGCCAGCCTGAAAACAGGCATCAGCCCCTCACCCAGAATGGCAAGGCACTCCAGTGGGGACCCCCACCCTGAAGGGGGTGTGACCAGTCTGTAAACAGCCCTCATCCCCTACCCAGGCTGGCTAGGCACCCCAGCTGGACCCCCACCCTGATCTGGGACACCCTTCAGGGCAAACCAGCCGGCCCCCACCCATGAACCAGGACTCTATCCTATATAATAAAAGGGTAATATGCAAATTAACTCTACAGCAGAACAACGGGGAATGACTGGTCACTATGACACACACTGACCACCAGGGGACAGGCACTCAATGCAGAAGCTGTTCCCTGGTGGTCAGTGTGCTCCCACAGGGGGAGCTCTGCTCAGCCACAAGCCAGACTGACAGCCTCTTCCACCTCCTCAGCATCGCTAAGGATGTCCGACTGCAGCTTAGGCCTGCTCCCCGCTAGCAAGTAGACATCCCCCAAGGGCTCACGGGCTGCCAGAGGGATGTCTGACACCACCTTAGGCCCGATCCCCTTAGGAGTGGGCCTAAGCCAGCAGGTGATCATCTCCCAAGGGGTCCCAGACTGTGAAAGGGCACAGGCCGGGCTGAGGGAACCCCCCGAGTGCACAAATTTTTGTGCACTGTGCCTCTAGTACTAAATATTAACATTAGATTGCTTATTCTTCAACATTTTTTCCAAAATTATTTTAGGTGTTCTAAGTCCTTTACATTTTTATGCTCATTTTAGAATCAGCTTATCAATTTGTACCAACAAAACAAAACAAACTTTTAATCCTGATTGGATTTTGATTGAAATCACATTGCCTCTCTATGGCAGACAAGAAAATACGCCTTCTGAACCTAGTGCTATAGAGAGGTTAATTGACTCAGAGCCCCAGATGCTGTTCTTGGAAATCTATTGCTTCATTTGGGCCAAGACCATGCCTCCCATAGGATCCTCCCCAGTCAAGGGTTGAGTATAGTGGAAAATACTAAAGAAGACTCATTTGGGGGAGACATGAAAATCCTCTTTGAGTCAATTTAAACTCAAGGAATGCTTGCCATCTTTGTTGAAGTTTTCTTAGACTGTATGAAACACTAGGAAAATTCATTCAATGTTCTCACTCTCTCCTTCACTTGGGTTCACACGTGCCTCATAGTTTGGCATCACTCCCAGAATTTTTCATCTTTTCTTAATCTTTTTCTCAAAGGCTTTTCCTTAATAAAATTATTGAATATTTAACCCTGCCGAAACCGGTTTGGCTCAGTGGATGGAGCGTCGGCCTGCGGACTGAGAGGTCCTGGGTTCGATTCCGGTCGGGGGCATGTGCTTTGTTTGCGGGCACATCCCAGTGGGAAGTGTGCAGGAGGCAGCTGGTTGATGTTTCTCTCATCGACGTTTCTAGCTCTCTATCTCTCTCCTTTCCTCTCTGTAGAAGATCAATAAAATATATTTTTAAAAAAACCTGCAGCTGCTATTGAATATTTAACCCTGTCTTCATGTCTGCTTTTCAGAGAGTCTGGAATAACACAAATAGTACCACAAGTGGTATGAGAAAAGAGGCATTAAGATGGGGACAAGGAATGAGCTCATCTATATCTTGGCAGACAGAAAGCACATGTTTGGTCCTTGATACAAGACACAGTTCAATTGCTAAATATTTCCCTGATGATGACTCTTGAAAATGTCTCTGTGGAAGCAAATCCTATTGTGGGTATGATGATATTGCTAGCACTTAAAAATACAAGAAAAACAGTGCCTACAAAGACAAACTGATTGGCCGGCCAACACTAGGTGTACTGACTCTTTGATGAGGACAATGAGAGATTAATAGCTATTAACATGTGCTTAATGGCTAAGTATGAGAATCATAGAGCCTTCCATGGTAATGGTGGTAGCACATAAAGAGGTCTTATCGCATGTGGCTGAAGGGCAGACATAATTTAAAGGCAAGCTTAGACCTAATTGTGAGAATGACAGAGTCCCAGAGATATTAAAAAAGTAAAAAACAAAAACAAAAACAAAAAAAACACAACTCCTTCAAGGCAGAGAAACCTGGATAGATGTTCTTGATGATTTTGACTCTAGAACACTCCCACCCTTACCCTCTGGGCATGCACATGGGGCCCACCTGTCTCTTGCAGGGGCTAATACTTTTACCAGGCTGAAAGATGCTGCAGAATCCTTCTTGCCACAAGTCTAGATAATTAGAGCTGGCTCCATCTTCACACCTGCTGCCAGACAGATAATTAGGGTTAAATCCCAGGATAATCCATCAGTGGTCAGGGTAAGGCTTGACAAGACAAGAAAAAGATTATACACCTGAAAAATCAAAACAATAACTCCCAATGCAGATGAGAACCAGGGAAGTACTCCTGAGGTTAGATTTTCAGGATATGCAATGAATGATGCTAGAATGTAAAGCTGGATAAGCAAAAATTCATTGATTTTTGAGACAATTTCTCATGATGCAAAAGTATCACCCTAGCAAAGACCCAGGAGATGGGACAAACTGATGTTGGTGTGGTATTTAAAAACCTGGAAGAAATAGTGGCCAACTCTTAGCAAAGTAGAAATGCCCTAACTTTCTTAACAGATAGTAAGAGAAAAATTAAAAGCCTATGGAAAGAAAAAAACAAAAAAAAAAACAGAAATTTTGAAAACTACGTCTAAGTTGAGCTTGATATCCACAGACTCAAATTATGATGATGATGATGATGATGATGATGATGATGATGATGATGGAACCAGGTTATAATAATAGGAGTCCTAGTTTAAGACCAGCTCACAGTGGGGCCCCTGGATCCATGGACCCATTTCACATCACTTTGCAGTTCCTAGTGCATAGTTGAAATAGATACAATTAGCAGTTGGAGGAACCCAACATTATATATTTGATTTAGAGAGTAAGCATTTTTGTCATGAGGAAGGCCAAAAAGAATTTTCTGATATTGTGGGTGGATGGTAGAGATTTGTAACCCAAAAGATGCAGGGTGATCTTCCCTATCATATCTCAAGCCCCTTCAGAAACCAAATAGACCCAGGAAAATGACTGATAGTACCAAAGACCAAGCAGCAGCCTCATTGCAGCTGTTATGGAAATTTTGGTGTTACTATTGGCTCTCCAAATTTGCATGTTCCACAGTCATGGATTCAACCAATTGATGATCAAAAATTAAAATAAGATAAAAATGAAAAGTAACAATGTTACATTGTCACTGACATGTACTAGTGACCATCTCAATGCTACGCAAACCACTCTATCATATCACCATCATGGTGCTGGGGCAAGGAGGCAGTACACTGGAGGCCTGGGTACATCACATGTGCTCCAGAAGGTGGGAGAGAAACCCTCTGAAGATTCAATGGACAATTTAGTGAAGTTTTTAAGGGTCTGTTGGTAAGGGCATGCCAGGATACCTCTTTCAAACAAATGCAAAGTACAACATCTTGAATCTTTCACAAAGAAGAAACATGGTGTCTAGCAGGTCTCTTTAGGTTCTGGCTACCACACATTTCACATCTGGGAAACTGGTCCAGCCCATGACACAGATAACAAAGAAGGATACCAGTTTTAAACAGTACCCCAAACAGGAAAGAGCACTGCATTTGGTCTAGGCCATGGTGACTTCATCCCTGCCCCTAGGAGCATCTGATCAAGTAGATCCTGGGTTTTGGGAATCGCCAGTGGGACAAAGATGGAGTGTGGAACTCATGACAAACTCCAGTAGGAGAACCATAATACAGGTCTCTATGATTCTGGAGTCCAGCCAGGACATTGTTACCAGAGAATGACATGCCTTGGAACACTGGGCCCTGCTAGAGATGGAACACTTAACAATGGACCTTTAAGTAACCATGAATCCAGAGCTCACATTATAAGCTGGGTTCTAGCAAACCTTTCTAGTCCTAAATCAATGGAAAACATTTTTAAATGCCTCACATTAAATGTTGTGGCCTACCACATTGAATTCTCACTTCCAAAGCCTACCTCACTACTGCTGGCTTTGAATGTCCAATTTGTCAGTACCAGAACCCAACTTCAAGCCTCTGACATGGCACAGAGAGACCAACAGGTCCTGTGGTGACAAATGAACCTTTCCCATCTTGGCAAGGCTAGAGCTTTATCCTCACAGGGGTAGATACCTACCTGCTGTCGGTGTGGATAATGCCTACAGAGTCTCAGCTGTTAAGCAGCTCTCAAAGGCTCATGCTGGCTACTATATGGATAATGGACTACACTCAGCAAGGTTGAAAGCTAGGAGACTATTTAGAAGAATGTGGCAGTAGCCCAGATAAGAGTTGGTAAGAAATGATGGATGTTTGGCAGTGGAGATACAGTTGATAGGATTCAATTTTAAATAAATAATTAAAAGATAAACAGTGTCCTATATAATAAAAGACCAGCCACCATAAGTGTAACAACTGGAATGACCAGAGACCAGAACCAAGTGGTTAGGGGTGATCAGGCAGGCAGACCAGAGGTTAGGGGTGATCAGGTAAGCAGGAAAGTGGTTAGGGGCAACCAAGTAGGTAGGCCAGCAGTTAGGGGAAATCAGGTAGATAGACAGCTCCTTGCAGGGCTGGCCCCTCCACTCAACAAAGAAAGAGGGAGGCCCAGGCCAGCCAAGCCATTGCACTCCATGCCTGTTGCCTGAAGAGGGAGGCCACCAGTAGCAGGGGAAATGGGGGCAATGCTGCACATATGGCAAGCAGTGGCAGCGGCAGGGGTGGGGCCAGCTTCCTGCAGCTGAAGGAAAGCCCCGATAGGCCCTGATCTCAGGCCAGGCCTAGGGACCCTCCCGAAGGGTCCCAAATTGTGAGAGGGTGAAGACTGGACTGAGGACCGACCTCCCCCCACCCACCACTCTGAGTGCACCAGGCCTCTAGTATTAAGATAAAAGGTAATTTTCTTTTAAGGAATCTTAGGCCTATGTTTCTATGTTTTAATAGACAATATGTTCTCTTTGATTATCCACTGACTCAATGAATCCTTTGATAAAATTTCAAACAACGTTTTAGGGTTTGACAGTCACAAAGAGAGCAGGGCAAATATCTAGTGAATATATGCCCAGAAAGGGTGTTACTTTTGGCAAATTGAAATAGAATAATTTCCAAAATAGTATTTATTCTTTTTAAAATTATGCACTCAACAACTGTCTGGGTGAACTGACTTCTCTTACCTATGCACTAATGTGTAGTTAGGCTTATAATTTAGAGCACTCACTCAGGAAATCCTGAAATTAATATTCCTTCAGAAGTGTTGACTCATTTCCTTGCACTTTCTGAATATATCAATTTAACACACCAATTAGTAATTCTAAATTGTGTTCTAAATTCTGCAGGGGATTTTCTGATGAAATTCTACTTTGCCAATTCTATTGATGTCCTTTAGAATTTGATTTTGTACCAAAAATAGTTTTTATTTTGTTTTTGATAAAAAATAGTAACTATTTTATATCCAAATGAGTGTTTCCTAGATATATCACTGTGACTCCAACATAGTCTACTACTCTGTGAGATTTCCATTCACATATGGCATTCATGCACATACACCTTTCCTGTTTGTAGAAAGCAAATCCTTGACACAGGTTAGTTTATGAAACAACAACAACAACAAAATACCCCTTGCTTTTAATCATCAATACACAATTTTCTAGAAACATGCATAAGATATACTATAAAATATATAAGGCATACAACATAACATGTATATATTTATTTAACCATTTAGTATTTTCCCAAGACAGATTAATTTTATGCCAGGATTGCTTACTACTCAATGTCAAACATTAATTCTAATTTAAAACTAATGATTTCAAACCTTGGACAAAAGATGACACTTCCCATTTATATGGTAAATTTTTTTTTTAAATATATTTTATTGATTTTTTACAGAGAGGAAGGGAGAGAGACAGAGAGTTAGAAACATCGATGAGAGAGAAACACCAATCAGCTGCCTTCTGCACATCCCCCACTGGGGACGTGCCCGCAACCCAGGTACATGCCCTTGACCAGAATCGAACCTGGGACCCCTGAGTCCGCAGGCTGACGCTCTATCCACTGAGCCAAACCGGTCTTGGCTATATGGTAAATTTTTAAGTAATTTCTTATATTAGATGCATGTAGAAAGCTTCCATTCTGTAGCAGATTTTTACTAACATGAGAAAAAGAGAACAAAGGTAAAGATAGCAATTTAGATTCTCACCTAATCATCTGTGTATTTCCATGGTTTGGGAGCTAGGGATAAACATTTATGATGGGAAGTGAGAGCAAAAGTTTGGGGAAGGGATAGTGATAATGTGGGTGGAAGGCATTTTAATTTATTTTATTTTTTAAAATTTTTATTGTTTGAAGTATTACATTTGACCCCTTCTTTCCCCCATTGACCTCTTCTAGCCTGCCTCCATCCCTATTCATGGCCTTCACCACCCTTTCATCTGTGGCCATGAGTTATGCATATATATGCACATAAGTTCTTGGGTTTATCTCTTCCCATCCACCCAACCTCCCTGCCTTCCCTTTGAGGTTCTAAAGTCAGTTACATGCTAATACATCTCTGAATAAATTTTGTTCAACAATTTATTTTGTTCATTATTACCACCAAGCCTATACTGCAAGAAATGGTGAAGGAACTGTTATAAGAAGAATAAACTGATAGAGAGAAAAGAATATAGATATAAAGAATGAAAATGGCAATAAATAAGTAAATATCAATAATAACCTTAAATGTAAATTGATAAGTGCTCTATTCAAAATACATATGGTAGCTCACTAATGAGCACATTTTTCTATGTTGACAATTTAGATTTTTTTGATAAAGTCCTTGTTCAATTCTTTATTAATTCCTCTATTGTTTTTTCATTTTAATTTGTAAGAGTGTGGTAGCCAACTTCTAAAATTGCCTCGAATGATCTTCACCTTGTGTATTCATGCCTTGTGTACCTCTCCCTTGAGTATGAGTATGGACTGAACATAGTGACTCACTTCTAATTAGTAGAATATGGCTAATGTTATGAAATGTCACCTCTGGCATTAGGTTGATAAAAAGACAGTGACTTCTGTCTTGCTGGTCTCTTTCTCTTTCTCTCTCTCCTCTCTCTCCCTGTCTCTCGGACAGCTGTCATGTTGTGAGCTGCCTTATGGAGGGGTTCACTGATATGTCCAGGCTACAGCCCATAAGCACCTGATGCCTGCAATGGTCACGTGAGTGATTTAAGAAACAGATTCTTCCCTAGCCAGACCTTGAGATGACTCTAACCCCAGCTGATAGCTCCACTGCAATCTCAGGAAAGACCTTGAGCCAGAGACACTCAGCTAAGCCATGTTTGATTCCTGACTCACAGAAACTGTGAGATAACAAATGTTTATTTTGAGTCCCCAAGTTTTGAGGTAATTTGCTTCACAATAGATAAATAATAAAAGGGGTTCTTTATATATCCTGGATATGAGTCCTTTGCCATTTACAAATATTGTAAGTATTTTCTCCCACTCTTGGCTTTTTTTTCCCTCATTATTGGTTCTTTTGATAAGTATAAGTTCTTATTTTTCATGTCTTTTGATAATTATATTCTTCTCTGATGAGTGCTATGTTCTATTTAAGAAATCTTAACTTTCCTAAAGTCATAACTTCAATTCCTGCATTCTCAAAAGAAAAAAAATATTTATACAGGTAGAATATGTTTCCAATAATCACATTATAATACATAACATTTACTGAACAATTATTAAGAGAAAATCAGTATACTAGATGCTTTTTTTTTACACGATAATAATTCAAACTCGCAAGGTACTATGTAACAGAGTGCGAGACCTGTATGAGCTTTTCAAAATCCATCAGTTGTTATTTATTTACTGACTGCTTTCTGACACAAATTTGTCATTTGGAGTTCTGGTTTGTCTATAGGATTTTCTGTCTTAATGAAGCATGGGAGAGGGGGCCAGTATGTTTGAAATTAATAAATTTTGTTCCTCAAACATGTCGATATTTCATTCTGTTCCTTTTTGTTTCTGTGCAGTAATTTTGAAGTAGTTTCAGAGTTATAAGATACTAGAGGCCCAGTGCACAAAAATTTGTGCACTCGGGGGGGTGGGGGTGTGCAGTCCCTCAGCCCGGCCTGTGCCCTCTTGCAGTCTGGGGGATGGCCGCCTGCTGGCTTAGACCTACTCCCCGGGGGATTGGGCCTAAACTGGCAATCAGACATCCCTCTGACAGCTCGGCAGCCTTTGGGGGATGTCCACTTGCTAGCGGGTAGCAGACCTAAGCTGCAGTCGGACATCCTTAGCACTGCTGAGGAGGCGGGAGAGGCTCCAACTACCACCTAGGGCCGTTTTCAGGCTGGCCTGCGTCTGAAGCTCCCAGCCTCTCGTTTTTTTTTCTTTTTTTTTATTCTGGTATTTATATACCTTCTATAATTGAAACTCTGTTGCGGTCACTGGCGCTCCTAGCTCTGAGGCCATGGCTGGCTGAAAGCAGGTATCTGGGGTTTGTTTAGCTTCTATAATTGAAACTTTGTTGCTTTTGGAGCTGTTGCTTTCAAAGCTTAGAGCAGGCCGTGGGGAACCTTGGCTTCCTCCATCACTGAAGCAAGCAAACCTCCTGCTACCTTCTATAATTGAAACTCTGTTGCGGTCACTGGCGCTCCTAGCTCTGAGGCCATGGCTGGCTGAAAGCAGGTATCTGGGGTTTGTTTAGCTTCTATAATTGAAACTTTGTTGCTTTTGGAGCTGTTGCTTTCAAAGCTTAGAGCAGGCCGTGGGGAACCTTGGCTTCCTCCATCACTGAAGCAAGCAAACCTCCTGCTTGCTTCAGCTGCGTGGCTGCTGGCCGCCATCTTTGTTGGCAGTTAATTTGCATATCTTGGTGATTAGCCAATGGAAAGCATAGTGGAGGTATGGTTAATTACCCCTTTTGTCTTTTATTAGATAGGATAGAAGGTGCACTGGGCTTCAGATGTTCTGTCCTCTTTTCCAGGGGTGAGAATTTTGTAGTTATGTGAACTTGGGCAACTCATTTAGTCTCTTTGAGTGTGTTTTGGTGTTTGTGAAGTGAACATTTTTCCTTTCTTGAGCACTCAACATTTTGCCTTTTTCATAGTGCTCTGGTTTTCTCTGGGGAGTGACCTTTTTGCCATTGGGTGCAGCATTGGTGACCCAGATCAGGAGTACTGCCATCCTACTAGGAAGACAGCTGCATCCCTGCAGGCTTGGTCTCCCAGCTCTTCTTCCCACCACAACATAGCCAAGGAACAAACACATACTCTACACTCTGCTAATCAGAAACTCATGCTGATGATGCAATGGGGTGAAGCAAAATTGGAGATTAACTTGTTTTGGTGTATTCATTCTGATGCAGTTGACTGACATTCAAGTATTCATGTCCTGTTTCCACCTGTGTTATGTAGTCGTTTGTGAGGACTGAATTACATTAGGTAGTTAAAGCAACTATCACAGTGCCTTTTACTTAGTAATTGTTCAATAAATGCTATGCATCATAATGTGGTTATTAGGAAACACGTATTTTAGTCTGGTTAATGAGTTTTTCTTTTGAAAATACAATAAGACAAACTGTGTAGATCAATTTTTATCTTCAAAATCTTTATATTTGGCAAAACAGATCAGCTCCTTTGGGTGCCTGATTTGTGCTTTAATTCAACCTCTTCATTATAACTGAAGGTCTTGTCTCTCTAAGTAACCAAATGTATAGAATGAAAAACTTAGCCTAACCTAAAACAGCTGTTGAGAGACTGACTTCCAGGGCACTTGTATTCATTTGTGCTTTGTTTCTCCTTATAGACTATGGCATCTAGTGCCTGTTTACAGTTGGACAGATACATATTTAATTATTGAATCTTCTCATTCTGAATATCTTTTTGGATGTATGGTAGGTGTTTACCTCTTTGATTTAAATCTTTATATTCTTTGAATGGAGCAAAATTCGAGACATCATGTTGTTTATATGTATGTTTGAGTATAACATTTTTGGGGTCAGAAGTCTCTTGGAACAATGGTCTTTATCCTCACCTCTCTTTTCTAAAAGTGTTTGGGGTGGGGTTGGGGAGAAGAGGACAGTAAATGCAGAAGATGGAGGGCCCTGGAGGGAGCATGGAGAGGGGAAGTGGGGCTAAGACAAGAAGAAAGCCTCTGATCCTCATAGCTTACAGGGTCTGTGACAGCCCACAATCTCCTGTCTGTGTCCTGTCTCCTCCTGCAACTCCTCCTAATCCAGGGCTTCCAGGACAGTGCACCAAATCATCTAGGCCTGCAGGTCCACCAGTGCTGGCTGACCCTGTGGAGGAGATGGAGAGACAACCTGTAGACAGGGCAGAGGAAGAGCTGGAGCTGCAGCAGGTGACCTGGGAGGGAACTTGGGAAGTCCAGGTGCCCTCTGAGCTCATGCTATAAAGAGACTGATTATGAATTAAAGGCTGTCTCTAAATATTTTGGAATAAAACACCAAAAATAACACAACAAAATGCAATCTTTTGCTAGAGCAATAACTTTGTCACTTATTCTTTTGTATGAAGCATAATGAAATCACAAGCAGTACCTCACATCTCTACAGAAAATACATCTCAAAGATTGTTTTGAAACTCCAGGCTTGGCTTTGGCCCAGCTGAAGGAAATCCCAAGTCTCAAATTTTTCTTGGAGCAAGGCAGCTCAGCAATGGCTACACAGAGCCCTTGTGTGCATACCTTAGGCCAGGAGGGGAGCAGCAGTCCAAGCTGGCTCAGTGCTTTCCTGATTGTCCACCACCACAGGCTCCTGCTGCCCACTTTGGGGCTGTGGTTCCCCAAGACCTGACCTCTGATACTCCCTCCATAGCTATTTCTATCTAGACGAAGACATGTATCTTTCCCCTCTAGAAGCAGAAGTTCATAAAATTCTTTAGAAGGTAATAAAAGATAAAGTTGGGAATTTGTTTTAGGAAAATGGTGAAGGCTCTAAAGTACATAAAACAAAGCTTCCCCAAAGAGCAACTGCTAATGTGTAGAAATCAATGTTCTGTGTCTCAGGTTCATTACAATCCAATGGCATATTGGCTTGGCAGGAATAGTAGCCAACCCCTCCCCCCTTGCCGTCCCACTTCTCCAGCTTGAATGCTGAACCAGAAATCTGAAGCCCAAACCTCATGTGGATGAAATTGCCCTGCTGGACTTTCATTTCCTCCTAGAACCTTCTTCCTAATCTCTTCAGAAACCCCTGTGGTTATACCTCTATTTCCTTACTTGGCAGTATATTTGTGTTGCAACTACCCTGGTCACTACAAGTTCAGCTCTCAGGAATTGAGTCCAGGAAATTTCTTTTCTTGGTTTTAAACATTTGCATGGATCTTGAAGGGATCTATGGATCACATGTTTTGAAGGATCTAAATTTCTTTAATCTCTACTCTTGTTTTACCTAATTCTTATTGACCTAGTTAATTAGTCTAAGTTATATCTCTGGGTGGGCTTGTTAAAACACACACATTCCTTGGCTTTTGCTAGCTCCTGATAGAGTAAATGTGTACGGGCCCAGGGTCTGCTTTCTCGGCATGTTCACAGGAAAAGCTGAAGCTGCTGGGCAGAGACCACAAGGAGCAGTCTGCTGGGTAGAGCCTACCTACCCCAAAGGCACAGGAACAACTTGGAGATCTTTGGATAAGCAGAACCTGGGATCTCACCCTGGACGAACAGAATCTGAATCTACATTTTAACAAGGATTCCAAGGGCTTTGGACAGGTTAAAAGTATGTCCTCTGCTTGGTCCTTATTAATTGGAGGCACTTATACCAGCAGCGTGCCAAGGATGAACAAATAGCAATTGAAAACATTATTTTTATATTAAAGTGAACACAGGTATATTATGGGGTGACATGAACAATTCACACAGCCTTTTAAAGTGAGAACAAGAAACTGTGAAGAAACTTCTGCCTTGTAGCAGGTAATTTCAATCTTTATACACAAGGATCTTGGGCGTGTGTGATTATTGTCATCCTCTTTATAAATAATTACATCAGAAGGCTTGAGAAGCTGGATTTCTTTACCTGTTTCTGAAAGTTAGCATGTGAGCCTGATTCTATTAATCATGATGTAGCTTTTTTTAAAAAAAATGATGTGACTTTAACAGTGACAGTATCTTTATGAAATGTTCTTGTCATAACAAACAGAGACTTCTCTTTTAGTTAAACATTTGGTAACCTCATTGTATTACTCCCTGTTCCCTGTGTCTCGCCTGAGTTTCCAGGTATTGCATCTTCTGTAAGTTCTGATGAGTTATTTCCCTCTTCTCTCTTCCCTATTCCTCCCCCCAACTAGAGAATTCAATTTTTTCAAAATCCTATTTCACTCAGAATTATTATATTAATCACTTCTTTGCATGCAGTCATAATAATAGACAACACTATGAGAAAGACTGTCCTCTTGTCTCTCACAATAACTCTGACATGTTTCCTTGGAGAATTGGGTGGATTTTGCTTTGCTGAACATCTAAAGAAATGCAGTACCTAGAAAGCAGCCTTAAAGATGAAACTAGAAGTCAGAGGCTTATCTATCCTTTAGAAGATAATAAAAAGATGCAGAGCAAAAATTGTGGAGTTATATATTTGAGAAAGAGGTAAGTGCATGGAAATACGTGAAAAATTATATTTGAACTTTGATGATGAAATCATACCCACTAAAATCCCTTGCTAACAGCCTGTTGCTTTTGAACTTCTTCCACAAGATGGAAGAGAGCAGAAAGACTTAGCAGTGATTTTAATATTCCAGTACTCAGATAGGAGCCTTAAATTTTTTTTAAAAAAGTCATTCTTATTACTTCTCTTATAGATTAAGAATTCTATTTATAACTTCTTTCTGGAGATGACTGATGTTAGTGATGGAATAAAGGTCACAGAATGAAAAATCAAAAGGGACTATGGCCGAAAACTGTACTTGTTCATTTTATTTGATCTTGATATAAAACTGTTCAAGTGGTAAAAGCTCTTCTCAGCCACTGAGAAATTGTAGCTGTGAATTTGAGAAGGAAATGTTTTGTAGAGAATGAATTTTCATAGGATATTCAGGATTATGGCCATTTGGGGGCTCACACAGGAGGCACTTACATGCAAATCTAAGCCACGTTGCATGGAAAGGGCTAGAATATCAGCATTCCTTTCTCTTGTTCTCAAAGCTGCCCTCTCTCTACCTACATCATGCCCCCTAAAAACTTCCAACCCTTTTATTCTGATGTATATGAATTAAATTAGAATTTTCTCTACTCTAAAGCTAAGGGAATGGGCATTGTCCAGAAAAGGAGAATGGTTTTCCAACTTTAAATTTTCACCATGAAAGCAACATTAGCCAGATGTCAGAACTCAAGAAATGCTCAGACAATGTGATGCTTGTTTTGCAGCAAATAGCAGTTTTGTCACAACCTTTCGTTTTGCATCTTTGCTATGTGCTTTTGAACTGCATTACTGGTTCCCCTCCCAAAAGCAAGAAGTAATTCTGTGAGAAGAATCATGCCCAGGACTAATAATAGATGCATAAAACCTGATATCCTTGGGATTTTTCACATGATTGTCAGAAGGCAAAATATAGAAGATGATGGAAGTTTAGTGGTTATGAATTTTGGCTCTGATTTCAATGTTGTCATTAATACATTAGATGTGATAACTTCATTATATTTCATGCCCATTATTTAGTAACAAAGAAATAGAGAAAAGCTCTTAGAAGGAAAACTTTTCATTTTGGATAAGAAGCTAGAGCTGAAAGGAAGCCACATTGCTTTGTCTCTGCTCACTCTTGCTCTTGAGGCAACCAAGAGACACCCAGGACATGAAACTGCTAAATGTTCCCTGGGTACAGATGCCTCCTGAGGGCGTGGATGCTCAGGGACACAGCAGGGAGGTTTCAGCAAATGCTGTCAGAGAGAATTTGGCTCCATCTGCTTATGAAAATAGTGGCATCAGTGTTCCCATACGTCTTTCAGCAAGTGGAGAGGGCACACACAGGGTGTCCTCCTAAGGAAATGGGCTACACTCTGCCTTGCTTCATGGGTGGTTGCGATGTCTTTCCTCTCAGGAAATCTTGGTATCAAAAGTGCTGAGCACAAACAAAAGTGTGGTCTAGCTTCCTGGCCCCTTTCAGTTCTGTGTCTTTCTTTTCTTCAACACAGAGATTGGGAACTTTTGTGAGTAAGCTTAAATGAAAGATCCTGACAGATTCCTTTTCAAATTCCCAGGAAATAATCTATGCTATTAAGAGTTACTTTGAAATCATAGAAAATAAAATAAAATAGCAAAATTATATTAAGCTACCTAAAACCAGAATGTATCCTAAAGATACTAACAACAATAGTATTTGAGTGAGCAAATAGATTAAAAAGAGTATTTCATGTGAAACCCAGACCACACTCAACCCTTTTGATGTAATTAAAAACCTTTCAGTCTGCTTTGTGGGTTTGGCCTTTCCATGCTTTCTGTCGAGAATTTCCACCAGAATGCTAGAGTTCTGGGAAGCTGGCAGCATGTCCGATGTGCTGAGTGATACGAAGCTGGCTAATGTGGTTCCTGGAAGAAGCAATGACTTTTCTCTACGTGCTGCATCTATTCTGACACACCTCAAACCACTCAGCGTACTCCTTATAGATCTTGGTTAAAAGCCATTTCCCAACCCCTGAAGTGCAGCTATCATTCTTGTGACTGGTTATTTTTGAGGTTTTATGAGATGATGCATGACCATATTATATTTGACAGAGACCTTAGACTTCATTTGGTAATACTTTTTCATTAAAAATAAGATGTAACAAAGTTTGAAATATTAAAAATACCTTAATCATCATTTTTGCAGAGTTGCTACCATTTTTGTTTATTATACATGTTCATGTTTTACATAATGGCCATCAGTATTTTTTTTAAAAAATAACAATTCATCACATTTTTCACATTACCGCATATTTTTCTGATCTATTTCTCTCAGTGACTGCATGTTAATTCATTGTGTAATGTGCTCACATTGTCCTATTGTTGAACATTCAGATTGTCCCTTTTTCCCACTAATGCTGATAATGTTATAGAGAATATTCTATCTTCATAAAGACTTTGCTTCTATAGAATTATGTTCTCAGAATGAAATCTTAGTAATAAAATTACTAAGCCAAATTTATGACCATCTTTGTTGCCATGCTATGTTATATTGCTTTCCAAAAAAAAGTTTATACCAGTTTACAATGGCAACAGTAATATACATTTTTAAAGTAAATTCCTGACATATTTTTTTGTTAATTCAGATGAAAATAGTTCCTCAAGTTTGCTTTAAATGTACTTCTTTGGTTATACTTATGAAAATATCAATTATTTCTATGTGTTTATTTGTCTTTCTTCTTACATCAGTGATCAGAGTGACATATTCTATAATTTCTGCTCTGCACTGAATCTACCACTTTCCTAATGGGGTCTAGAGAACCCGCACAGCTGATTAGATCTCCATAAACTAACTGTTCCTCCCATTACCTTAAGGAATGGTTTTATAATGATATTTTTGGCTCATAGACATTACTAAACAAATATTTGGGCCAATTGTTTGTCAGGTCCATTCTACTGTGAGGAAAGTTGTCAGTAGAAATAGCCTCAAGCCAGTTTTTCCAAGAGGAATATTTAAGTGAATATCTTAGCAGCAGAGCTCATTTTTCCCAGCACAGGCTATAATCTTAGTTAACACAAGAAAGACTGAAATTTAGTATATACCTATATTGCCCAAAAGCCATCAAAATGACTGCATTGTGAAAGAATAACTAATGTGTAAAGAAATTTGTTTAAAATTAATTTTTAATATTTTTTATATTATTTACAGTTATGTAACAAGTTATTCGACATTTCTTTCATGAATTTAGGGCGCAAAAGAAATAAAATAAACAACTTATTAGAACAAGTATCACTGCATAAAGATTCAAATAACAAGTACTAGTTTAGCTTATTGAGCAACTGCAACTTATCAAGTATTGACAATTTATCATGTACTTGTATGTTATCATGTGATGGTAATCGCAA
>NW_006298163.1:126705-129524 GCF_000327345.1 Myotis davidii | reverse complement strand
AAAATAAACGTATTTATATGTTGTATAAAAAGTCACAAAATGCTAAGAAATTCTGTCATTATATACATCATTGTTTTTCTAATTGAAATTAAAAAGCAGTCAAAATGACTTCCTTGGGCAATCTAGTGTTAAAGACCTCTCTATTCTGATGGGATTTTAGGCAGCCAGTGCTCCCCTAACCAAAAAATCTGCCATCTCTTCTAACTTTAATCAGTATCCTGAGTGCCTCGCCTATAGATGTTGCTGAGTGTCCAGCACATCTTCCATTTGTCCCCTTGTCCAGCCTGCCTGTCTCCTAGCCCTCTTAGCAGACCACTAGCTCTCAACTTAGTAGGAAGCCAAAAACCTGGAGCATCTCTCCTAACCTTCATGCCTCCTTTTTTTCCCCTGGGCCCAGGCTGCCTCATGTTGAAGAAATATACAGAAAGGCAAAGGATAAGTTAGCTAACATTTTCAAAATAGCCCCTCAATTACATGAAAGAATGAAGAGAGAAGATCACAAAGAAGTATATCCCATGATCTTTGACATGAAAATCCTTAGGGAGGTAGCTTAGAGGACCGTCGTGAATTTTTTTTAAATGCTCACTGGATATGTTTATTGATTTTAGAGAAGAGAGAGAGAGAGAGAGATGTGATAGAGAAACATTGATCAGTTGCCTCCAGTATGTGCCCCAACTGGGGATCCAACCCACAACCTAGGCATGTGCCCTGACTGGGTACCTGAAACATTGAGTGTCATAGATTTTTAATCCATTTCCTCATGCAACCGCTGAAACTCAGATTTAAACATTCTTATTTTGTTCTTGAGAATCCACTGCTTTCTCTAGAAGAATGAGTGAAGGGGTGAAAATAAAGAAGCCAAGAGTCTGGTGCTAATGAAATCCTTCTCTAGGGAAAGCTCAGGAATGATCAGGACAGTGTGCTGTCCTTTCACAGGGAATTCCTGGGCATAGCTTGTCTCACAAATGCCTGGACAAAGACACCAGGAAGAAAGGAGCTGGCAGAGCCTTTGCTTTTGCTAGGACTGAACCCACTCTATTTTGCTTTTTTCTCATTGATTTTCTTTTCTCACTTTAGTCCAACCTCCCACCCCCAAAAAAACAAACAAACAAACAAACAAACAAACAAAAACAAAAAACAAGAAAGCTACCCAATCCATTTCTACTTTGTGTGTATCCTACAACAGCTCAGAACACACTATAGTCTACACAGGTCTTTAATAAAATGAACTACGTTAAATACAAGGACAGATTTACTTTCATAACATGTATGACTTTAAAATGCCATTGTATATACATATTAATTTGTATTGTTATTTAAGAAAAAATGTTTGGCCTGGCCAGTGTGGCACAGTGGTTGAGTGTCAACCCATGAACCAGGAGGTCATGGTTCAATTTCTGGTCAAGGTATATTCCTAGGTTGTAAGCTCAATCCCCAGTGGAGGGCATCCAGGAGGCAGCCGATCAATGATTCTCTCTCATCATTGATGCTTCTATCTCTCTCTCCCCCAACTTCCTCACTCTAAAATTAATAAAAACATTTAAAAAAGAAAAGAAAAAACTTTGGTAATTATCATCTTTTGAAAGTAGGATGCTAGGAACATTTGTCTGAGTTTCCTGAGTTTGTGCCAACAGGGCAGTGGAAAAGCACTGGCAGTGAACCAGGAGATGAAAGAATAAGCAGCCCAGGATCTGCCCTCTTCTGGGGGTAAATCCTCCTACAGAGGGTCAGGTGTTGAATGTTTCACTGGGAGCCATTGAAGAAGGCAGCCAAATGCTATTTAATTCCCAGAAAAACACACACCTTTTGTACCTTAGAAACAACCTCTGGCTTGAGAACGAAACTAAGGCTCAGGAAAATGCTTCTGAATAAATGTCCACCAAGTGAAATTGGATCTATTAGGGATCACTATATGGTTTGCAAGGGGAAAATATCAACCAGGGTGGCCAGGCTCACTCAAGGTAGTGGGTGCGAGTGCCCTGGCAGACTCAGGAAAATAGAAGACACCCCTGGAGTTCGAGATGGGAAGGTGCAGGGCACAGAGGCTGCCCCATTCACTTTTGTGAGCAAAACTTCTCCTTATTACATAATTCCCCTCAGAGCCCATGCAGTAGGCAAACATGTGTGCTAAAGAGGCTTTCCTTCGAGAAATTAAGATGGCAGCATAGGTAAACACTGGGAAATTGCTGCCTCCCACACAAATTCAAAAATACAATGAAAAGACAAAACGGACATCATCCAGAACGATAGGAAGGCTGGCTGAGTGTAAATTCTACAACTAGAAGAAAAGCGAAAAACACACTGAGACTCAGAGGAGCTGTGGAAGTAAAGTGCAAAGGTATGGAGGCTCGAGCACGCAGAAAGGGGCTGGTACCTGAGGACGCGGCTGTCTTTTTGAATCAGGAGGGAGTCACAAGCTCCCAACTGCTCTGAACTCCAGTTCCGGGAAGTCTCTGGGGACCCAGGACTCATACGGGGAGAAACTGGACTGTCTGGCAGCAGGCAGAACTCTGAACTTGAGGGCGGCTTTCCCTCAGAGGTGCTTGCAGCAATTATCTGGACACTTAGACCGTGGGCTGAGGACCAGCCATAGCTGCTTGCTCTGCCCTTTGATTCCGAGTCCCCGCCCGATCCAGGCTGCGGCAGAAGCTTTTGCATATGAATGCCCTGGCCCTTTGCAACCTGAAAATTACCTAACAAATTGCAGCTGAGCCAGAGAAACCCAGAACTTCCAAGAGAAGGCCCAAGGCCCCACAGCAGCTTGCATTGCTTCACAGCTGGGCCTCATCAGGGCACCTCCAAACTCCAAAAAAGGAAGG
>NW_006298163.1:107836-125388 GCF_000327345.1 Myotis davidii | reverse complement strand
GGGGGAGGGGGGTAAGGGGCAACGTGGGAATTAGGACACATATGTAATATCTTAATAAAAATATATTTTTTAAAAAAGATGCTTTCCTTCACACATCTAATTTTCTCTACAAGATGACCAGCAGAGCCTCCTACAAACCAAGAGCCTATGATTGACCTTGATGACTCAGTAGTGGGAGATCCGGGATGGGTTCCTGGGATTCCTATCACATCCTCTCCCTCCTCTCATTAAGCAATAATCACCACGATTCTCAAATTTAAAATTCACTAAAGGCTGATTTTCCCCTGCTTGCCACTTATTCATATTCAACCAACTTAGCAGCAAGTCACTCTTGGGACCTAATTTCTAATTTGAATTGTGTTATCCACATCTTAGAATAAATGAAGACTGGTGGGAATGTGGGCTTATTGTAAAGCTGGGTCAATCTCAGGTGAAGGGTGGATTGGGTGGTGGCAGATATGGACATTGGAGTATGGTGACACCCATAACCTTTCTTCATCTGCCTCCCTCTGAAGTTCCCACTAGCCCTTTCAGGTAACACTGAGCCCCGTGGTAATGCCAGGACAAGCAGTAGGAAGAGAGTTGTAGAATGCTGTGGCAGGTGTTCCTGCTTTGCAGAAGAGGGAAGAAGCTTGGACCCAGGGAGTTCATTGTCCTTTGCAGGCTCAGTGGGGCAGTGGCTCAATGCCCACTGTTATTCTCATGCAGAAAGCCATGTGGTCTGAATTATTCTGGGGTATGTGTGGTAGGCACCATATTGCCTTTTCAAGTAGCCCTAACCTGGGGCCTTCAGAGGGTTTTCTCCAGGCCCTCTTATTTCCCATTTAATTTCTATCTCCCATTTTACATTCTTCTCCCTTTCCCAGTTTCCTTACCTTGAGTATGTCAACCAACTGACTACCCAAACTATTCATGGATATTTCCTAAAAGTATTTTAGCTAGCTAATCATTACTTTTTTTTCCTGTCAAACTCTGTTCCTCTAATATTTCCTTGCCACTACCCCAAGTGCCCCATTGGACACTATCCTACCTTTGCCAGGCATTGGATCCTCTGCCTTGATTTTTTCCTAGATTATTCTTCTTATACCACATATCCAATCCCTTCAACCGCTGGCCATCTGGTTCAATGCAATGAAGTAAGATATTTTTAGATAATAAGCAGTAGCATATATCTGTTTTAATTGGTGATATACCTTAATTCAAGGGAATTACTCCAATGCCAGGAATTTCAGGCTTTCAGGCAGGATAGTGGTAGATGAAGCTGAATATATCAGTTTATCAGAGTCCTCAACTCCCCATTGCTACCCCAGTGCCACGTGCTCTGATTATGCTTAGGGTAACTTACTCATCGGTCATGCACACTCTTGTCCCAAACTTATATGTAGGTCAACAACTTAGAGTGGCCATATTTGCCAACCAGAACTTAATATGTATGATCTGGAAAAAAGGGACTTTCAGTTGTAAATTTATGGCTAGAACAAAGGGAAATCTATGAAAACACATTATTTAGATAATAGACTAAAAATAATTCTTATTGAGGAGTAAAAAATATAGGAACCAGAAGTTTCTCAGATATTGAAGCTAGATGATTGTTTGGTTGCTACATCAAGTTGTAACACTACAGTGCAATGGCAATAATAATAAAAAAGAGCCTTGGGTCCAGAGATCTGCATGTTTTTATCACAGTGACAACCATGACTTAGAACAAGTCTTTTAATACCTTTAAACAAGAGAAAAAAAATGTTGTGTAAGATACAGTATTGTCTTTGGCATCAAGCAGACCTCAGTTTTGGGCCCGGTTCTGCCTGGTTAAGCAGGTAACTTATCTCATCTTTTAGCTGAAGTTTCCTCATATGTAAGATAGAGATAATAATAGTACTCATCTCATTGGGTTATACATGTTATCTCTGACACATAATAAGTGTTCAGTAAAGAGTAGCTATAATTGCAAAACTAATGAAACATTGTGATTAGAGGAACTAAATTTGCAGTTCTTTTCTATCTCATTTATTAAGAGAGAAAGTAGAGGAAAGAAGAGGAAATGTTTATAAGTTATGACCACAAACTTATTTTTCCTCCACTTTTCTCCAGTAATCTAGAAGCAACCTAATTCAACTACAGATTGAATGACTCAGCCAGTCTCCTTCCTTCCCCAGCCCAATCAAGAACAGTTCTGGGGAAGAGGTAGATGGTACATTTTAAGTACAGTTTCTCAGTTTCAATTCCCAGATGAGCTCTGTCAGAATTTAGAATCTACTTCTCTAATAATGGCCTTCTTCAGTGAAAAAGACTCAATCTATAGTTGACCAATGTGGAATTGCACTTGTGGAAAAAAAACAAAAACACACCAGCTAAATTATCATCCTTCAACTTTGTGGCATATAGGAAGCTTTTAACCTCAGAACACTTAAGAATTTGGGTTTTAAGAAGCCATAACCCAAAGGTAATATATGAATCTTTTGAATAAAAACTTCCTGTCATGCTCTTTTTCTGTGGTTCTCTTATTACCCACCTAAACCTCATGAAAGTAAAAATAATTATCAATCACACAAAGTTGGACTTGTCTAAAATAACTGAAATGTGATAGAAGATGAGTGTAAGGACCACACAGCAGCAGACATTTGTTATCAAGCCAGAAGATTACTCATTAATAGTTGATTCTGGTTGATAGAGTGTCATCTCTGTGTGTCCTGTCAATCTGGGGTCCACTTATGTCCTTCAGCAGTCACATCAACTTAGTGGCCTGGCCGTCAGTGTGAGCCAGCAGCTCCAGTCAGAAAAAGCAGCATACCCAGTTCAGAGTTTGCAGGCCCACAGCAATCAGGGGCATGAGCATCATAAAAAGTTAGCTCATTTTCTGCTGATCATTTTAAACTTTTTCATTAAATAAGAATTTTATAAAGAATTAATGTGAAAATACTATTAAAAAACTATATGCCAACAAGCTGGACAATGTGAATGAAATGGATAAAATCCTAGAAAAATACAATCTCCAAAAACTGAATCAGGAAGAATCAGAAAACTTGAATAGGACAATAACAACTGATGAAACAAAAGCAGTATTCAAAAAAAAAAAAAATCCCAGCAAACAAAAGCCCTGGTCCAAATGAATTAACAGGGGAGTTTTACCAAACATTCAAAGAAGAACTAATATCTATACCCCTCAAACCATTCCAAATAATCCAAGAGGACAAAATATGTCCAAGGTCTTTTTAGGAGGTCAGCATTATCATAATTCCAAAACCAGATAAAGACACTACAAAAAAAGAGAATTACAGGCCAATATCTCTGATAAACGTAGATGCTAAAATCCTCCACAATATAGTACAAAATGAGATCTAGCAATATACTAAAAAGATCACACAACATGACCAAGTGAGATTTATTCTAGGAATACAAGTCTGGTACAATATTTGCAAATCAATAAACGTGATATATCACATAAACAATTTGAAAGACAAAAACCACATGATCATATCAATAGATATAGAAAAAGCATTCAACAAAATCTGAAACCCATTTTGATAAAAAACAAACAAAAAAACTCTCAGCAAAGTGGGAATAGAGGAGTCGTATTTCAACTAAGTAAAGGCCATATATGACGAACCTACAGTAAACATCATACTCAATGGGCAAAAACTTATACCATTGCCCTTAAGAATAGGAACAAGACACGAATGCCCAATTTCACCACTCTTATTCAACATAGTGGAAGTCCTAGCCACAGCGATCAGACAAGAAGAAAAGATGAAAGGCATCCAAATTAGAAAGGAGGAAGTAAAACTCTCATTATTCACAGATGACATGATTTCGTACATAGAAAACCCTAAAAACTCCACCAAAAACAAAAATACAGAAAACAAACAAACAAACATATTAGATTTAATAAATGATTTTGGCAATGTAGCAGGATACAAAATTAGCATCCAGAAATCAATGGCATTTTTATACACCAATAATAAAATCTCAGAAAGAGAAACTAAACAAACAAGTTCATTTACCATTTCAACAAAAAAATTAGAATACTCAAGAATGAACTTAATCAAGGAGGTAAGACTTATACTAGGAAAATTACAGGACGTTGAAAAAAGAGATAGAAGAAGATATAAACAACTGGAAGGACATAATGTGTTCATGGGTTGGTAGAATTAAGATCACCAAAATGCCCATACTACCCAAAACAATCTACAGATTCAATGCAATCTCTATTAAAATACCAATGGAATAATTCACAGATCTAGAACAAATACTACAAAATTTATATGGAACCAAAAAAGCCCTTAAATAGCTCCAGAAATCTTGAGAAAGAAGAACAAAGTTGGAGGGATCACAATACCAAATATCAAGTTAAACTACAAATCCAGTGTATTCAAAATAAGCTAGTACTGGCATAAGAACAAACATATAGATTGATGGAACAGAACAGAGACCCCAAAAATTGACCCAACCATTATTCTCAATTAATATTTGACAAAGGAGGCAAGAGCATACAATGGAATCAAGGCAGTCTCTTCAATAAATGGTGTTGGGAAAATTGAACAGATAAATGCATAAAATAAAATGAAACTAGATTACTAGACCACCATCTTACATCATACACAAAAATAAACTCAAGGTGGATAAAAGGCTTAAATGTAAGCTGTGAAACCCTATAAATCCCAGAAGAAACCATAGGCAGCAAAATCTCAGACATCTCTCATAGCAATATGTTTACAGATACATCTCCTAGGGCAAAGGAAACTAAGGAGAAAACTAAACAAATGGGACTACATCAAAATAAAAAGCTTCTGCACAGCAAAAGAAACCATAAAGAAAATGAAAAGCAAGCCAACTGCATGGGAGAACATATTTGGCAATAATAAATCTAATAAAGGGTTAACTTCCAAAATATATAAGAAACTCATACAACTTAATAAAAGGAATACAAGCAATCCAATTTAAAAAATGGGCAAAGGACCTAAATATACACTTCTCCAAAGTGGACATACAGAAGGCCAAGTAACACATGAAAAAGTGCTCAAAGTCACTGATCATCCGAGATGCAAGTTAAAATGACAATGAATTATCATCTCACATCTTCAGAATGACTATCATCAACAAATGACAAGTGCTGGTGAAGATGTGGAGAAAAGGGAATCCTAATACACTGCTGGTGGAAGTGCAGACTGGTGCAGCCATTATGGCAAACAGTATGGAGTTTCCTCAAAAAATTAAATATGGAACTACCATTTGACCTAGTGATCCCACTTCCAGGAATATATCCTAAGAAACTTGAAACACCAATCAGAAAGAATGTATGAACTCCTCTGTTCATAGCAACCCAATTTACAATGGCTAAGATCTGGAAACAGCAGATAAGTAGATAAAAAAGCTGTGGTATCCTTATCCCCCCAAGGCCTCCCACCCTCCTCACTCATGCCCTCATCCCCCACCCCCGGTGTCTGTGTCCATTGGTTAGGGCCTAACTAGGCTTCTATGCATGCATACAAGTCCTTTTGTTGGTCTCTCTCCCTTTTCCCTGCCTTCCTCTACCTTCCCTCTGAGGTTTGACAGTTTGATCAATGCTTCTGTGTCTCTGGATCTGTTTTTGTTCATCAGTTTATGTTATTCATTATATTCCACAAATGAGTGAGATTATGTTATATTTATCTTTCTCTGAGTGGGTTATTTCACATAGCATAATGCTCCCCAGTTCCATCCATGCTGTTTCAAGTGGTAAAAATTCCTTCTTTTTTACTGCAGCATAGTATTCCATTGTGTAGATGTACCACAGTTTTCTAATCTACTCATCTGCTGATGAGCACTTAGGCTGTTTCTAAATCTTAGCTCTTGGAAATTGTGCTGTTATGAACATAGAAGTGCATATATCCTTTCTGATTGGTGTTTCTAGTTTCTTGGGATATATTTCTAGAAGTGGGATCACTGGGTCAAATGGGAGTTCCATTTCTAGTGTTTTGAGAAAACTCCATACTGTTTTCCACACTGGCTATACCATTTTGCATTTCCACAAGCAGTGTAATAGGGTTCTCTTTTCTCCATAGCCTTGCCAACAGTTGTCTTTGGTTGATTTGTTGATGTTAGCCATAATGACAGGTGTGAGGTGATACCTCATTGTCATTTTGATTTGCATCTCTCAGATGATTAGTGACTTTGAGCATTTTTTCGTATGTTTCTTGGTTTTCTGTATGTCCACTTTGGAGAAGTGTCTATTTAGGTTGTTTGCCCATTTTTAAATGGGATTGTTTGTCTTTTTATTGTTAAGTTGTGTTTTACGAGGGTTCCTTTTTCTCTGCATCCTCACCAAAGCTTGTCATTTGTTGATTTGTTGATGATAGCCAGGACACATATGTAATACTTTAATCAATAAAGAAAAAAAGTATTTACCTTCTTGCAGTGCCAGCAACATATTAGGTTCTTAAATGATCCTAGAATCAAAGTGTAAATTATGTCAGGCACTTGCAGCTACCTTCATATAGATTGTCATTTAATCTTCATGACAATTCTGATTATAAACAATTTTTGTTTGCTTCTTATGTGGTTGTTTTGTGTTTTTTATTTTTTTCATGAAGGATAAAGCTGGAACTTAGAGGATGTAACTGGTAGAAACTCAGAGGTCTAATTAGTGGCAATGATAGGATTCAACTGTCACATCCTCTCCTTGTTGGTTCTCTAATTTGAGTGAGCATCACGATCACTAGATCTTGCTAAAACAGAATGCTAGGTCATATCCTTAAAGATTCTGATTCAAGAGGCCTGGGGTGGGGACAGATAATTAGTATTTTTAACAAGTTACCAGGTGATGCTGATGCTGTTGATCCTGGGACCATACTTTGAGGACCTCTGCCTGGCATCATCCGTGCATCCTAATCTGTGAGCATCTGCACTCTCAGTGGGACAGTGGATGGCTGAAACTTTGTAAGCAGGCTAAGAGCTGATTTGTGTATCAAGCATGTCAGTAAATTGAATAGTCCTAACTTCCTATCTTTCTATCTATCTATATATCTATCTATCTATCATCTATCATCTAGTTTTAAATACAAATAGTTGCTGTTCTGGTCACTAATTGACAAATTCAATTAGTGTCACTGAATTTGTTGGATTGTTATCATTATGTGTTCTCTCCGTCCGTGGATATTGGAAACACAATGCCTGTTATGTTGAAGAGAAACAACAGGTTTAATATTATAAAGGGAGATTATAATAAGTTTCCAATAATTGTGTAAATTATGGTTCAACTGTATGATGGATAACTACACAGTCAATAAAAAGATGTTAGTCAAATGTATTTTTATGGTCATGAAAATATGGTACAGATCAGATGCTGTGTGAACATGAGATATCCTTTTTAAGATCTATGTATATTTTTATAGAACCTGAAATAAAAATGGAATAATTAAAAGATGAATAGTACTTAAAAAAATCTGTGGTACATTTATACCATGGAATACTATGCAGCAGTAAAAAAGAAGGATCTCTTACCCTTTGAGACAACATAGAGGAACATGGAGAGTATTATGTTATGTGAAATAAACCAGTCAGAGAAGGACAAGTATCATATTATCTCACTCATATGTGGAATCTAATGAGCAAAATGAAATGATGAACAAAATAGACCCAAAGACATAGAAACATAGAACAGACTGAGGAATCTCAGTGGGAAAAAGGGGATGGGTACTTGGATAGGAAGAGATCAACAAATAACTTATATGCATATATGCACAACCCTTGGACACAGACAATAGGGTGGTGAAGTCCTAGGGCAGAGGGCAGGGGCAGGCTAGAGGTAGTCAAAGGGGAAAAAAGAGGGGCAAATGTAATACTTTCAATAATAAAGATTTAATTTAAAAAATAAGAAAATAAATTCACATGTACCCTCCCAAGACCCTTTTCAAATAGCTTGAGAGATGATGCTTTTGTAGTGTAAAGATGGGATGAAGAAGGAAAACCTTTGCTGGTCAAAGATTAATTTTAACCACTTTGATTCAGACCATTATAGTCTTCTCAATGGGCAGTGATGAGTCCCAGCGTTGGTACAAGGCAGGACTGTGCTCAACTCTACTTTTACTGATCTCTAGGTTGCTTTAATTAGTTCGCTAAACTCACTGATTTATTCTAAAAAGATTTATTAGCTATGTGCTTGGTGTCTAAAATAAAAATGTGAAGAAGTCATAATTCTTGCCTTCAAAAAGCTCACAGACTTCTGGGGGAGATAAAGAATCAGTGATTGCACTGCTGCAGTAGGGTGACCCATGGTATGTGGAGATACCACAAAGGTTCCTGGAAGAAGTGGCATCTGAGACCAAAGAAAAGAGTGACTCCAGAAGAAAGGGGGCTTGGCATTCATGAAGGAGTAGAATTCTAGATTGGAAACTTAATCTAATTATTCAAATGACTGTTTGAATAATCCATTTACTTTCAGAAATGTAGCATCTCACTTGTAGTCAGGATGAAACAAAGGTTGTTTTGTGCTGAGTGACTAATTCTGAGTTGGAGTTGCAGTGCCAAGCCTCTCAGGAAGAAGATATTGCATTACAGTTGGCTTCTAGACTGATATAGGTAGTTTCTGCTCTGTCGTGGGCCATGGACACACTTGACAACTAAGTCCTCACTGTGGAAGGCAGTGAATAAGATAGGTAGGTAGTAGTGAGGTCAAATTGGAGTAGGAGGGATAAAGCTAGATATTGTCACAGCCTCCCTAGGGGACAGACAATACAGATTGGGCTTTTTCTAGGGATTATGGCAGTGAGAAAACGAGTCTTTGTCCCAACCCTTTTTCATCCAACCCCAATACAGCTCCTTGGTTCACCCAAATGCTCTGGGAAGCTAAAATGTTGAGACTGTGGTGCCCTGGAGTAGACTGAAAGAATTGAGGCCACTGACAGAAGATTCAAGCCACTCTGGTTCCCACTTCTCTTCCTGAAAGACACACACACATGGACACTTGTCATCATTCCTTACAGTTACATCATCAATAAGCATGCTATACTGTGTGATCCTCTCAACTCACATGGACTTACCCATTCACTGGGTCATTGACAAGAGTAAGTGAAAGCTCTTCCTTTGAAAACTATAAAGTACTGTATGAACACAGATTACTTGTGTTTCTTTATTATCATCAATCCTGTGAGGCAGGTGAGGCAGATATTATTAAGCTGAATTTTTGCTTGGAAGGAACATAAAGGACAGGAAAGAAAATCTATGGACTAAGAAAAGCCAGGGATGGTTATCTTTACAGAAGAAAGACATTCAGATGGTAGATTTTCCAAATTCTTTCTAATTCAACAATTTCAAGTTTTAAATAATATGGTTTTGTTTTATTTTTTTCTAAGTTCCTAAGGATTTTTCTGACAGAATAGTCAGAAAGAAGTGCTTTTTTTTCTTTATTTTTCACCCTATAAACAGTAAATTTGGTATGCTATCACCAAAAACAAAGTAGAACTAAATCAAATTGCAGATATTTTTTCTAGTGAAGATCAACTTAAAAAAAATATAAATGAGGAGTGTATGTTTGAGAGGGCCAGGTAGGCAGGTATGGAGACTTTTACAAGCAAAATGGTCCCCTCACCATTCCCTATCAGACACAGTGGTTTCAGTACACATAGCAGCATTTTTCCTGTCTGCTCTGGAGTGGCTCTGCTCTAACCTGACCTGGACCCCCCCCCCTGTGACCTGTTTTTGTCATTTGTAGCTAATTTCTGTAGTGGCTGCAGGGTGAGGGAGCGGGCTGGTATGTTGGGGTGGCCAGGAGTGTGACTATGGCTAGAACTTTCTGTTGCAGAGGCTCTTATCTGATTAAAAGAGCCAGGCCAGGCACAAAGAATGTTTTTTCCCTTTGCATTAGATACAGGACATTGTAGCATTTAGAGCCTGCTGGCCTGTAAGCTAGCTAAAATCCATGGGCTTCCATAGGGGAGAAGGATGGAGAGTGGATGGATTTTCATTGGACCCATCTGAGCCATGAGAGAGAAGGTGACACTGAAAACAACTCTCATTTGAAAAGGGGACACTTCCAAAAGCTTCAGGCAAGACCTATGCTGAAGAAGTAGGACATGACTTTAGTGGGGGCAGCCTAAGTCTGGAACTCACCTAGTTCATGCCTTTGTGCTAATGTCCTTAGGAATAATGCCCTCTCTCACCCTCCAAAGTTTCACTCTAATTTTAGGTATGACACTTTACCTAAGATGTTCCAATCAATGCCCTGACACAGATTGTGCAGCAATAGAATCCTGGCTGACATTTACTGAGTACCCATTATGTGCCAGGCATAATTCCAAATGCTCTAAACATACTTTAATCTTTAAACCAGCTCTACCTTGCAGATCTCTTTCTTCCTATTATAGACAGTCTTCAGGTTACGTCAGACTCAACGTACATCATTTCACGGTTACATCACCATCTCTCATTTATTTATATAAAAAAAATTTCTGTCATTTTAACATATGTACATATGTGCTTTAAGTTTTTTATTATTTATTTACCACAAGTAAAGGTCAGGAATTGTTATCTTTCTTTTTTAATTTTTTTTACTGTTTCACTTTGTTACTGCTGTGTATGTGTTCCATGTGAGTGACATAGGTGCTTATGTAGGTGGGTTCCAACTTATGGCAAAAATCGTGTTAGCACTGTAGGAATGGATCACAGGTGTAACCAGAGGACCTACTGTATATATATATATATGGGGACACTGAGGTTTAGAGTGACTCCTTCACTCACCTAAAGTTGTCCAGTAGAAAAGTGGCAAAGCTAGAACTCAAATCCAGCTCTACTTCAACCCCCTGCCCAGGTTCTCACCACTGTGCAACCATCACTGCTGTCTTCAAGATAGAATCTCGGTGTTTGAATGATTTCCAGCCACACCAACCAAATGGCTGGTTGGGACCTGTTGCTGGGTCTTCATAGGGTTTTTAGTGGTTGGCAGAAACCAGGGTTCATTGTCAGTCTTAGGTAGTTGGCTGACATTCTCAGAAAAGAACCATTTCTCAGGGTTCCCATATACATGATGGTGCTTAAAGTCTTCCCACCTAGTTTGAAAGGGAATACAGTGACCAGAAATAACTTGTCTTCAATGAGTGGTACGCAGAGCTCGACAATAAAATGCAAACCACTCTATCTTTGAGTAGTAAAGGGTTCTAAGTGACACCTTATATTTATATGTTTTATGTGTCACAATGCCAAAGTGCTGTACTTTTGCAGAAGGTACTCATTGTGGTGACAAAGTGTGAGTTTTCAATAATACCAGAGAATTATTAAAAACTAGAGGCCTGTTGCATGAAGAGATTCGTGCAATAGGCTTTCCTTTCCCCTGGCTGCTTGCACCGGTTTGCCTCTGGCACCTGGGGCCCAGGCCTTCGCTCTGGCCGAGCTCTGGCTGGAGCTGGCCCTGGAAATGTCAGGCTTCACTGTTCCACCAGCCCAGGAAACATCAGGCCTCGCTACTCCGCCAGCCCAGGAAACATCAGGCCTCGCTACTCTGCCAGCCCTGGGCAGTCAGGTTTCGCTGCACCACTTGGAGCCTATGTATGCAAATTAACCACCATCTTTGTTGGCAGTTAATTTGCATATCCTGCTGATTAGCCAATGGGAGGCGTAGTGAAAGTACAGTCAATTACCATGTTTGTCTATTATTAGATAGGATAATAACCCATGGGATTAAAAATGGTGGCAGAGCCCCTGGGTGATTTACTGGAATCTTTATGTTTAGTCTTTAGACGTACTTGCTTAAAGGACACTGCAGATGCATGTGTCTTCTCAAGGATACTTACCCTGCTGTTAGTATCTAAAAGTTAATTTTAGTTCAAGTTGTTATTACAATAAAAGTCTAATGAGGCAGGTGAATGGGGCTGTTTGGTTTCTCAAGCCAAGCAGTCCCTTATCCTCTTTTTCACAGAAATGTGTATCAGAGTAATCATTCATCCATCGCTCAGGGTCTGCTGGTCAGCTCTGGCAAGTGATTCCCCATGTGAGGACTGAGGAATGCAACGAGACATGGTGGAACCCTCAAAAACAAAGAATAAGAAAATGAAAGTAACTGCACAGTAAGTCATGGGAGTCCACTTGGGATTTCCAAGTTCGAGGGGATTGTTTCTCAGCTAAGGTTTCACAATGGGACAACAGCTGTACACAGAACAACAGCAATATGTCACAGTGCCTAAACAGTTATAAAGAAGCAGCCATCTCAGAGGGGATGCAATATGTTGAAGCAGCAATATTTTCTCAAATATATTAATGTGCCTTCTTTCAACGGGGGACTATCGCCCTTATTTTTTATCAACTTTGACACAAGATTTTACTTTGCATTTTCTTTAAAAAAAACATATATTTATTTGCAATCTAATGAACTGTAACAATTAAAAATAAACCCCAAGTTATATCCATAAAAAAAAGCAGGTGGTGCCTCTGTTACAGAAGAACAATTAAAGAGACTGTTACAGACTGTTATAACTTACCATCCTTGGTTCCCTGATGGATGGAACACTAGACCTTAATCTCTGGGAACTAGTGGGCAGGAATTTAAAGAGAAATCAGGCCCAGGGAAAAGGAGTGCCCTTGTCATCATTAACTATTTGGGCTCTTGTTTGTGCTCCACTATGCCCACTTCATATTGAGAATCAAAAGCCTACAGTACACCAAAAGGACTTCCCACCGCTCCCTCCTCCTGAAGTAGAGCCTGTAGACCCTGTAATACCTAAGGCCCCACAGTCAGAGGAACCCTTTCCCTATTATCTGCCTCTGGTGTGGGAAGGCTCATCAACTAGATCCTCAGTTATGGGATCATGTGTCAGGCAAGCTATGTCAGAAGGAGAGCTTCGGCTTCCCCAGTTATACAAGATAAGCAAGGTAATCAGATACATGAACCACTCTCCTTTAACACTTTTAAGGAAATATGGAAAAGTATTAGAGAAAATGGGGCTAACAGTCCATTTACAAAAGGAATCCTTAATGCCTTGTCTGAAAATTACCATGTGACGCCTTGGGACTGGCAGAATTTGGCCGAAACAACTCTGGAAACCAGTCAACATTTATTATGGAGAGCAGAATATGATGAGATCTGTGAACAACAGGCTGTTTGTGGGTGTTCACTGGCCATCCCACCTGGGAGCCCTCTGGGCCGCATTCTGGTTGTAAGTCCTGGGCACTATACGATATCTTCTAAAAGATTCATGGAAAGGACTCTGATTTATTAAATCTTGCCGGTGGGTTGTGCGGACCTGTAAATATTGTACATAAAGTGTCTCTGTTGATTGTTGTTTTGTGTCTTTATTTGGTTTAATTTGTTTAAAGATGGGGCATATTTCACTTTACTAGGGGCCCCAGCTACTTGTGGCAGGCTGGACATGTGGCAGGGATTGCAGGAACTTCCCGGCAGCTGCCAAGAATTCTTAACCCTTCCCGCTCTCCCTCTCAAGGCATCAGCCACTGGAAACGCTTGTCTGTCTTTAATATAACTTGGTTACTGATTGATAGTCTTTGCTTGCTTTCTTATCTCTGGGGGCCTTAGTTTGCACTTTGCCATTTTATGAACATAGGGAATCCTTTGCTGTTTAGGCTTTGTGCCACTCAGAACCTATTTGCTGTGCTGGGTTAGTGTGAAATAAAATTCTAAGACTAATGTCTCAGCCCACCCTTTTGAATACTCATTCATTTACTGTAGGGTTTGTTTGGTGTTTTTGTTTTGTTTCTGCTTTTAAGATCTCTTCTTATATGCAAGATTTCGTATTGTTAGTCTATTCAGAAAAATATGGGAAATAATTACTTAAACTCCCCAAGTATTTATCCTAGAGGTCTGGAGCTACAGAAGTACCCTTGAATAGGCTGCAGAAGCGACAACAGCGGAGGAGAGAAGGGGGCACTCTGATTGTAAAGAAAAAATTGTTACTTTTATACTAAAGCCATTAGAAACCCAGGAGTTACTATAGTCCTGGGAACAAATCCCAGGACCTGATATCTCCCCACAAACACACCTACTCTTTCTCCAGCCTCCTGAGAGTTGTCAAGGTCAGGTTTCCTGTTATGCTTCTTAAGAATATAAGTATATTTTCCATTGAAAAAATAAACCTATTTCTGAAAGTAAGGGGGGAAAAAAAAGTTTTTCCTGTATGTGCCTAGGAAACAAAGGTTTTATATATATACTAGAGGCCTGATACATGAAATTCATGCAAGGGGCCTGGCCCTCGCAGCCCCAGCTTCATCCAGAAGGTTGTCCTGAGAGTTGTCCGGATGCTCATTCTGCTGTTCAGTATAATTAGCATATTAGCTCTTTATTATATAGAACATATTTTAAATGATTATGTTATGTTAATCAAGAAGTTGATTACTTTAAATGAATAGATTACTTAATACTGCTTAATAATAATAATATATACTATTTTAGTCTAATGTATTTGACAATCCTTAGTTTTGAATTTTAAGAAACTTTTCCTTGACCTATACTTGGCTTTAGATCATTACAATAGGCTCTGGAATGCCTCACGTGTTTATTTTCTCTCTCATGAAGGAAAATTTTCTGCTTAAGGTACGTGGGAAGCTTTGTCAAATAATAATAACTATATTATACTTTCACTTGTAGCTCTAATTGTTATTCTGGAATATTGTATTTTGCAGAAGGGACAAGATTCCATGTCGTTTGCATTACTCTATAAAGTATCTGGATTTATAGAAGTACTGGCAGGAAACATCAGGAGAAACGAAAATTTTATTATAGGGCTGAATGAATGGAAAATAATCGTGTAGTTTTTGTAAGTTTTGTTGAAAGTATTGCTGATTCTTAACTTCTTGTTTTTCAGATATGAGAAAGCGTTTTTAAAGCAATTTGGTAAATTATATATTTCTCTCACTACCTGTCCCTCCCAATACCTCTTTCATTCCAAGTTACTAACCTTATGTTTTACCTCTTTCAATTCCTCACCACATGGGGTCTGTATGGGAACTCTTAATCAGATTTGGTGACATATAATTCCTAAACATGATCAGATTAAAACACAGCTAACTTTTCTCTTAGCAGGCAGTCAGGACTACAGCAATCTGACTAATGCTACTGTGCCTCCTATCTTTCTGCATAAGCAAAATAAGCAGTGAGACCACTCTGCTGAAGCATTCCATTGGAAAGTTTGTTGAGGAAATCATGCCCATTTGAGAGTCCTAGGTGACCAACAGGTTATAGATTGGAGCCCACATGGTCATTTGCAAGCCAACCACACTAATATTCTGGCACACCATGCATCTAATACTAGTTACATCAGTTATGCAGGCATGCCTATAGTTTGGAATGAGGGAGGGATGAGTCCCTCATGACCTCGAGTACTAGGCTTGCTAGTTCAGGAAACTTTATGGAGATTAGGCCATGCTTTCAGCCCTTTGAAATTGTGGCACGGTGACTACCAGAACTTCTCTGGCCATTATAGCATAACTTTTACTGATAATTATACTGACAGTAGCCTGATTTGCACCACTCACACCTATGTCTTTGTTATGGGCCCCAATCTACTAATAAATCATAGTTCATCTTTTCTAGTACAGGATGGAGAAGGAGCTTATTTTGAGGCAGTCATTGAATATTTGGGGGAAAGACAGGATGCTATAGTGCTTAATTGTGATTAGGAGCATAAGTACCCCTTTAAAATGGAGCAGTAGTCACCATCAGTGGATTGATGTTAAAAAGCATCTATGGGGAGTCTTTCCTGATAACCTTACTGAAGAAGTAAACATGTTGCAAAGGCAAAATAAAGAGTCCTTACTTGCTATCAATGAACATGAACAACAGACTACTACTTGGAATGCACTAAAGGAGCATTTGGAGTAGATAGACCCCACCACATGGTTTCCTAGAATCAATTGGTACCTGATCAGACTAACCATTGCTGTTATTGTAATTCTCTTTATTTTTCTTATAGTCTACAAAACCGGAACTTGAGCAGTGAACATGCTTCTTGGGCCCTGACATTACAAAGCAGAAAGTTCGAAGGGACTTGGTTGGAAAGTGTGTAAAGAGGAATCTCGAAAGGTCGGGGGCCTCCAGGCGGAGCTGGCTGAAAGCAGACACCCTTGCCTTGACTTCCAAACAAGTCTGAGCCCATGGGTGTTTTACTGGAATCTTTTTGTTTAGTTTATAGATGTCCTTGCTTAAAAGGCACTATAGATGCATGTTTCACCAGCTGATAGTATCTAGAAGTTAATTGTAGTTCAAGCTGTTATTACAATAAAAGCCTAAGAAGGCAGGTGAATGAGGCTTTTTGGTTTCTCAAGCCATGCAATCCTTTATCCCTCTCTTTCACAGAAATGTGTGTCAGAGTAATCATTCATCCATCACTCACAGTCTGCAAATACTGTGAACAACTAAGTGCCAACAAACTGGACAACCTGGGTGAAATAGGCAAATTCCTATAAACATATAATCTTTCAAAACTTAATCAAGAAGAATCAGAAAACCTGAGTAGGGCAATAACAACTGCTGAAATACAAGCAGTAATTTAAAAACTTCCAGCAAACAAAAGTCCTGGACTGGATGGATTTACAGGTGAATTTTACTAAACATTCAAAAAAGAAATAACACCCTTCCTCCTCAAACTATTCCAAAAAATTCAGGAGGGAGGAACACTTTCAATCTCCTTTTATGAAGCCAACATTATCCTAATTCCAAAACCACATAAAGACACTACAAAGAAAGAAAATTACAGGCCAATATCCCTGATGAACACAGATGCTAAAATCCTCAACAAAATATTAAAAAGATCATAGACCATGATCAAGTGGGGTTTATTCCAGGTATGCAAGGCTGGTACAATATTCACAAATCAATAAATGTGATATATCACATAAACAAATTGAAAGATAAAAACCACATGATCATATCAATAGATGCAGAAAAAACCTTCAACAAAATCCAGCCCTGTTTCTTGACAAAAACTCTCAGTAAATTGCAGATAAAGGGATTATACCTCAACATAATTTAGGCTATATATGACAAACCTACAGCCAACATAATACTCAATGGCCAAAACTAAAAGCATTTTCTTTAAAAACATTAACAAGACAAGGATGTTTGCTTTCACCACTCTTATTTAACATTGCACTGAAAGTGCTAGCTTCAGTAATCGCACAGCAAGAAGAAGAGATACATGGCAACAAAATTGGAAAGGAGGAAGCAAAACTGTCATTACTTGTAGAAAACCCTAAAGATGCACCAGAAATCTACTAGACTTAATAAAAGAATTCAGCAAAGTAGCAGGATACAAAATCAACACCCACAAATCAATGGCATTTTAATCCATCAATAATGAACTCTTAGAAAGAGAAACTAAAAAAGAAATCCCAATTACCATTGCAACAACAAAAAAAGATGCCTAGGAATAAATTTAACCAAGGAAGTAAAAGGCCTATACTTGGAAAGCTATGAAACATTGAAAAAAGAAATCATGACAGATATAAACAAATATAAGCATGTACCATGTTAATGGATTGGAAGAATTAACATAAATAAAATGACTATACTACCCAAAACAATCTATAGATTCACTGCAATCCCTATTAAAATACAAACAACATATTTCACAGAA
>NW_006298163.1:96772-106406 GCF_000327345.1 Myotis davidii | reverse complement strand
GAAAGTAGGGGAGGGTGGGGGTAAGGGGAAGAGATCAACCAAAGGACTTGTATGAATGCATATAAGCATACCCAATGGACACAGACACCAGGGGGGTGAGGGCATGAGCAGGGGGGTGGGAGGGCCAGGGAGGGATAAGGACACATATGTAATACCTTAATCAATAAAGAAAAAAAAATACCCTTAATTGTAAGGCATAAAACCACAGAAATCTTAGAGGAGAACATAGGTAGTAAAATCTCAGGCATCTCACTTATCAACATGTCTATAGATACACTAGAGGCCCAGTGCATGGATTTGTGCACCAGTGGCATCCCTCTACATGGCCTGGGGGAATTGGGCCCAAACCAGCAGTCCAAAGCCGCCTGCTTCTCCTGCCTGCCTGCCGTTCCTTCTTATCCCGGCCCTGCTGAGCCTGCCACTGCTGCTCAGTAGGCCCCCTGCAGCTTCGGTGCGGTATCCAGGCTGCAGCGGCCAGCCTTGAGCCCTGCATCTGGTGCCCATTGGTCAGCTGAGCAGCGCTTCCGCTGTGAGAGCACACTGACCACCAGGGGCAGCTCCCTGGTGGTCAGTGTACTCATAGTGACTGGTCGGCCATATGGGACCCGACCCAGGGCTGGCAGGCAGGACCGCAGTGATCCGACACCGGCCACACCCACAAACGGCCCTCCTGCTGGGATCCCCGGTTGGCAGGTGCTAATGCACCGGTCTGCCAACACGCACACCTAGACCGCCTTTGCCCTGCACAAACTATGCAGCCAGGAGAGGAGCGACAAGGACTGCTGGGCAGGGCGGGAACTTTCCCAGGGTGGGCTTCAGACAGCCAGGAGTGGGGCTGAAACTTCTGCCGTGTTGCTATGGCAACGTGGCAGAAGTTCCCACCTCGTAGCTGCTTGCTCATTCACTTACTTGCTCATTCATTCACTCATTCACTCATTCATTATTCACTCACTCAGAAAACCCTCTCAGGTCCCTGGCACGAGGTCAGGCACTGAAGGTGAAGCAGGATAAGACAGAGCTATGTCCTCAAGATGTTAGTAATTCAGTAGGGCGAAGCAGGCACATGAACAGTTGTATGCACAGGTGCAGTGTACTGGGTTCGGTGAAGGCTGTAACTAATGCGAACTTTGTTCTCTTGATAAAAATGGGGCCTTGGGAGCCAGGCTGCCCTAAGCCTGTAGGCCTGTGCCTAGGCCAGGAGTGGCCGGGGTCCGGGAACATGACAAATTGTGCAGGTCAGGCTGAGGGGTCTGGCCCCACCCCTCACCCTCACCTCCTAGTGCACAAATTTTTGTGCACCGGGCTACCAGTATATATATAATCTCCTAGGGCAAAGTTAACTAAGGAAAAAATAAACAAATAGAACATCAAAATAAAAAGTTTCTGCATAACATATGAAACCACTACATCAAATTGAAAAAGGAACCCACTGAATAAGGGAACATATTTGCCAAAGATACATCTGATAAAAGGTTAATATCCAAAATATATAAAGTACTCATACAACTCAACAAAGGGAAGACAAACAATCCATTTGAAAAATGGGTAGAAGTCCCAAATAGACATTTTTCCAGAGAGGACATGCAAATGGCCAAGAGTCACATGAAAAAATGTTTGAAGTCACTAATCATCAGATTAATGCAAATTAAAACCACAATGAGATATCCCCTCGCACCTGTTGGAATGGCTATCATAAAAAAAAAAAACCAACAAACAAGTGCTGGTTAGGATATGGAAAAAGGGAACACTAGTTCACTACTGATGGGAATGCAGATTGGTGCAGCCACTATGGAAAACAGTATGGAGTTTCCTCAAAAAATTAAAAATGGAACTTCCATTTGACCCAGCAATCCCACTTCCAAGAATGTATCATAAAAACCCCAAAACACCAATCAGAAAGAATATATGCACCCTTATGTTCATAGTAGCATTATTTATAATAGCTAAGATTTGGAAATACCCCACATTCCCATCAGTAGATGAATGGATAAAAAAGCTGTGGACAGTACACTATGGAATACTCTGCAGCTGTAAAAAAGAGAGACGTCTTTCCCTTTGGGACAACATAGATGGACCTGGAAAATATTATGCTAATTGAAATAAATCAAACAGAGAAGGACACATATCACATGATCTCACTTATTTGTAGAATCTGATGAACAAAATGAATTGACCAACAAAATAAGACCCTAAGCAGGGAGGCATAGAATTGACTCACATACCTCGATATGGGGTTGGGGGGGGATTGCAAGAAGAGATAAACTAAATAACATATATTTACTAGTATTTGCATAGCCCATGGACATGGGCAATAGGGTAGTGAAGGCTCTGGGGGAGGGGGAGGGGCTGGGAGGAGGGGTGGAAAGAGCGATAAAAATAATAACTCCTTGGGTGGCCCATTTCTTGTGAATTTTAAGCAACTGAGATTGATGTAAGTATGTCTTTAACTACACCAGAGAATTCTAATGGGAAAAGATAGCCTTGGTGTAAGGAATTTTTTAGATTAGGTGTTGTCCTTTGAATTTGACCTCAATGAGAACATTTATTGCCCTTAGGGATTGGCTTGGGGACACTTGCACTCACAACAAAAAGACCCTTGCTTATAGGACCTCCATTTAGGCCCCATTCGTCCTCTGTGTGGGCTTGGCTCTTTAACTTTGGAATATATATATATATATATATATATGATTTCTGAGAAGAAGGGAAAGGGAGAGAGAGAGGTAGAAACATCAATGATGAGAGAGAATCATTGATCAGCTGCCTCCTGCACTGAGCCCACAACCCAGGCATGCCCCCTGACCAGGAACCAAACCACAACCTTCTGGTTCCTCGGTCAACTTAACCAACTGAGGCACGCCGGCTGGGCACTGATTTTGGGTTTTTAAGTTGCATCTGCACCTGCCTCAAAAGGGTTCCTGCTACTTTGGAACTGGACATTTGCCTCTCAGGGAGGTTAGTCATTTAAATGGTAAACTCAGAGAAGACTTGCTATGAACTCATCTTTTTTGCCATTTCAAATCATTCTGAAAAACTTTCCACTTTAACTACAGTGAGAGGGCTCATCTTTTCTGAGGTCTCCACTGTGGAGCCAGGCTTCCCTCAGAGCTCACAGTGGAGTCAGAGCCCAAATGGTGAGGAGTTTCTTAGAGAAAACTACTGTGGCCTCCAAAATAGTGGTAAGAAGCCTTGGAGCACTGGGGGCTTCTGCCTCCCATCTGGGGAGCATGGCGGGTGGGAGTGGGACAGAAGAGCAAGAATGGGAGTTCAGTGAGAACAGGTCATACTTCTTCAGATTTTCTATTACTACTGTTTAGGAAAGAGGATTATTCATAGACATAAATGGTTTTGTTTCAGTTTAGGTTAATTAATAAAGTAATTTTTACACCAAAAATTGGTGTAAGAATACATTTTTAAACATAATTAAAACACCATTTTAACTGTGCAAATGGTTCAAATGATAATTCTGTCTAAAAAAGAAAACAAATTCTTTCTCTTGGTGTCAAGATGGTGGATTAACTTACCTGTTGAAACTAAAAATCTATCCCAACTCTATATCATGGGCCTGATCCTTCAACTCTATTCCAATTTCCCAAAAGAGTAGGCATTTTTCTTTAATACTTGATTATTTCATCCATCATCAATTACATAGATGGCATTCTAAGTCCCCTAAGGTGTCTATAAAATTTTGTATATATTTCACAAGTTGAATTTTTGTTTCTCCCCCAAGTCTCTGGAAGCAGGACCTGCACTCTGTGGTCCTCATAGGCATCTTCTGTATTTCTGACTCAAGCCAGATCTTTGGAAACCCTGATTGTGGTGCATTTAGATTCAATACAACAAGAAGCCAATGAAATGCACATTCATTCCCTCTCCTATGGCTTATCAAGAAGGTACTTGGAAAGCAATTCTTTATCCAATCTCTGCTTCTTTATGTCAAGATTACTAAATTTAAAGGACTGTCTTAAACAACAAAAACCCCTACCTACATTAGCAATTAACATTTACTCCCTTTTACATTAATTCCATTTTCCCTCCTGCTGTTCTTGGAAAATCTGAATTAAAAAGGTTGGTGCTGCTCAAGGGCAGTTAATAGCACTGAGATGACAAAATATCTTAGAACAGCTGACAAAGGGAACTGGGCCCTGGTTCAAAGTCACGGCAGGAAGCATGTGCCCTGTGCAGCTTGTACTTTCTGCATGAAGAATGAAAAGATTTCCATCACCCAGGATAATGCAATTAAAAAGTACACCACTGGACTCCACCCCATGCCACCTTGTTCAAAATGGGGCCTCAAACCCAGGGGCCCAACTGAAATTTGAAGCTTACACATCTTGATCTGCAGGGAAGGAGAGGGGGAATTTGGTCTGCTTCCTTGTATAGACAGGTGCCTGTTATCAGAACGAGGGATATATGTTCATTGCCTATGGTAAAAAATTATTAGAGGACTCAGGATGGGTGAATACAGAGAGACATACTAATGTCAGAGGGGAAGCTAATTAAAAGCAGGGCCTCAGGTCTCTCTTGCTCCTTTCCACTCAGTGTTTCTGCTCTGTACTGAACACACACAATTTAACATGCACAGAGAAAGGAAAGCAACCATCTCTAATTGCCCCCAAATGACATAGTGTTTGCTGTGGAGAGGGCTGCTTTGTCCAGGTGGAGATGGTTTTTCTGGTTAGTGTGCTCACACAGACTCTCTGGGGTCTGGTGTACAGCTGATTTTTTTTTCCCTAATCTTATTGAGGAGAATACAATCCAGGGTGCTGATTCCTGAAACAAGGAAGTAATCTTTTAGGCAATTGCTATGACATTGGATTGGCAAGAGCACCCCAAAGAGGGGAAGGCCTTTCTCACTAACCAGAGCCCCATGTGATGAAACAGTGAAGGGGTAAGCATGGCTGCCCCTGTCACGTGGTTTTACGTGCCTCACCAGCAAGCTTGAAGCTCTGCTGCTTTGCTGCAGGATGTTCACTGCAAAATTTACACTTATTCTGACTTCTGATATGTTTCCAGCACACACGTTCCATTAGGAAGTCAGGCTGAACGAGCAAGCTTCAATCAGTGGCACTGTGCTGCAGTTGGCAGGGGAAGATTCACAGTGCTTGTTCCCATGAAGGCTTTAATGCAAAGGCACAATTTTACAGCATGCTTCTGTCCAATCAGACATTTTCTCTATAACATATGCATTTGGAAAGAGTAGAGGGACATGAAGAAGCTTGGGAAAATCTATTCACACACTCACACACACACACAATTAGGGCAGTCAAAGAGGTTTGGTTACCATATAATGACAGTTAAAATGTACTGAGGGCTGCCAGGTACTGTGCTAAGCTTTCATGAGCTTGTTTTTTTTTTTTTTTTCAATATTCACAATAAGCTTATAAGATAGGTCTTTTTATGGTGCCCATTTTACAGATAAAAAAGCTGAGGCTGCCCTAGCTGGTTTGGCTCAGTGGACAGAGCGTTGCCCTGCGGACTGAAGGGTCCTCGGTTTGATTCTGGTCAAGGCCATATGCCCGGGTTGCTTGGCTCGATCCCCAGTAGGGGGCGAGCAGGAGGCAGCCAATCAATGATTCTCTCTCATCATTGATGTTTTTATCTCTCTCCCCCTCTCCCTTCCTCTCTAAAATTAATAAAAATACATTTAAAAAAGAAAGCTGAGGCTTAGAGAGGTTAAAGACACATAGCTAGAAAGTGGCAGGGCCAGAATTCAAACTGGCCAATCTGTCTTTGGATTTGATCCAAGTCCTTAACCAAGACCCCCAAGCTGAGTGTTTAATCTGCACAGAGATAAATACAGGATAACTCATTTCAAGTTAGCAAAGCTAGATGAAAAATGGCAACTTCTGCAATTTGTTATAGAAATGTTTTCTAGGTAAACCAAGTAATAGATCCTCCTAATCAGTCACCATTTATGTCTATGCTTCTCTTTGTCTTACTTTATGCAGAGCAGCAGCTATGGGACCTCTCAGTTGACCATGGTTTATATTTGGGGTTTCTTGGGAAAGGCACAGAGGTACAGCCTGAAACTTGGAGCATAGTGAGGCAATGTTTTCAGTATATACAACTAAAAATGTACTTAGGAGGGAGAGCAGAGGGGGTGGAAGAAGGAGGGTGGAGAGAAGTGTTTTTTAAAAGGTGCAACTCCTTTGGGAAGAGTTTGTGCATCAGAATGAATGGTAAGGGTAGAAAGAAGGGTTACTCTAAAAGCTAATAATCTTCTCATCTACACTCTATTGGCAATCAATGACACACCACTACATAACATCTTTTTACTACTGTCTTGCATTACTGTCTTTAACTTTTATTGTTTAATTCTTTGTGTATTATTAACCTATCTTTTTAACTATATGGTAAGCTCTTTGAGAGGGGAAAATGAAGTTTTTAAATCGCTTTTAACCCCCATAGACCTAATAAAAAACATGGCCCATGTATATTAGTTGATATGTTCATTCTCTCTTCTACCTTGAAGTAACAAAAGGATTTTGATTTAAGACATACCAGACATGCTCCTCCCATCTTTTGGCATTGAAGGCATACCCATGGGACCTATGTTCATTTACTCTCTCACCCTGAGTCTCTGAATCTGGAGGAAGAATTAAAGTTAAAGGAAGAATTTAGAATTCATTCATGGCAGTACCATACCATGACATCAAGCAATGGCAGTAGAACTACCTGGTGCCATGTCCTTGTAGACTGTTCCTTCCATCTGGCCTTCAGAGCCCTCTATGTTCTCATTTCCTAAACCTCCCAGGGATTCTGTGAACTGGATATAATCTTCCAAAAAGCTCCTCTGTCTGTCTAAGATCTGCAGAACTAATTCCAGTTGCTTGCAACCCAGAACCTTCACTGGAGAACAGTGACAAAGAGATGGGTTAACTTATAGACACCAGAAGTTTTGAAGGATTCTATCCAAGATGTAACAAGAATGAACTTGAATTTTAACATTATTAAAAGTCCATTATGGTTTTCAAGCTATGTCCGCAGGACTCCTTTGGTTTTTACAACAACCAGAGAGGCAGGTACTATCTATTATCTTTCCTTTTTGTACAATAGTAAGAATGCAATGGGGAGAATTCAAGTCATTGTTTTCCAATGAGAAACAGCTAATTACTGCTTATGTCTATGCCTCCCTTGTCTTACCTTACTTTTTGTGCACTGCTCCTTCTATCAGCCCATGTGGTGAGTGCAAAACCTGGGATATGGGAAATGAGAGAGCAGATTTCCTGGCTACTGTCAGGAGTAGCAAATTGTTTAACTTTACACTTTCACTCACCATCAGAAATTCTTATAAACTCTTTCTCACCACCATTTATTTAGAGGGTAGATCCACAGGAGAAAAAGGATAGAATTCCCAGAACACAGTAAGTCTGAAAATTCTTCTAAAAGCCCAAAGCTGCAGTTAGGGATTTACAGGTTCACACATTTATGTAACTGCAGAGATATGCACTCTCATTAGGGAAAAGTTTAAAGTTTGGAATCATTAGATACCATACAACAACAAAAAGAGGTATATTAGTAAAAGGACTGAGCATGGTATTATGTAGCCCTCTAGGAAGTAGCAAAAATTGATATTTAAATCATAAGCTATGACTTGAGATCTGGAGATAGTACTTACCTTGTAGGATTATTATCAGGATTAAACCCTGTAGTCCATGGAAAGCTCTTAGCACAAGACCCAATGTAGAGCAGATACTCTGTGGTGTTCATTCTCTTATTTTATCTCCAGAGGCATTAGGGGCAAGCAGGGACTTGTTTCCTAGATTGACAGGGGTCAGAGAAGATCTTAGCACAGAGATCCATGGTTCTAATCCAAGTCTGTCAAGCAAAGGCTATGGAGAGATGCTGGAGGAACACCCAGAGGGACAGGGAGAAGGCAACAGCCATCTATTCCCTACTTTCAAAGGCCAGTCATGCTGTTGGGATTTTCTTTGTAATAATTTACCTGGAACTTATCCAATCCAACCTTCAGGGGTGTTAGAAGAAATAAACTGGTGTGTCACTTGAAATAAAACACACAGAAATTATTTCATTTTTATATTTTTCTAAAAATCAAGTAATAATTTATTTTAAGAAATGACAAAATACTTTAAAAAATAGAGTATTTTTTCTATGACAAAATATTTCTCAAAAAGAAAATTTTATTTTCCCAAATATTTGACAAGAACAAGCTATAAAATTCTGAAGGAGTTTAGTCAGCTGTGCAGATTGACTTTTGAAGTGTAAAATAAACCTTTACTTAACAGATGTCAGAACTGTGACTTTGAGAGATAATGACAGTTTTTATAGTAAGTTGGTGACAGAATTTCTAAGGAGAATGAATAAAGTTTTTGGTGCCAATTCTGGGGAAAAATGACAACATGATTATTAACAATTGACTAAATTGAGGAAAGCAAACATAAGTGTTTTAATTTGTTTGATTAGACAGCATAAATTCTTCCATAAGTACCAGTAAAGTACATTTAACAAAAGGATAGGCTGCACCTACAGGTAAGAATTAGCGTGACTCAAAGACCCTTCCTTCCTCCAAAATCTCCATGAATGAAATTGATTTATAATCATTTCAAAGGCTTCAGACAAGGAATTAAACAGCCAGGGAAGACTTTGAATAATGATATTCAGACCTAACCCCAAGCAGCAAATAGAGAAGAGTATTCAATGCTGACACATTCCAACTGGACGATATATGGTTAGCAGCCACTGCAATATTTAGTAAAATTGAAATTTTAGGCAAAATCAAATACCCTATTTCAGCATTTCACAATTTTTCCCTCAATCCAGCTTGCCTCCAACCAAGCAATTTCTAATGCAACTCAAGTCCTGCATCTTTGCAAAGCCTCTTGGATTCCTCTGTTCTCCAGGCAGTTCTCTCCATGAATCTATAGAGCCTTGGTATAGTCTGCACTGCAGCATTGAGCATAGGCCTGCCACAGTCTCCTTGAGGCAGAATCCCTATATCTTGAGTTTCACTTTAGGCAACTTTCACTGCACTCTGTGGTGTCTCTCAGGAGATGATACACAGGAGATGCCAGCTTCACACAAGGATCCTGCTCATTGCAGGAGCGGTGAGTTTGGGGAATAAAATAGGTAATTTCACCTTTTCCTCAGTCTCCTTGACTATGCTTGATCTTTCCGACCTTACAACAGTGGTGTCAATGGAATGAAAGGGAACCATTAAAAGAGAACATTTTGATGAGTCCCAAGAAAGGACAAAGCTTTAATTACTTGACTCCTTTCAAAAATATTTATCCCCAGGATTAAGCAGGCCAGAGCCCCTTCTTAAGTCCAGCAGGGAGAGGAATGTTTGATTGAGTTCCCAAATCACCATATATATTGGTTTTGTGTCATAAGTTGGTCTTTCAGGGAAGGTACACAGCCTACTACTCCCTTTCCCCCTAAGTTATGAAAACATGGAAGGTTTTATCTACCTCAGACAGTTTTGGGAACAAAGTAGACTGACAAATGGCAATAAATAATGTTTAATATATAAAAATTTGATAAAACATAAATTCTTAGAAAGTTTTTGTACATTGTTGAGACATAACCTGCTATGTAATCATTAAGATAAAGTTCTTAGAGGACTGGGTAATAAATACTGAAGTCACAAAATCCTAGCATTATCCATTGTCCTTGG
>NW_006298163.1:93737-96439 GCF_000327345.1 Myotis davidii | reverse complement strand
ACTTCAAAGGTGTTTATATCTGGATTACAAACAACATTACTGCTAATCACACATATAATATATCACAGTAACACCAAATTTTAAAATTTTCTGTCATTATTATTTATTTTTATAGTTTACAGGAGAGATCATTTTTATATCCTAAGGATCTAAACATATTATTTGGAAAAGACCAATGTGGCCAAGGCCAAAAAGACTGGCACTTCAAATTTGGTTGTGAACAAATTTACAGATTGGTTGCCTTCCTTAGGTTTAATTAAGCAATGATAATTCATTTATCCATTTAATCTCCTCTATTGAATAATTTAACTACTTTAAAATAATTGTTAGTGATTACCTTAGAATTTATAGCATATATTTGTAAATAATGTATATCTAATTTTAAATAAATTATACTGCTTCACATAATAGGAAAAACACATTATAATGATATACTTCCAATCCCCTCTTCCTATCCTTTTTGGTATTGTAATAAATTTTACTTTGACATGTACTGCAAACATACAATACATTACTATTTTTCTAAAACAGTTATTTTTAAAGAAATTCATAAGAAGGAAAAATAAGTTATATTTCCTCTTATTTCTTTGTATAGATCCAAATTCTGACATCTATCATATTCCTTCTGCCTGAAGAAGTTCCTTTAACATTTTATGTAGTAAGTCTGCCACCAAGGCATTCATTCCTGTTTTTCTCAGTCTAAGAAAGTCTTACTTATTGTTTTTTAATCTTGTTCTTCTTCATTTCTGAAGGCTATTTTCACTGGATATAGAAATCTGGGTTGAGAGTTATCTTCAGCATGTTAAAAACATCATACTGTTTGCTCTTTGCTTGTATGTTTTCTGATGAGAAGAGTGCTGTAATTTTTATCCTTGATCTTCTGTAGGTAATGTGCTTTTGGCTGCCTTCAAGATTTTCTTATTGTCTTTAGTCTTTAGAAGTTTGAATATGATATGCCTATCTACTTTTGTGTGTTTACTTTTCTATATATCCTATTTGATATTCTCTGAGCTTCTTGAATCTGTGATTTGGTGTTTGTTATTAGCTTTGAAAAATCCTCTGCAATTACTTCTTAAAATATTTCTTCAGCCCAATTGTCTTTCCCTCTTTCTGAGATTTTAATTATGCATATATTAGATCATTTAATATTGTGAGGAACTCTTGGTTGCTATGTTCTGATACCCACCCGCCCTCCATTTTTTTCTTTGTACTTCCATTTGGGGAATTTCAATTGATCTATATTAAAGTTCACTTACTCATTCATTTTCAATATCAAGCCAACTGATGAGCTCATCCTATCTAATAATAGACAAACATGGTAATTGACCATACCTTAGCTACACGTACCATTGGTTAATCAGAGTGATATGCAAATTAACTTCCAACAAAGATGGTGGCTAATTTGCATACTGATCCACGTATGTGGCCCAGGTGGTGAGGGGCTCAAGCAGGGTCCCGGCCCTGTGTGCAGTCCCGGGTGGCACAGGGCTCAGGCGGGGTGCGGCGATCGCAGGGGCCTCTCCCTGTGTGTGGCCCTGGCCAGCGAGGGGTTCAGGAGGCGTGATCAGCAAAGCGGGACTGCGGATTGGTGAATGGGCCCAAGGCAGACCTCCTGGTCCTTCCCCTCAGCTGGCAGGCTCCTATCAATCTTCAGTTTCTACTGAAAGGAATGTGGCACCTCCACTGTGCAGCCTCCCAAGACTCAGACTCACAGGCTCTAAAGTGGAGACTTCAACAAAGATTTCAGTGCCTGCTCAGGAGAATAACCACCACCTCCCTACTCCACAGCTGCTTCTGTGTCTGCAACAAACTGTGCATGCTCCTCCCTGTGACATGGGGGGTGGGGGGGACAGAGCCTGAGTTGAGTGGTTCCACGATAGTGATAGCAGCTAGACCAGTGCAGGGATTGAGGAAGGGAGGGTGGGGAAGGAGCAAGGGGGAAGCCCTGGTTCCCTGCTCCTCCTCCCACAGGCATGGCCCTTGCTGCTGTTATGATAAAAGGAGTTGTGTTTTTCTAACTATGTCTGGGTAAAGGAAACAAGTGTCTGTTGACTTCTGATCTTACTCATCAACCTTTGGAGGTTGCATCATATCCAACCTCCAAAGGATCCGAGGGCAGGATCAATCTTCGTTCCATAGTTGAGGAAACTGACCAATAAACACATGTGTCTCATGCCTCAGTGTCAACTCTCACAGAAATCTCTGGGTAATGACTCAGATTCTATATCTAAGAGTATATTTTCTTCTTCTGTTTTCATGTTTAATTCAGCCCCAGAAGTCAAATAATACAATAAAGAATAAAATGAGTTCAGAGGGCTCAGCATTGTATTCCCAGGGCCTTTGGTCCCACACAAACTGCAGAGCTCAGTTATCCTGAGATGAAAGGAAAGGAAAGAGAAATGTGAAAGGTTTCCCAGCTCAGTCACAGAGACATTTCATAACCACATTAAGGACATGACATAAGGACATGACATAAACTTAGGGGTGGAAAGGACACAAATGAAATAGAAGATGGGGCCATTTGGAGTGAGCAGGCCAGCAGCAGGGGAGTTGGTGGCATGCAGGCCGACAGGGGGGCATAGTTGGGGTTAGTACACTGGTGCGGGGGCAGTTGGAGGTGATCAGGCTGGCAGGGGGGCATTTGGGGGCAAGTAGGCTGGTGGTGGGAGAAGTTTGGGGCAAGCAGGCTGGCAGGCAGGGGG
>NW_006298163.1:77335-93528 GCF_000327345.1 Myotis davidii | reverse complement strand
TTCCCCCCCCCCCATTGACCTCTCCCGCACCCCACCTCCACCCAGCACAAGCCCTCACCCCCTCTATTGTCTGTGTCCATTGATTTTGCTCATATGCATGCATACAAGTACTTTGGTTGATCTCTTACCCCCCCAACCCCCAACCCCTGCTGCCTTCCCTCTGAAGTTTGATGGTCTGTTCTATGCTTCTATGTCTCTGATTTTATTTTTGTTCATCAGTTTATGTTGTTCGTTATATTCCACAAATGAGTGAGATCATGTGATATTTATCTTTCTCTAACTGGCTTATTTTGCTTAGCATAATGCTCTCTAGTACCATCTATGCTGTTTCAAATTGTAAGAATTCTTTCTTTTTTAAAGCAGCATAGAATTCCATTGTGTAGATGTACCACAGTTTTCTAATTCATTCATCTGCTGATGGGCACTTAGGCTGTTTCCAAATCTTAGCTATGGGAAAGTGTGCTGCTATGAACATAGGGTGCATATATCCTTTCTGATTGGTGTTTCTGTTTTCTTGGGATACAGTCTTAGAAGTGATATTACTGGGTCAAATGGAAGTTCCATTTTTAATTTTTTGAGGAAATGCATACTGTTCTCCATAATGGCTGCACTAGTCTGCATTCCCACCAGCAGTGCAAGAGGGTTCCTTTTTCTCCACATCCTCACCAGCACTTGTCTTTCTTGATTTGTTGATGACAGCCATCCTGACAGGTGTGAGATGGTACCTCATTGTTGTTTTGATTTGCATCTCTCAGATGATTAGTGACTTTGAGCATGTTTTCATATGCCTCTTGGCCTTCTGTATGTACTCTTCCGAAAAGTGTCTATTTAGGTACTTTGTCCATTTTTTTATTGGATTGTTTATATTCCTTTTGTTAAGTTGTATGAGTTCCCTGTAAATGTTATATATTAAACCCTTATCAGAGATATCATTGGCAAATATGTTCTCCCATGCCATGGACTTTCTTGTAGTTTTGTTGATGGTTTCTTTTGCTGTGTGAAGAAGCTTTTTATTTTGATGTAGTCCCATTTGTTTATTTTCTCCTTAGTTTCCATTGCCCTTGAAGCTATATTGGTAAAGATATTGCTCTGGCATGTCTGATATTTTGCTGCCTGTGGATTCCTGGAATATTTTTATGGTTTCCCATCTTACGTTTAAGTCTTTTATACATTTTGAGTTTATTTTTGTGTATGATGTAAGTTGGTGCTCTAGTTTCATTTTTTTACATGTGTCTGACCAAATTTCCCAACACCATTTATTGAAGAGACTGTCTTGACTCCATTGTCTACATCCTTTGTCAAATATTAATTGAGAAAATGCCTTTGATCCATTTCTGGGTTCTCTGTTCTATTCCATTGGTCTATGTATCTGATCTTGTGCCAGTACCAGGCAGTTTTGAGAACAGTGGCTTTGTAATATAGCTTGATATCTGGTATTGCGATCCCTCCAACATTTTTGTTCTTTCTCAAGATTGCTGCAGCTATTTGGGGTCTTCTTTTATTCCATATGAATTTTTGGAGAGTTTGTTCTAGGTCTTTGAAATATGCCATTAGTATTTTAATGGAGATTGCACTCAATCTATAGATTGCTTTTGGTAGTATGGACATTTTAATGATGTTGATTCTACCAATCCACGAACACGGTATATTCTTTCATTTGTTTATGTCTTACTCTATCTCTTTTTTTCAGGATCCTGTAATTTTCTGAGTATAGGTCTTTTGTCTCCTTGGTTAAGTTTATTCCTAGGTATCTTAATTTTTTTTGTTGAAATCGTTACCTCCTTAGTTAAGTTTATTCCTAGGTATCTTAATTTTTTTTTTTTTTTTTTTTTTTTTTTTTTGCTTTTAGTTTCTCTTTCTGTGAGTTTGGTACTAGTGTATAAAAAAAACCATAACATCTGGGTGTTAATCTTGTATCCTGCTACTTTATTAAATTCATCTGTTAAATCTAGTACTTTTTTGATGGAGTCTTTAGGGTTTTTGATGTATAATATGTCATCTGCGAATAATTACAATTTTACTTTTTCTTTACCTATTTTGGATGCCTTTTATTTTTTCTTCTTGTCTTATCACTATGGCTAGCACTTCCAGTACTATGTCAAACAGGGGTGGTTCCTCTTCTTAGGGGAAGTGGTTTTAGTTTTTGCCCATTAAGTATGATGTTGGCTGTAGGTTTGTCATATAAGGCTTTTATTATGAGGATGATCCCTCTATTCCCACTTTGCTGAGTGTTTTTATATGAAAAGGGTGTTGGATTTTGTCAAATGACTTTTCTGCGTCAATTGATATAACTATGTGATTTTTGTCTCTCAATTTGTTTATGTGATGTATCACGTCTACTGATTTGCAGATATTGTACCAGCCTTGCATCTCTGAAATAAATCCCACTTGGTCATGTTGTATGATCTTTCTAACATAATGTTGGATCCAGTTTGCTAGAATTTTTTTGCGAATTTTAGCATCTATGTTCATCAGGTATATTGGCCTGTAATTCTCTTTCTTTGTATTCTCTTTATCTGGTTTTGGGATTAGGGTAATGCTGGCTTCATAGAAAGAGCTTGGAAGTGTGCCTTCCTCTTGAATTTTTTGGAATAAGGATGGTTTTAGTTCTTCTTTGAATGTTTCATAAAATTCCCCTGTGAAGCCATCTGGTCCAGGACTTTTGTTTGCTGGAAGCTTTTTGGTTAGTGTTTCAATTTCATTAGTACTTATCAGCCTATTCAGTTGTTTTTTATTATTATTATTATTCCTGATTGCATTTTGGAAGCTTGTATTTTTCTAGGAATGTGTCCATTTCGTCGAGGTTTTCCAGTTTGTTGGAGTAGAGTTGTTCGTAGCATTTTTTACAATCTTGTGTATGTCTGTGGGGTCGGTTGTTACTTCACCTCTTTTATTTCTCATTTTGTTTATTTGGTTCCTCTCTCTTTGTTTCTTGGTGATCCTGGTTAGAGGTTCATCAATCTTATTTATCATTTCCAAGAGCCAGCTTTTGGTTTCATTGATCTTTTGTATTGTTTTTTGGTCCCTATGTCATTTATTTTTGCTTTGATCTTTATTATTTCCTTTTTCTGGTTACTCTGGATTTTCTTGTTGCTCTCTTTGTAATTCTTTAAGTTGCAAGGTTAGATAATTTATTACTTTTTTTGTTTGTTTTTTGAGGTAGGCCTGTAGAGCTATGAACTTCCCTCTTAGGACTGCTTTCATTGTGTCCCATAGATTTTGGATTGTTGTGTTTTCATTTTCATTTGTTTCCAGGATGCTTTTTATTTCTTCTTTGATCTCTTTGATAACCCAATAATTATTGTTTAATAGTATGCTATTTAGCCTCCAGGTGCTTGATTTTTTCATTATTTTTATTGTAGTTGATTTCTAATTTTATGCCATTGTGATCTAAGAAGATGCTTCTTGAATTTGAAGAGATTTTTTTTCCTGTGTCCTAATATGTGGTCTATCTTTGAAAATGTCCCATGTGCACTTGAGAAGAATGTATGTTCTGTAGCTTTCTGGTGAAATGTTCTGAAGATATCAATTGAGTTCATCTGATCAAGTGAGTTATTTAGAATTGCTGTTTCATAGCTGATTTTTTGATTTTAGGATTTATCCAGTGGTGTAAATGGTGTATTATGATTATATTGCTGTTGATCTCTCCTTTGATATCTTCCAGAAGTTGTTTTATGTATTTGGGTGCTCCTGTATTGGGTACATATATGTTTACAGAGTTATATCCTTTTGTGGAATTTCTCTCTTTAATATTATGATGTAGCCATCCTTATCTCTTGTTATGGCCTTTACTTTGAGGTCTATTATTTCAGATATAAGTATTGCAACCCCAGCTTTTTTCTCATTTCCATTTGCCTGATTTCTTTTTCCCATTTCTTCACTATCAGTCTATGTGAATCCTTTGTTCTGAGGTGGGTCTCTTGCAGTCCCCAAATATATCAGTCATGTTTTCTTATCCATTCAGCTATCCTATGTCTTTTGATTGGAGCATTAAATCTATTTACATTTAAAGTTATTATTGGTAAGCACTTACTTGTCACCATTTTTATTATTTATGCGTGTGTGCCTTATTGCCTTTCTATTTCTTCTTTTTACAGCAGTTCCTTTAGCATTTCTTGCATTTCTGGCTTGGAAGTAATAAACTCTCTTAGCCCTTTTTTGTCTGTGAAAGTCCTGATTCCACCTTCAATTTTGAATATCCTTGCTGGGTATAGTATTCTTGGATTCAGACCCTTATTTTACATAACTTTGTATATTTCATTCCATTCCCTTCTGGCCTGGTGTGTTTCTGTTGAGAAATCAGTTGATATTCTAATGGGAGATCCCTTGTAGGTAACTTTCTATCAGTCTCTGGAAGGCTTTGGATTCTTACTTTGTCGTTGATGTTTGCCAGTTTAATTATGATGTGTCTTGGTGTTGGTCTTTTGGGGTTCATCTTGTTTGGTACTCTATGTCCTTCTTGAACTTGTGTGTGTTTTTTTCTGGCCAATATCAGGGAAGTTTTCTGTCATTATTTCTTCAAACAGGTTTTCTATTCCTTGCTCCATTTCCTCTCCTTCTAGACCCCTATTATGCAGATGTTGTTTCGTTTTGTGTTGTCCCAAAGCTCCCTTATGCTCTTCTCCTGCTTTGTAAGTTTTCTTTCCAATTGTTGCTGTGTTTGTGTGGTGTTTTCTACCTGGTCTTCTGAATCACTGATGCGGTCCTTAGCCTCTTCTAATCTACTGTTTAAGCCTTCCATTGTGTTCTTTATTGCAGGTAGGTCATTCTTCATTCTTCATTTCCTCTTGGTTACTTTTCATATTGTTGACATTCTCATTCAGCTCCATATAATTCTTATTTGTTGTATTTGTCATCCAGCCATTTGAGCATCCTTATAACCATTACTCTAAATTCTTTCTCTGATATGTTACTTGCTTCCATTTCATTCAATTCCATTTCTGGTGATTTCTCTTTTTCTTTACTTTGGGGATTGTTTTTTTTGTCTCCGCATATTTTTGCTGTAATGTTTTAGTTTTTTCTATGTCTTAGATCCAACTGCTTTGCTATCCAGGTTCTTTTGGGGGTGTTGCTATGTTGTAGGTGATTTTGGGGAACCAGTGGTATGGTTTCTCAGGTATCCTGGGTTTGGTGATATAGCGGAGCTCCTATCTGAGCTATTTGGGTTATCTTGATGTAGTTAGGTCTTGAATGTTAGTTTCTTTTTTTTTGAATGAAGTCTCATCATGAATTGGCAATGTGACTCACCCCCAGCATTGTTGTGCAAGCTGTTTTTGATGTGATCGTGGTTCCAGCTTTTGTGGAAAAGGTTGCCTGAGGTCTCACTGGTATGTTCTCACTGTGAGTTCCCAGGGTCCTCAGCCTTGGATGAAGGAGTCTTGGGGGCTGAGGCTCAGGTGCTTTGACTTTGGCCAGTTTTGTGTGACTCTTGCTGGACTAGTGTCACTCTGCAACTCACTATGAGGGTCCCGTAGCCCATGACAGTGGAGGGTGGGTTCTCATAGTCTGTGGTTGAGGCAGAGGGACTCTGGCCAAAGTTATTTCCCTCTCGGAATCATGAGTGGGTTCAGGAGCCAGAAGCTGAGGAAGTGGGAATCTCGGAGTCTGTGGCTGATATAATGTGACCTTGTCCAGGGAGGCAAGACCTCACTAACTCACCAAGGTATCTAGAGGTAGGCAGCTGGGATGGGTATGTCGTGGATCCTACTGAAGGAGTCATGTGCCCCTGGTTGGAGAGGTACACCCCCAATGGCAGCTCACAGAGGGGCCCAGGAGCCATCTGCAAGGGGTCTGTCCTTGTGGGGCCCACACACTAGATTTGAGCAATTGTGGTATGCCGCTGTACCTGTGGAGGGAGAAGTCCTAGTTTCTGTTTCAGGAGGTGTGGGCCCTTTGTTAGATATGTGCACCCAAGTAGCTGCTTACAGAGGCACCCGGAAGTTGTCTGTTGGGGAAGTGGGCTCAAGGGGCCCATGTGTTGGAGTGGTGCTACCATAGGGACTGGATACCAGATGCCAGGGTTGTGCCTTGTGGCATCCAGGGGTTGCTTGCCAGGGCAGCATGCTTAGCGGGCTTGCACGCTGGATTGGTGTGACTGCGGTGACTGGAGGTTAGCAGTTGAGGATGGGGAAGTATGAGTTTCTGCTGCCAGGGCCTTGCATCCTTGGTTTAATATAAGTGCTGCTGGTGGTGGCTCACAGAGGCACCCGGGAGTCACCTGCTGGGGTGGTGGACTCATGGGCCTGCATGCTGAAACCACATTACCACAGTGTCTGTGGGCAGGCAGCTAGGCAGGAGGAAGTTTAAATTTCTGCTGGGGCCGTGTGCCTTTGTTTGGATACAAGCATGCCCAGCAGAGTCTCAATGAGACACTGAGGAGCCATCTGTAAGAGCAGTGGTCTCAGTAAGACTGCATGCTGGAAAGGCACAACTGTAGCATCTGGAGGTCAGCAGTTGGGAGGTGTAAGTCCCATATTTTGCTGCCTTGTGTTCTTGGTTGGATATGTGCGTGCCCAGCAGGGGCTCACAGAGGCACCCGGGAGCTGACTGTCAGGGTGGCGGGGCTCAGGAGGTCAGCACACTGGAATGGCATGACCGCAGTGTCTGGCAGTTGGCAGCTGGGGAGTGGGAAGACTCATTTTTCGCTGCCAGGGCCTTGTGCCCTTTGTTGGATTCACATGCACCCAATGGTGGCTCACAGAGGCACCTGGGAGCCATTTGCCAGGGTGACACACTCAGAGGGGCCCTCACGCTGAAGCCACATGACCATGAGGTCTATGAGGAGGCAGCTGAGAAGAGGGAATTCCCAATTTCTACTGCCAGGGCTGTGCGTCTTTGTTTGGATATGAGTGCACCCAGAGGGGAATCACAGTGGCACCCAAGAGCTGCCTTTGTGGCGGTGGGCTCAGGTGGCCTGTCCACTGGAAAGGTGCAAATGTGGTGTCTGGCAGTCAGCAGCTGTAGAGTGGGAAGACTCATTTTTTGCTGCTGGGGCCTTGCGTCCTCGGTTGGATTTGCGTGTGCCCAGGAGCAGCTCACAGAGGCACCCAAGAGTGTCCTGTGGGGTGATGGGTTCAGGAGGTCTGGTCACTGGGAAGGCACAGCTGAGGTGTCCGGAGGTCGGCAGCCAGGGAGGGGGAAGTTGCATTTACTGCTACGGAAGCCATGCACCCTTGGAGGTGGAAGTCCTAGGGTCTGCAGGTCTGTGGGCGGGGAGCAGGATTTTGGCTGGAGTGGCTGCAAGGTCACTGGCAGTGTCCAAGGCCAGTCTGGGTGGTGGTTTTGATGAGTTCTTAGAAGAGGCTTCTCTCCCCTTCAGGATGGCGTGGGCTCTGTACCCAAGCCCCGCAGCCTGGGGAGTGCCTGGAGCCTTGGTATGTGCTCCCTGTCCAGAAAAGCCTGATCTGCCAGCCTTTGATACTCCTGCCGTATTTAATTGTCCCTCACTCACTCACACACACACACCACACACATATACACTCTCTTTTCACCCCCTCACTCACTCACACCCTCTCCCTCACCTCTGTCCTGCCAGTTGCCATCTTCTCTCCCCCCTTACCTATCTGATCTTATATGTTGTCTATCTTTTCTGTTAAAGGCTTTAATTTGTTAATAACAGCTTTTTTAAAAAAATAGCTATTTTAAATTCCACATCTGATGTTGATGATTGATTTATTACTTCAGAATTTATTTTATTTTTTGTCTTTTCCTAGCCTCATAAGTTTTGTTGCTGTCGTTGAAAGCTGCAAAGAACAGTAGATACTGAAGTAACTACATTTTATGCTTGGAAATAAGAATATCTTTTCTGTTACTAGACCTTTCCTTTACCTCCAGCTTTATTCAGATATAATTGACATAAAACATTGTGTAAGTTTAAGGTATAAACATGATAATTTATATATGTATATATTGCAAATTGATTGCCACAATAAGGTTTATACATCTATCATGTCACAATTTTTTTTGGGGGGGAGGGGGGTGAAAACATTTAAGATCTACTCGCTTAGCAACTTTCAAGTATATAATACAGTATTAACTATAGTCATCATACTGTACATTATATCCCCAGAATCTATTCATCTTATAACTTGAAGTTCATACCCATTTATCAACATTTCCTTCACCCTCACAACCCTTGAAAACCACAATTTTACCTTCTGTTTCTATGATTTAACTTTTATTTAGATTGCACATATAAGTAAGCTCATACAGTATTTGTCGTCATTTATTTGACTCATTTCACTTAGCATAATACCCTCAAGGTCCAGCCATGTTTGTCACAATGGCAGCATTTTCTTCTATCTCATGACTAATATTCTATTGTGCACATATATTACATTTTCTTTATCTATTCATCCATTAATGGGCATGTAGATTGTTTCCATGTCTTGATTATTGTGAATAATGTTGCAATAAACATGGGGTTACAGATAGCTCTTTGAGATAGTGATTTAATTTCCTTTGAGTATATACCTAGAGGTGAGATTGATGGATCACATGACAGTTCTATTTTTTTATATTCACCTGAAGATATGTTTATTGATATTTTTTTAGATAAGAAGGGAAAGAAAGAGAGAGAGAGAGAGAGAGAGAGAGAGAGAGAGAGAGAGAGACATCAATATAAGAAACATTGATAGGTTGCTTCTTGTGTGTGCCTAAGCAGAAATTGAACCTGCAACCTAGGTATGTGTCCTGACTGGGAATCAAACCCACAAACTTTTAGTGTACAGAACAACACTCTAACCAACTGAGCAATATGGCAAGAGATGGCAGTTCTATTTTTCATTTTTTGAGGAACTTGCATACTGTTTTCCATAGTTTCTGTACCAATTTACATTACATTCCCTTCAACTATGCATGAAGGTTCCCTTTTCTTCACTTCTTCATCAGCATTTAGAGTGAAACCTTGGTTCTCAAACTTAATTTGTTCCAGAAGGCTGTTTGAAAAGTGATTTGTTAAAAAGCCAAATCACTTTGTTCCCCTTAAAAATAATGTAAATTAATCCATCCCATACCCCAAAATGATTCTCTGTTTTAAGCTTTCTTAAATGCAATTCATGTCTAATATACTGTTTAATCTATAAATAAACACTTCTTTTTAAAATTTATTGAACTACCCCTACCAGCCTTACATGAATCACTTTAGCTTTCAGTCCAGGGATGTCTTTCAGGTCAGTGTGCAGCATCTTTGCTTGTTCATATATTAATGTCTCCGAAATGGCTATCACTGGCTAACTACTTTTTAATTATCTAAATCAAAAACAGTTTTCCTACATCTTCAATTGTCTGTGATCATTGTTCCTTTTACACCTTTAGCAATATTAGTATTCTTGATGGCCTCTTTATGCTTTGAAATTATGTTAACCTGCCCTAGCCAGTTTGGCTCAGTGGATAGAGCGTCGGCCTGCAGACTCAAGGGTCCCAGGTTTGATTCTGGTCAAGTGCATGTACCTTGGTGTGAGCACATCCCCGGTAGGGGGTGTGCAGGAGGCAGCTGATTGATGTTTCTCTCTCATTGATGTTTCTGGCTCTCTATCCCTCTCCCTTCCTCCCTGTAAAAAACCAATAAAATATATTTTTAAAAAAAGAAATTGTGCTAAACTTTGATTTCACAGCAACAAAAGCATTCTCTTATTTGTTTGTTGCCTGAGAAACACTTTTTGTCAAGCTGAGATATCAGCTTGAAAAGGTTGTCAGTTGAAAATCAAAGTTTGGTTTGACACCTAAGATATTTTTTTCTTTGTACAACTTGGTTAAGAGCTGGATTGTTGCTGTGGCTGGGAGAAAATGGTGGCCCAATAGGCCGACCTGTTGTCCACCTCCTCCCAGGGCCAGACTAGAAATAAAACTAAATTAGAGAACATTAACCTGGAATTAGCAACTGAGGCCCAGGTGAGGAGAAGACATAGTAGTTTTCCCTTTTTCATTGTTTTCTCTTTCTGTCATCTTCTTTCCCCCTGCTATCTCATCTTTCCTCCTTTTCTTATTTTGGGTCTATCTGCTTTTTCCTCTATTTAACTTTTCGATTTTTATTTTCCTTTCTTCATCCATCATTTAAAAACATTTTTCCTGTCTCTATTCAACCAAATCTTTATCCTTACCTTCTTTATTTCAGATCAGCATCTACATATTCCTTTTTATCCCCTCCCCTGTAAGTTTTTTTTTTTTTTGTGAGGTTGTTTTTCTGTTTTGTTTTGTTTTCGGGTTTTTTTGGTCTTTTTTGATTTGTTATATGTTTGCATAGGGTTCGTTTGCTTTGTTTTTTTTGTTTGTTTTATTATTATTCTTAGTTTTTTTTCTTCTTTTTATTTTTTTCTATTATTCTTGCTCTCTTTTCTCTTTTCTCTTTCCTAATTTTCTCTTCTCCAGTGGTTGCTTTTGTTGTTGTAGAGGTCTTGTGTATGTTTTGGTTTTATTTCTTTTGTTTTGTGTGTTGTTGTATTGTATTTTGTTCTTTTCTGTCACCACCTCCACTACAACTTGCAAGACATGGCCATGGGTCAGCCACATAGGCAGCTAGCCTGAGAGGAGATTCCATTCATGAATGGGACAATGACATTTAAGACCCAACTACAACAGGAGAACCCAAATAAGTAAAACAAGAGACTTTCCTAGAGCATCTAGCTCAGGAGATCTAAAAGACAGCACCACTGGGCCCAAAAAGTACCTACTACATAAGACCACCTCACAAATTCAGGAAGGCATAGCAGTTTGATCTAATACACAGAAACAAATAAAAAGGAACAGCAAAAGTGGGGAAACACAGAATCCCCAAAAGAAAGAAAAGGAAAAAGCTCTGGAGAAGAAACTAAATGAAATGGAGGCAAGCAATTTGTCAGATAAAGAGTTCAGAGAAATGGTAATTAGAGTGCTTAAATAATTTTGTGAGAACTACAAGCAACTTAATGAGAATTATAAGGAAGTTATTTAGCTTATTAATGGACTTAATGAGAGCTACATTAACATGAAAAGTGAGGTTGAAACAATGAATAAGAATCAATTTGAACTGAGGAATGACATAGCTAAAATAAAGAACACCCTGGAAGTGTTCAACTGTAAACTAGAAGAAGCTGAGAAATGAATCAGTGAATTAGAAGACAAGGTAGAAAAAATACTCACTCAGAGCAGCAAATGAGGAAAAAATTAAAAAGCAGGGGCAGTTTAGGAGAGCTTTGAAGCAACATGAATTGTAACAGAATTTGCATCTTAGGGGTAACAAAAGGAAAAGAATCCAAGCAAGGAATAGAAAACATGTTTGAAAAAATGGCGGAAAATTTTCCTAACCTAGTGAAGGAAAAAGTCACTCAAGTCCAGGAAACACAGAGTCCTAACCAAGATGAACCCCAAAAGACCCACACTGAGCACATAATAATTAAAATGGTAAACATTAAAGACAAAGAAAGAATTTTTTAAAATATATTTTACTTTTTTTACAGAGAGGAAGGGAGAGGGATAGAAAGTTAGAAACATCAATGAGAGAGAAACATCAATCAGCTGCCTCCTGCACACCTCCTACTGGGGATATACCCACAACCAAGGTACATGCCCTTGACGAATCGAACCTGGGACCTCTCAGTCCACAGGCCGATGCTCTATCCACTGAGCCAAACTGGTTGGGGCCAAAGAAATAATTTTAAAGGCTACCAGAGAGAGAAAGAACATTATCTACAAGGAAGCTCCCATTAGACTGTCAACTGTTTTCATATTAGGAACACTTCAGGCCAGAAGGGAGTGGTATGAAGTGTACAAAGTAATGTAAACCAAGAAGCTGAACTCAATATGACTCTATTCAACAAGGTTATCATTCAAAGTTGAAGTTGAAACAGAGCTTCACAGACAAAAAAAAAAAGGCTTAAAGATTTTATTACCACCAGATCAGCACTGCAAGAAATGATAAAAGGATTGTTATAAGAGGAAGAAATTGAGAGAGAGAATAGAACATGGGCATGAAAAATAAGAATGGATGCTGAAAAAGATGACGACTGGTAAGAAGGTAGGGAGGGAGAGTGTGTGAGAGAGTGAGGGAGTGATAGAGGAGTGTGTGGATGTGTGTGGTGTGTGGTGTGTGTGTGTGTGTGTGAGCTAGGGACAGTTTGATCCTGAAGGTCTTCCAAGGGGCTGCCAAACTGGGCAGTCTTAGATGGCAAAACCCCGCCACCACCATGGCCACTCCAGGGGTGGCCAGTGCGGGCACAGAGACTACGCCATCTTGAAAAACAGAACTGCTTGAGACTAGTATCCTAGCCTCACCACCACCCAATCTGATCTTAGATGCAAACTGGGACTTTACAACCACTAGGGATAGAGACCTGCGACCACAGCTGCAGACCCACAGACACCAAGAATCCAGACATTTCAGCCACAGATTTCTGTGAATCGTGAGCCCATCCCTCTCCCCACAAACTTGCTGTAGTGCCACACAAGCAGGCCTCCTGCCCACACAGGGAAGCTCTGGCTCTGCTGCCTGAATTTAAGCCTGGGCATGTGGTCACTGGGAATCTGTTTCTTACAGAGTGCACTCATGCAACCATACCCCATGCCCACACAGGGCAGCTCTGTGACCTGAATTTTAGCCTGGGCATGTGGTCACTGGGAATCTGTTTCCCACAGAGTGTACTCATGCAACCAGACCCCATGCCCACACAGGTTGGCTCTGCTATCTGAATTTGAGCTGGGTGCACGGACACTGGGAGGCTGTTTTTTTGCAACACACACTTTCACAACCAGACACCATACCACACAGGGCAGCAGTACCACCTGACTTTGATTCTGGTAAAGCACACATGGAAGTCTGTTTCCCACACCACAGGAGTGGACCTTCTGCCAACACAGGGCAGCTGTGCAACCCGATCCCCCAAGCAGACCAGGAACCCTGATTCTCTGCATGAAAGAAAGCACTGAACACCAGTGACTTGACTCTGTTTATCATCGCGCATGCCTGGAACCCCTGATTCCCAGTGCATGCACACTAAAAGCCAGTGACTCCAATTCTCGGCACATGCATACACAGGGACCCTGATTCTTGGCATGAGGCTATAGCAAGCAGCAGAGACTCTTATACTTGATTCTTGGAGCAGGAACAGGGAGACTCTGGTTCCTAGCATGCACTAGGGGACTCCGATTTTTGGCACATGCCAGCAGGGTCTCTTTTTAAGTGTAGAACAGGCAGGGACCTTGATTCTAGGTGCACACACGAGGATACACTGAGTGACCATGACTCTGATCCTGAGCAAGGGAGACTCCAACCAACCCATGATAGCCACACATCTTGGTGTTGTAGCACTTCAGTGACACTCGGATGGTGCAAAGCTCCCACTGCATGTGGCTTAGGCCCCTGCAACTAGGTGTTTGAACCTTCTGGTGATAGTCAGAATGGGGAGACAATGAAACAATCCCCAGAGGAAAGAAAAAGAGGAATTTCCAAGAAAGAAAATAAGTGAAATGGAGGCATGCAACATGACAGAAACAGACTTCAGAGTAATGGTCATACAGTTCATAAACCGGAGGGATGAGAAAATCAACAACCTATGCAAAAATCAGGAAGAAATCAAAAGTGATATAGCTACAATAAAAAACACCATGGAAGGTTTCAACAGTACACTAGAAGAAGCAGAGGACCAAATTAGTGAGTTAGAAGATAAGGTAGAGAAACAGCCCAATCTGAACAACAACTGGCGAAAAAAATTAAAAGGCAGGAGGAGAGCCTAAGGGAGATTTGGGAAAACACAAAATGAAATAACATACATTTAATAGGGTTTCCAGAAGGGCAAGAAGAGCAGCAAGTATTAGAAAATATATTTGAAGAAATAATGACAGAAAACTTCACTGATACCGGGAAGAAAAAATGTACACAAGTACAGAGAATCACAAGCAAGATAAATCCCAAAAAGACCTACACCAAATCACATCATAATTACAATGACAAATGTTAACGACAAAGAGAGAATCTTAAAGGCTGCAAAAGAGAGACAGAGAGTTACCTACAAAGGATCCCCCATAAGATTATCAAATGATTTTTCATTAGAAACATATCAAGCTAGAAAGGAATGGAAGGAAGTATACAAAGTGATGCAAAGCAAAAGACTGAGTCCAAGAATACTCTGTCTAGCAAGACTATCAATCAAAATTGAAGAGGAAATCAGGAGTTTTGCAGATAAAAAAAAGGCTAAGGGAATTTATCACTACCCAGCCAGCAATGCAAGAAATGCTAAAGGGAATGCTGTAAAAAGAAGAAATAGAAAAGGAGGAAGGAACACAGGCATAAAGTGCAGAAATGGCTACAAATAAGTACCTATCAATTATAACATTAAACGTAAGTGGATTAAATGCTCCAAACAAAAGAAATTGAGTATTGAATGGATAAAGAAACATGACCCATATATATGTTGTCTACAGAAGACCCACCTCAAAACAAAGGACTCACACAGACTGAGAGTGAAGGGATGGAAAAATCTCTACCAGGCAAATGGAAATGAAAAAAAAAAAATCTGGGGTAGCCATACTTATATCTGACAAAACAGACCTCAAAGTGAAGACCATAACAAGAGACAAGAAAGGCCACTTCATAATTCTAAATGGATCAATAAAACAAGAGGATATAACTCTGGTAAACATTTATGCACCCAATGCAGGAGCACTCAAATACATTAAAAAACTTCTGAAAGATATCAGGGGAGAGATTGACAGCAACACAATCATAATAGGAGACTTTAATACCCCATTAACATCACTGGATAAATCCTCTAGTCAAAAAATTAGCAAAGACACATCAATCCTAAGTGACTCTCTAGATCAGATGGACTTAATCAATATCTTTAGAACATTCCACCCGAAAACTACAGAATATAAATTTTTCAAAAGTGCACATGGGACATTTTTAAAGATAGACCACACATTGGGACAGAGGCAAAGACTCTCTAAATTCAAGAGGATTGAAATCATATCCAGGATCTTCTCATATCACAATGACATAAAATTAGAAATCAACTACAGTAAAAACAATCACAAAAATTCAAACACTTGGAGGCTGAATAGCATACTATTAAACAATGAGTGGGTTAGCAAAGAGATCAAAGAAGAAATAAAAAACATCCTGGAAACAAACAACAATGAAAACACAACAATCCAAAATCTTTGGGACACAGTGAAAGCAATCCTGAGAGGGAAGTTCATAGCATTAAAGCCTACCACAAAAACAAGAAAAAATGGTAATAAACCATATAACTCTGCAACTTGAAGAATTAGACATCAGAGTGGAAATAAATGATATAGAGACAAAAAAAATACAAAAAATCAATGAAACCAAGAACTGCTTCTCCGAAAGGATAAACAAGATTGATGAACCTCTAGCCAGGCTCAGCAAGAAGCAGAGAGAGCATCCAAATAAACAAAATCAGAAATGAAAGAGGTGAAATAACACCAGACCCCACAGAATATGAAGAATCATAAAAAAAAATACTATGAGCAACTCTACTCCAACAAACTTGTCAGCCTAGAAGGAATGGACATATTCACAGAAAAATATGACATTCCAAAACTAAACCAGGAGGAATCAAAAAATCTGAATAGGTCAACAACTGTGGAGGAAATTGAAGCAGTGATCAAAAATCTTCCCACAAACAAAAGCCCTTGACCAGGCAGCTTCACAGGGGAGTTTTATCAAACATTCAAAGAAGGTATAAAACCTATCTTCCTCAGACTATTCCAAAAAATTCAAGAAGAAGGAGCACTTCCAAGCTCTTTCTATGAGTCAAGAATTTCCCTAATCCCAAAACCAGAAAAAGACAATACAAAGAAAGAGTATTATAGGTCAATATCCTTCATGAACATGGATGCTAAAATTCTCAAAAAAAAAATTCTAGCAAATCAAATCCAGGTTTACATTAGAAAGATCATACACCATGACCAAGTGGCATTTATTCCAGAGATGCAAGGATGGTACAATATCTGCAAATCAATAAATGTGATACACCGCATAAACAAACTGAGAGATAAAAACCATATAATCATATCCATTGATGCAGAAAAAGCATTTGACAAAATCCAACATGCTTTCTAGATAAAAACTCTCAGCAAGGTGGGAATAGAAGGATCGTATCTCAACATAATAAAATCTATATATGAGAAACCTACATCCAACTTAATACTCAATGGACAAAAACTAACACCATTTCCCCTAAGAACACGAACAAGAC
>NW_006298163.1:76432-77320 GCF_000327345.1 Myotis davidii | reverse complement strand
GAAGAATGGGAACAAGACAGAGATGCCCACTCTCACCACTCCTGTTTGACATAATACTTGATGTGCTAGCCATTGTAATCAGACAAGATGAAGAAATAAAAGGCATCCAAGTTGGGAAAGAAAACGTAAAACTGCCCTTATTCGCAGATGACATGATATTGTACATAGAAAATCCCAAAGACTCCCATAAAAATCTACTAGACTTAATAAATGAATTTGGAAATGTAGCAGGATACAAAATTAACACCCAGAAGTCTATGACTTTTCTATACACCATAATGAACTTAAAGAAAGAGAAATTTAAAAAGCAATCCCATTTACCATTTCAACAAAAAATTAAGATACCTAGGATTAAACTTAACCAAGGAGACAAAAGACCTGTACTCAGAAAATTTCAGGATGCTTAAAAAAAGAGATAGAATAAGACATGAACAAATGGAAGAATATACCATGTTCATGGATTGGTAGAATCAAGATCATTAAAATGTCCATACTACTCAAAGCAATCTATAGATTCAATGCAATCCCTATTAAGATATCAATGTCATACTTCAAAGACCAAGAACAAATTCTCCAAAAATTCATCTGGAATAAAAAAGACCCCAAATTTTGGCTTCTATGTTCATGAGGGATATTGGCCTGTCATACTCTTTCTTTGTATTGTCTTTATCTGTTTTTGCATCCTTATGTTCACAGCAGCACAATCTTGAGAAAGAAGAACAATGTTGGAGGGATCACAATACCAGATATCTAACTATATTACAAAGCCACTGTTTTCAAAATTGCCTGGTACTGGCACAAGAACAGACATATAGACCAGTGGACCAGAACAGAGAACCCAGAAATTGACAAAAGCCAGTATGCTCAATTAATATTTGAGGAGGCAAG
>NW_006298163.1:62911-76270 GCF_000327345.1 Myotis davidii | reverse complement strand
TTACACCATACACAAAAATAAACTCAAAATGGATAAAGGACGTAAACATAAAAGGGGAAATCATAAAAATCTTAGAAGAAGCCATAGGCAGCAAAATAGAAGACATTTGTTGTAGCATTATCTTTGCCAATACAGCCCCTAGGGCAATGCAAAGTAAAGAGAAAATAAACAAATGGGACTACATCAAAATAAAAAGCTTCTTCACAACAAAAGAAACCATCAATAAAACTACAAGAAAGCCCACTGCATGGTGGAACATATTTGCCAACGATATCTCTGATAAGGGTTTAATCTATAACATTTAGAGGGAACTAGTGAGGTACCATTTCACACCTGTCAGAATGGCTATCATCAACAAATCAACAAATGACAAATTCTGGCGAGGATGTGGAGAAAAAGGAACCCTCGTTCACTGCTGGTGGAAATGCAGACTGGTGCAGCCACTATGGAAAACAGTATGATGTTTCCTCAAAAAATTAAAAATGGAACTCCCATTTGACCCAGTAATCTCGCTTCTAGGAATATATTCCAAGTAAACAGAAACACCAATCAGAAAGGATATATGGACCCCTATGTTCATAGCAGCACAATTTACAATAGCTAAGATTTGGAAACAACCTAAATGCCCATCAGCAGATGAATGGATTAGAAAACTGATACATCTACACAATGCAATACTTCGCTGCTGTATAAAAGAAGGAATTCTTACCATTTGCAACAGCATGGATGGACCTGGAGAGCATTATGCTATGTGAAATAAGCCAGTCAGAGAAAGATAAATACCACATGATCTCACTCATTTATGGATAGTAAAGTACATTATAAACTGATTAACAAATATAGATATAGAGTCAGAGAAGCATAGAACAGACTATCACACTACAGTGGGATGGCTGGGGAGGGGTGTGGATGGGGAGGTAAGAGATCAACCAAAGTACTTGTATTCATGCATACAAGCATAACCAATGGACACAAGACACTGGGGGTTGGGGGCTGAGGGCATGTGCCAGGAGGTAGAGGAGGTCGGGGGATAGTGAATGGGGAATAAAAGGAGACATCTGTACTACTATTTATAATCCTTTAAGCAATAAAATTAAATTAAAAAAATAAGAATGGCAACAAATAAGTACCTATTAAGAATAACCTTAAATGTAAATGGCTTAAATGCTCTAATCAAAAGACATAAGGTAGCTGAATAGATAAGAAAACATGACCCATATGTATTCTGTCTACAAGAAACTCACCTCAGAACAAAGAACTGACACAGAATGAAAGTAAAGGATTGGGAAAAAAAACTGGAAACTAAAGAAAACTGGGGTATTGGTACTGATATCTGACAAAATAGACTTCTAAGTGAAGGCCATAACAAGAGAGAATGAAGGCCACTTCATAATATGAATGGGATCATTACAACATCAGGATATAACTCTGCTAAACATGTATACACTCAATACAAGAGCATTCAAATATATAAAAAGACTTCTGGAGAATTTTAGGGAGAGATGGACAGCAATACAATCATAGTAGGGAACTTTAACACCCCATTGACATCACTGGATAGATCTTCTAGAGAAAAATATAAAAAAGGAAACAGTGATCAAAACAACACACTGGATCAGATGGAAATAATTGACATTTTCAGAATATTTCACCCCAAAGCTATGAACTATACATTCTTCTCAAGTGTATATGAAACATTTTCAAAGATAAATCACGTTAGGACACAAACTATGCCTCTACAAGTTCAAGAAATTGGAATCACTTCAAGCATCTTCTCAGACCACAATGGCATGAAATTAGAAATCAACTACAATAAAAACACTCAGAAACATTAAAACACATTGAGGCTAAATAGCATGTTATTAACCAATAAATGGCTTAACAAAGACATAAAAAAGAAATAAAAAAACTTATTGGAAACAAATGAAAATGAACACACAACAATCCAAAATCTATGGGACACAGTAAAAGTAGTCCTAAGAGGAAAGTTCATAGCACTAAGAACCTACCTCAAAAAACAACCAAAACTTCTAATAAAATATCTTACTCTATAATTTAAAGAATTAGAAAAAAACAACATGATAAGCCTAGAGTTAGTTGAAGGAAAGAAATAATAAAATCAGAGTGGAAATAAATCACATGGAGACTAAAACAACAATACAAAAGATAAATGAAACCAAGAGCTGCTTCTTTGAAAAAATAAACAAGATTGATGAACCTCTAGGCAGACTCTTCAAGAAAAAAAAACAAGAAGACCCAAATAAATGAAATCAGAAATGAAAAAGTTGAAGAACCAACTAACCCAACATAAATACAAAGGATTGTAAATAAGTATTATTTATGACTATATTCCAACAAATTGCACAACCTGGACAAAATGGACATATTCTAGAAAAAACAATCTTCCAAAACTCAGTCAACAAGAATCAGAAGACCTGAATAGGCTGATAACTACTGATGAAATGAAGCAGTAATAAAAAAAAGAATTCCAGCAAATTAAAGCCCTGGTCCAAATGGTTTCACAGGGGAGTTTTATCAAGTAATTAAAGAAGAACTAACACCTATCCTCCTCAAACTATTCCAAAATATCCAAGAGGAAGGAACACTTCCAAATTCTTTTTACCCTAATTCCAAAACCAGATAAATACTACAAAGAAAAAGAATTATAGGCTTATATCTATGCTGAACATAGATGATAACAAAATATTAGCAAATCAAATCCAGCAATACATTAAAAAGACCACATACCATGAATAAGTGAGATTTATTCCAAGGATGCAAGGCTTTTAAAATAGTCACAAATCAATAAATGTGATACATCACATAAATAAATTGGAAGACAAAAAACACATGATCATATCAATTTACACAGAAAAAGAATTTGAGAGAATCTAACACCCTTTTTTCATTAAAACTCTCAGCAAAGTGGGAATAGAGGAACCATACCTTAACATAATAAAGACCATATATGACAAACCTAAAGTCAACAACATACTCAATGGGCAAAAATTAAAACCATTTCCCCTCAGAATGTGAACAAGACAGGCATGTGTGCTTTCAGCACTCTTATTCAATACTAGTGGCCTGGTGCATGAAATCCATGCATAGGGGGTTCCCTCAGCCCAGCCTGCACCCTCTTTAATCAGGGACTTCTTGGGGGATGTTCATGGGATCAGGCCTAAGCCGGGAGCTGGACATCCCTCTCACAATCTGGGACCACTGGTTCCTAACCGCTCACCTGCCTGCCTGTGTGATCACCCCTAACTGGCTCCGCCTGCCTGCCTGATAACCCCTAACCACTCTGCCTGCCTCTGATCACCCCAACTACCTTCCTCTGCAAGCCAGATCTCACCCCAACTGATCTCCCCTGCAGGCCTGATCTCGCTCCCAACTGCCCTCCCCTGCCAGCATGATTGACCCTAATTGCCTCTGCCTTGGCCCCCACCACCATGGCTTTGTCCAGAAGGAAGTTGGACATCTGGTCAATGGCCAGTCGACCCAGTATAATTAGCATATTACCCTCTTATTAGTATAGATTATATAAAATAGGATTGCTTAAATGGTGGGGAGGGGAACCTTTTCCCCAAAAAGTGAGTCTCAGAGAGGTTAAGAAACATGCCCAGAATTTGGGACCCAAGCTTTCTGATGCCAGAGGTCAGGCTCTAAATCACTCTGCTCTAATGCTCAATAAAGGTTGTCATTTTATGTCTAATAAAATAAACTGGGTAACCTGGCTGTTGTTCTCACAGTAGATTGCAAGAAGCAAATTAGAAGGAGAAAAACAGTTGCAGGTGTGGTTCTGACTGGCCGGTTTCTATGCCAGTCAACATCTCTGGGCTTGATCAGAGAGGCAGGGCTGATCAGCAGCTACCCCAGGCTGCTGGCAAGAGGCCGAACTGCTGAAGACTTGGAGAGAGAGAGGCTCGGCTGGTGGCAAGGCCCAGAGAGAGAAGCAGGGTCTGATCCGCAGCCAGAGTCAGCTGCTGATCAGCCCCGCCTCTCTTTCTCTCTGAGAGGTCAGCAGTTCAGCCCACTCACCAGTCCCCGCCCACCAGAGCCTGTCATTCGGTCGAGCCTTCAGTCCTTTTGGGCATTACGGACCCTAGCTCTTTATATATATATATATACATAGCTAGTACTTGAAGTTTTAGCCACAGTGATAAGACAAGAAGTTGAAATTAAGAGCATCCAAATTGGAAAGAAGGAAGTAAAACTATCATTATTCAGAGATGATATGATATTGTACACAGAAAACTGTAAAGATGCCACACACAAAAAATAACTACTAGATTTAATAAAGGAATTTGGCAATGTAGCAGGATACAAAATTAACACCCAGAAATTGATGGCATTTTTATACACCAATAATGAATTCTCAGAAAGAGGAACTAAAAACATAATCCCATTTACCATTGCAACAAAAGATTAAGATACATAGGAATAAAGTTAACCAAGGAGGTAAAACAATTGTACTCATAAAACTGCAGGATGTTGAAAAAATTGAGAAAGAAATAAACAAGTGGAAGAATATACCATGTTCATGGATTGGTAGAATCAACATCATTAAAATGTCCATATTGCACAGAGCAATCTATAGATTCAATGCAAACTTTATTAAAGTACCAATGGCATATTTTACAGATCCAGAGCAAACACTCCAAAAATTTATATGGAATCATAAAAAACCTCAAATAGCTGCAGCAATCTAGAGAAAACGAAGTTGGAGGAATCACAGTATCACATATCAAGTTATACGACAAAGGCACTGTACTCAAACCAGCCTTTTACTGGCACAAGAATAGACATATAGATCAATGGAACAGAACAGAGACCCTAGAAATTGACCCAAGCCATTATGCTCAATTAATATTTGACAAAGGAGGAAAGAGCATACAATGGAGTCCAGAACTACATCAAAATAAAGAGTTTCTTCACAGCAAAAGAAACCAGCATCTATATGAAAAGGAAATCCACTATATAGGGAGAACATATTTGCCAATGATACATTTGATAAGGGGTTAACTTTCAAAATATATAAGGAACTCATACAACTTAACAAAAAAAAAGACAAACAATCTAATTAAAGAATGGGAAAAGGACATAAATAGACACTTCTCCAAAGTGGACATACGGAAGGCCAAGAGGGATATGAAAAAATGCTCAAAGTCACTAATAATCAGAGATGTAAAAATTAAAACAACTATGAGGTATTACCTCACACCTGTTAGAATGGCTATCATCAATACATCAACCAAGTTTTGGCAAGGATGTTGAGAAAAGGGAACCCTAGTACACTACTGATGGAAATGCAGACTGGTGCAACCATTATGGAAAACAGTATGGTGTTTCCTCAAAAAAAATTCAAAATGGAACTGCCTTTTGAACCAGTGACTCCACTTCTAGGCATATATCCTAAGGAATAAGAAACATGGATCAGAAAGAATATTTGCACCCCTATATTCATAGCAATGCAATCTACAATAGCTAATATTTGGAAACAACCTAAGTTCCAATCAGCAGATGAGTGGATAAAACAGCTATGGTACATTTACACAATGGAATAGTACAAGGCAGTAAAAAAGAAATAACTCTTATTATTTGCAATAGCATGGATGGACCTGGGTAGTATTATGCTAAGAGAAATAAGCCAGTCAGAGAAAGATAAGCATTATACGATGTCACTCATATGTAGAATCTAATGAACAAAATAAACTGATCAACAAAATAGATCCAGAGACACAGAAGCAAGGAACATGTTAATCGAATTTCAGAGGGAGGGCATGGGTGAGGGTTGGGGGTTAGAGATTTACAGGGGAACTTTAAGCATGTATGCATAACCCATGGGTACAGACAATAGTGCAGTGAAGGCTTTGGAGGGTCGAGTATAGGGTGGAGGGGATCAATGGGAAAAAACAAAAACCCAAGAAGTCAGCTGTAATACTTTCAACAGTAAAGATAAAAAAAAAGAAGAAGAAGAACCCGAATTGTTTTATATGGGACTCATTTGAGAAAGGAGGTTTGACTCTATCTCTTGTATGTTTGTTAATAGTCATTCTGATAGGTGTCATGCATCTCATTGAGTTTTTAATGTACATTTCTCTAATGATTAGTGATATTGAGCATCTAGGTCATCTAATCTGTTGGAGTATAGTGGTTCATGCTGGCCTTTAGTGTAGTGTATTTACAAGGAGCCAAAGGCTATGCACTATACACCTTAACAAAAAGAAGACAAACAATCTAATTAAAGAATGGGAAAAGGACAGAAATAGACACTTCTCCAAAGTGGACATACAGAAGGCCAAGAGGGATATGAAAAAATGCTCAAAGTCACTTGAGGGGGAAAAAAGTAAAAAATGGCTAATTAACTCATATCCTAAACACAGAGCTATTGTGCCACTGCAGATAAATAAAACAACAATAAACTTAAAACCCAGCCCAACTGCTGACTATATTAACAGTTATCTGTTCCTTTTACTCCTCAACACGTATTAGTTCAGTGGTGGAGCATGGAGAAAGGGGACATTCTCTGATGTCCTGATCAAGCCTCAGGATAAGATAAGCTTGGTGGATCTGGGTCTTGAGGGTTTGGCATTTACTAGAACTCTGTCCCTTCAAACATCTCTAGTCCTAGGCCTAGCATTGACTTCAGCCACTGTCAGGGCAGAATTTATTTTTTTCTTCCCTTCCCTTGGCTACACTGGATGCTAAACATACCAGTGCTCTAAAACTGTCAGTTTTTATTAACTTATTCTCTGAAGATTAAAGCTTTGGTTCCAGGGTGGAGGTAGGGCAGAATAATCTGGGTAGAATTTCAGCAGTGGCTACTACTTGCTTCTCTAAGACAGTTCAATGAGAAATGTTCTTAGAGGTGTCTCTCATGTTTTCTTCATGGTGCCTGGTGTTGTCTAGAAAGGAAAGAATCATAATGGTACAAATCTCCCTGTATCTGTGAACCAGGTCTTCACATCCACATGTGGCCTTCAGTAATTCATTAAACAATTTAAGCTGAATTTTTTTTTTACTTATATGACATCCAGTGGCATCTGCTCTTGGTAAGCAAGTGTTTGAGCCTGGTTCCTCTTTACAGGCACTAGTCTCTCCCAAGGTTGGGGGTTATTATTATTATTTTGCACTGCCATATCAGTTCTCTATGTGTTGAAGAAAGTCAGTCATTTTCGGTTTGGTCATTTTTATTTTTCCTATTGTAAGGGTGGGAGCAGTTCTTTTTCCAGTTTCCTATGTCTCTTAGATGAAACAGGAAGGTCCATGTATTGATTTTTAATGTTTAACTTGCATTCCTAGGAATAAAGCCACTTAGTCATAACCTGTTATCCTTTTTATATATTGATGAATTTACCTTCCTAATATTTTCCAAGGAAGCTTTTTTATAATTATGTTCATGAGGAATATTATTTAGCAAATTTCTATTCTTATCATTTCTTTGTCATGTCTTTGTGTCTGAAACATTCTAGTTTTTTAACATGAGTGGGAAGTCTTCATTCTTATTTTTGTTTCTGAAAGAGTTTGTGCAAATTTTGCATCATTCCTTACTTCAGAGTTCTATAGAACTCATAGGAGAGACCATCTGGAGTTCAATATTTTTTTGTAGAAAAAATTATTTTTAAATTAGAAATCCAATTTATCTAGTAGATATAGGATACATCAGTTTCTCTATTTCTTTTTAAATCAGTTTTAGTAAGTGGCATTTGACAAATAATTTGTCCATTTCTTTTAAATAATCAAATTTGTCATCATATTATATTATTGTAATAGCTGCAGGATCTGTGGTAAGATCACCCACTTCTTTTAACCCTTTATTAGCTCTACTAAGGATTTATTAATTTTGCTGACCCTTTCAAAGAATCAACATTAGGGGTTGTTATTATCCTCTATTATTTGTTTTGATTCCATTAAGTACTATTCTTTATTATTTCTTTTATTCTATTTTAGTTTTATTTTAGCTTGCCCTTATTGTTTTGTAACTAAGTTGAAAGCTTGGTTTAATTCTTTTTTCTTTATAATAAGGCATTTAAGATAATACATTTTACTCTAAGCACTTCTTTGGCTACATCCTGATAATTTTGACATGCTGTGTTTTTGTCGATCAACTCAAATTTGAAAACTTTATGTATAGTTAAAAAAAATTAAATACATGTGTTAGAAATATTTTTTTTAACTTTCCAAATATTTTGGGCTTTTAGGTATTTTTAGGTTTCTAATTTAATCTGCTGTTGTCAGAGATCATATAGTATAAGATTTTATAGTTTTGGAATTGATTAAATCTTGTTTTATGGTTTAATACATGATTTATTTTGAATCAGGCACAGTTGAAAAATGTGTATTCTAAAGTTTATTTATGGTGTTCTAGAAATGTCAATTAAGTCAGAGTGATTGATTGTGTATAGATTTTCTGTATCTTTATTGAGTTTTTATGTATATGTAATTTAACAATTATTGTAAGAAAGATGTTGAAATTTCTATGTTGTAGATTTGTCTATTTCTCACTTTATGTCTGTTAGGTTTTTCTTTATGTATTTTGAATGGCTACACACACATAGAATCTATAATAATAAAAGCATAATATGCTAATTAGACCAGACATCATTCCAGATGAAGCCAGTGCTGCGAGGGAAGCCGGGTCCCAGGTGCCAGAGGGAAGCCGGTGCCGGCAGCCTGGGGAAGGAAGGCCTACTCTTGCACAAATATTTGTGCATAGGGCTTCTAGTTGTTATATATTCCTGATGAAATGTTTTTTAATTAGCATAAATTATCCCTTTTATCTTTAGTGATACTCATTTTCCTGAAGTCAGTGTGTTTCACGTTAATATAGCTGTGTCTCTTTTATTATACATATGGCTTTCATAATATATCTTTTTCTATTCTTTTAGTTTCAACCTGTCATGTATCTATACATTTAATATATATAGCTTATATAGTAGCATATGGTTGGGTCTTGCATTTTTTTTAATTTATTCTGCCAATCTCAACATTTTTTTTTTATTTGAGGTATTTAGGACATTTGCATTACATGTAGTAATAGTTGTGATTGGGTTTTATGATATTTTTGGTAATGAATAAGGGATAACAATATATCTTAAACTATCAAAGTCCATTTTATCAATATTCTATCACTTCACAATTAATACCTCACTTTCACTTCTGACTTCCCAATTCACATTCCACATCTAATTCTTCACATTTCATAGTTTACAAATATGACACCTACAACAATATAATTCCATTTACTCTCCAACCCATGTGTTAAAATTGTAATACTTTTACTTCTGTACACTAATAAAACCTACCTTACAATATTGTTATATTCATTTTAAACATCAATTATCATCCTATCTAATAAAGAGGGAATATGCTAATTGACCCTTACACTGTTGCAAAGATGGTGGCATCCACAGTCAATAAGGAGGGAATATGCTAATTGACGGCCCCGCTCTCAAAGATGGCAGTGCCCACAGCCACAAGATTGTGGTGCCTAGTCCCCTCAGCCCCGCCAGGGCGGCAGGCACGTGGCAAGGCTGGGCCCGCCCCCAGGCAGGTCCAGCCATTCCATGTGCCTGCCTCTAGAGTCTCCCAGTCCCCTCAGCCCCCCAGTCACCCAGGGCCGGCCTGAGACACAGGCAAGCCTAGGATGGCAGCTGCCCAGCTGCCCAAGGCCTCCCGAGGCTCAGGTATCCAGGGCCAGCTCAGGCTTACACTACTGGCAGTGGCATCAGCAGAGGTGTGATGGGGCATCACCTTACCCTGATCACTGGGTAGCCCCCCAACCCTGAGGGCTCCTGGACTGTGAGAGGGGGCATGCTGGGTGTGAGGGACCCCCTTCCAGGGCATAAATTTTCATGCACTGGGCCTCTAGTTTAGGATATAATAATATAGACTTTTATATTTATCTATTTATTTATTATTTTTGGTGGTCTCATTCTTTCTTGTAGACCCAAATTTCCATGTGGTATCATTTCCATTTAGCCTTAACAATATCCACTATTATTTTTTATAATTCAGTTCTATCAGAATAAGTTTGTTCAGATTTCATTTATCTAAAAATGTCTTTTTTTAACACTCATTTTTGAAGGATATATTTTTTTGATATTAAATTCTAAATTGACATGTTTTATTACATTTTGATTTTAGCATTTTTAAAACTTTGTTTCATTGCCTTCTAGACTTCATTGCTTCAGATGAGAAGGCATAATCCATATTGTTTTTCCCCTTGTATGTAAATTAATTTTTTATTTAGCTTATTTAGAAGTTTTGGGGTTTTAGAATTTTGACTATGATTTGCTTAGTGTGGTTTATTTTGCACTTACCTTGCTTATGATTCGTGGGGATTCTTGAATGTGTAATTTGATGTTTCATGTCAAATTTAGGAATATTTGAGTCATTTTTTTCTTAAAATACTATCATTCTCTTTTCCTTCTGGGTATCCAATTATATACAAACTATAGGCCTGGTGCATGAAAATTCGTGCACTCAGGGGGTCCTTCAGCCCAGCCTGAGCCCTCTCACAGTCTGGGACCCCTCAGGGGATGTCCACCTGTCAGCTTATGCACATTCTCCAGGGGATCGGGCCTATGCTGGCAGTCAGACATCCCTTTGGCAGCCCAGAAGCCCCCAGAGAATGTCCAACTGATGGTGTAGGCTCTCTCCCCACAGTCAGACATTCTTAGTGCTGCCCAGAAGGCAGGAGAGGCTCCCGCCTACGCTGCAGCACTCTCAGCTGTCAGTTCAGCTTGTGGCTTAGCGGAGCTCCCCCTTTGGAAAGTGCACTGACCACCAAGGGGAAGCTCCTGCATTGAGAGTCTGCCCCCTGGTGATCAGTGCGAATCATAGAGACCGGTCGTTCCTGGTCATTCTACCATTGGGTCAATTTGCATAAAACCCTTTTATTATATAGGATTATATATTTTATATTGTACTACAGATTTCTGAGGATCTTTATTTTAGTTCCACATGTTTTTCTTTCCATTCTTAAAATGGAATACTTTCTATTAATCTGTCTTCAGTTTACTGATTCTTCTTTCATTTTCAAGCTGCTATGAATCCATCTGATGAATTTTTTAAATCTGTTAATGCAGTCCTTTGTTCAAGAATTTTCATTTCTTTCTTGTTTCCACTTCTTCATTGAGATTTCCTAGCAATGCATTATTAAAACAATATTTGATTTAAATTCTTGAACATATTTATTATATCTGCTTTATTTTTTTAAATAAATCTTTATTGATGAAAGTGTTACATATGTCACCTTTTTTACCCATTTCCCCCTCCCACTACCTTCACCCTCTCAAGCCTTCACCACCCTATTGTCTGTGTCTATGGGTTATGTATATAACACATGAGTTTATTGGTTGATCTCTTACTACACCACCCCCCCGCCACACAACTATCCCCTACCTTCCCACTGAGGTTTGACAGTCTGCTCAATGTTTCTATGACTCTGGGTCTAGTTTTGTTCATCAGTTTATGTTGTTAATTAGATTCCACATATAAGTGAGATCATGTGACACTTATCTTTCTCTGACTGGCTTATTTTGCTTAGTATAATCTTCTCCAGGTCCATCCATGCTGTTGCAAATGGTAAAAGTTATTTTTTTTTATAGCTGCATAGTATCTGTTGTATAGATGGACCATGGCTTTTTAATCCATTCATCTGCTGATGCGCACTTAGGCTGTATCGAAATTTTAGCTATTGTAAGTGTGCTGCTATGAATATAGGGGTGTATATATTATTTCTGATGGGTGTTTTTGAACTTTTGGGATATATTCTTAGAAGTGGGATCAGTGGATCAAATGGTAGTTCCATTTTTAATTTTTGAGGAAACTCCAAACTGTTTTCCACAATGGCTGCACCAGTCTGCATTCCCACCAGCAGTGCACGAGGGTTCCTTTTTCTCCACATCCTTGCCAACACTTGCCCTTTTTGATGATAACCATTCTAACAGGTGTGAGGTAATACCTCATTGTTGCTTTAATTTGCACCTCTCAGATGATCAGTGACTGAGCATTTTTTCATATATCTCTTGTCATCTGCATGTCCTCTTGGGAGAAATGTCTAAATAGGTCCTTTGCCCCCTTTAAAAATTGGATTATTTATCTTCCTTTTGTTAAGTTGTATGAGTTCCCTGTAGATTTTGGAGGTTAAGCCCTTATCAGATGTATCATTGGCAAATACGTTAAGTTGTCTCTCTTGTTATTTTATTGATGGTTTCTTTTGCTATGCAGAAGCTCTTTATTTTGATGTAGTGTCATTTGCTTATTTTCTCCTTGATGTCCATTGTCCTAGGAGATGTATTCATAAACATATTACTACAAGAGATGTCTGAGATTTTGCTGCCAATGCTTTCTTCTAGGATTTTTATGGGTTCATATCTTACATTTAAATCTTTTATCCATTTTGAGTTTTTTTGTGTGTATGGTGCAAGTTGGTGGTCTAATTTCATTTTATTGCATACATTTGTCCAATTTTCCCAGCTCCATTTATTGAATAGACTGTCTTGACTCCACTGTATATTCTTTCTTCCTTTTGTCAAATATTAATTGTGCATAATGACTTGGGTTAATTTCTGGATTCTCTGTTTTGTTCCATTGGTCTATAAGCCTGTTCTTGTGCCAGTACCAAGATGTTTTGAGTACTGTGGCTTTGTAGTATAACTTAAAATCTGGTATTGTGATTCTGCCAACTTTTTCTTTCTTTATCAAGATAGCTGTGGTTATTCAGGGTCTTTTCTTTATTTTATTTAAATATTTGGAGTATTTTTTCTCACTCTGTGAAATATGCTGTTGGTATTTTAATAGAGATTGCCTTGGGTAGTATGGACATTTTAATGATGTTGATTCAACCAGTCCATGAACATGCTTTTTTCTTCCACTTGTGTATATCTTTCTCTATTTCTTTTATCAAATTCTTGTAGTGTTCCAAGTACAGGTCTTTTACCTTCTTGGTTAAGTTTATTCCTAAGTATCTACATTTTCTTGTTGCAATGGAAAATGGGGTTGTTTGTTTGGTTTCGCTTTCTGAGAGTTCATTATTAGTGTATAAAAATGTCCTTCAGATCTTCTATTCTTCAGTCTGGCTCGCCTTCATCCTGCTAGGTATTCAGGAGAGTGTTGAGTTTCCCTGCGATACACTGTTCCTCTGTGTTGTAAACCACAGTCCTTATTTTAAAGCAGGCTGGATTTTTTTCCTAGCCTGCCTTATTTTGTGTTTAGCAAAGAGTCAGTTTGTGGCTCAGTCTCTGGGTGGCAGTGTTCTGGGCTTGGCCTCTGAGGCTATATGGCTTCTCTATTGCACTTAAAACTGGTTTGGGGAGGACAACTATCCAGAGCTGGGTCCTTAATCGTTACCCA
>NW_006298163.1:57377-62711 GCF_000327345.1 Myotis davidii | reverse complement strand
TTTCCAGGGGAGTTCTGCCCTTCCTGGCTTCAAACCGTCTCACCAGCTGAGCATTTTCGCCAATTCGGGGTGGGTGTTATTAGTTTCAGCTGCTCACTCCATTTGCTCCGGGACACGACGTGGGACGCGTCTGCCTATATCGCCGCCATCTTCTTTCCCTTACTCTCTTTTTCTTCTTTACAGCAGTCTGTTTAGCATTTCTTCTATTGCTAGTTTGGTGATAATAAACTTTCTTTGCTTTTTTTTTCCATGAAGTTCTTGATTGCACCTTCAGTTTTGAATGATAACCTTGCTGGATAGTGTATTCTTGGATTCAATCCCTTGCTTTGCATCACTTTGTATACTTTATTGCATTCCCTTTTGACCTGATGTGTTTCTGTTGAGAAATCAGTTGATAGTCTAATGGGAGATTCATTGTAGGTAACTTTCTGTCTCTCTCTTTCAGCCTTTAAGCTTCTTTTCTTGTCTTTGTTTGCCAAATTCATTACGATGTGTCTTTGTGTGGGGTCTTTTTTAGTTCACCTTATTTAGGAATCTCTGCTTTTTGGATTTGTGTGATTTTTTTCTTCTCCAAGTCTTGGAAGTTTTCTGTCATTATTTCTTCAAACAGATTTTCTATTCTTTGTCAGCTGCCTCACCTTCTGGCTCCACTAGTATGTGGGTGTTATTTCAAGTTTTCCCAAAGCTCCCTTAGACTCTCCTGTTTTCTAATTTTTATTTTCTAGTTGCTGCTCTGCTTGGGTTTTCTTTTTTTTTCTACTTTGTCTTCTAACTTATTGATTTGGTGCTCAGCTTTGTCTTTTCAACTGTTGAAACCTTCCATTGTGGTCTTTATTGCAGCTATGTCAATCTTCATTTCCTCTTGAATATTATTCATGTTGGTGAAATTATCATTCAGCTCCTTATTATTCTCATTGAGTTATATGTATTTGTCATCCAGACATTTGAGCATCCTTATAACCATTAGTCTGAATTCTTTCTCTGTCAAATACTTGCCTCTATTTCATTTAATTCATTTTCTGGCAGTTCCTCTTTTTCTTTTCTTTGGGAATATTTTTCTCTGTTTTCCCATTTTTGCTGTCCCATTGTAATTGTTTCTGTCTTACATTCAAATGCTATGCCACCGAGTTTCTTTTGGGGATAGTCCTATGTAGTTTGTGATTTGGGGGACCCAGTGGTGGAGTCTCTCAGATCTCCTGAGCTGAGTGTTCTGGTGGAGCCCCCCACTTGAGTTACTTAGCTTCTCCTGGTGTAGCTGGTTCTTGAATGTTAGTTTCTCATTTGTGGATGAAGTCTTGTCACAGGTTATGTGACAATGTGATTCACCCCCAGCCTTGTCATACAAGCTTTTGTGGATATGCTCATGGTTCCAGCTCTTGTGGCAAGGGTTGCCTGAGGTCTCACTGGTGTACAGCTCACTGTGAGGTCCCAGAGTCCACAGCCTGAGGGGAGGGGGTCCTGGTGCCTGAGGCTGGGGTAGTGTGATTCTGGCCTGTGTGGTGTGACTCTTGCCAGGGTGGTGTCATTCTGAAAATCATTGTGAGGATCCTGGAATCCGTGACCAAGGGGGCGGGCATCTACGAGTCTGTGGGTGAGGCAGTGGGACTTTGGACAAGGTAGCTTCACTCTGTGAATCACAAGGGTGCCCACAATCCAGTGCCCAAGGAAGCGGTAGTTGAGGTTACTGCAGCTAAAGCTGTGTGCCCGTGTCCAGAGAGGATTGCACTCAGAGACTCTCTGAGGAGTCCAGGAGCTGGCAGCAGGGGAGGGCAGAGTCACAGTTCTGCTGCTGGAGCCATGTGGCCTTAGCTGGAATGGCACACACTCAGCATCTCTCTGAGGGGCCCAGAATCCAGCGGCCAGGGAAGTGGTAGTCACGGGGTCTGCTGCTGGATCAGTGTGCCTGAGGGGCCCAGGAGCCGGCATCTGAGGAGGCAGGTGTTCCAGTGTCTGCGAGTTTGTGGATGAGGCAGCATGACTTTGGCCAGAGTGGCTGCAGGGTCCTGGGCGGTGTCCAAGGCCAGTCTGGTTGGTAGTGAGGCTGGGCTCCTAGTTGTGGCTGCTCTTTCCTTCAAGATGGCATGGTTCCTGTGCCAGAGTCATGCTGCCTGGGGGGTGCTCACAGTGGTAGCAGGGACTCCTTGTCCAGAAAAGCCTGGTCCACCAGCTCCCGAGACTCCTGTGAGATCTCTCTCTCTCTCTCTCTCTCTCTCTCTCTCTCTCTCTCTCTCTCACACACACACACACACACACACCACTCACATCCACACACTCCCCTTTCACTCCCTTACTTACTCATACTCTCTTCCTCACTGCTACCATGCCAGCTGTCATCTTCCTAAAGGTCTATATCTGCTTTAAGGTTTTATATACTAACTCCAAAATCTAGCTCAACTTGAAAGTCTATCTTGTTTTTTCTTGACTACTGGTTACATTTTTCTTTGTTTTAGTTATGTCTAGTTACTTTTATTGCCATTTCCACAGCATGGATGATACAATATTAACTTGCAGGATTGAGGGAACACATGTGATTTTGTCCGTTTTTTATGCTCCTTTTGTATTTTTAATACCTATTAACTTAAAGCAATGCACATATAAATGTCATAGTATTTTCTCACATAGGGATGATTTTATTCTACTTAATAGTGCTTTTTATTACCCTAGTTATACTTGAATATAGGCTTACTGTAAAAAATACACAGTCCATAGTCAGAGTAAAATTTTTCTCTTAATTCTCTCACTTACAATGAATTCATATATATATGAGTCCACTTTTTTTTTTAATATGTTGAAAAACACATCTAAGGGTAAAACCTATGACTCCTTTAGTCACTTGTTTTACACACACAAAGCCAAGAGCAATCCACTGCAAATGTTTAAATTCAATCAGGCAGTTATTAGATGTCATGTAAATAATTAAATAATGTTAATTTCATGTAAATGGTGAAAGGAAAACCTTACTTGGTTTAGATCACTAGTAATAAAAGGAAAAATATCACTTGACTTAAATTCTTTTTTTGAACAGTTTGTGTAATGAGAAACAGACTCTCTTTTTCTCCCAACTTTATAAGAAAGTCAGAATGTTGCATCTTCTATAGTTCCCCATTTTTATAAATTTTGGGGTCTAAAAAAAATCTAAGAAATTTAAACTTTCTATTGGTCAAATAGAGACCAAAAACCCACTTAAACTAAATACAGCGTGGGCAAAAGTAAGTTAATAATAATAATAATAATAATAATAATAATAATAATTAAACTCTTTTTCATTTACTTGCAACTATAAGCCTACTTTGCCCACCTCTGTATACACATTGATTAAAATATGAAATTAAGGATTAACTTAGATTTTATTATTGTAAGTAAACTATTTCTTTGTCAGGTATTTCTTTTTTACCATCTTAACTGTGGAAATATACTTGAAAGGATGTATTTATTGTATTAGATGGTTATTCCTACAGCTTCCTAAGATTTTCTTTTTTTTTTTTTTTTACTTAGAGAAATATGAAAGCTAGAATATAATGTGTGGGCTTATGTAGGAAAAGGGAGAGTCAAAATAAAATAAATAATAATAAGAGCAGCATAAAAAGTATTAGACATTATACATATAAAAAGATATCACATTGATGCCTACTAAGTAACAGTAGAATTATATTACTCTCGTGCCATTTTTAGGATTAACAACAACAACATAAAAGGTTTCTGGGATGCTAATTTTGTAAAGAAGGAGGTTAAATTTTATCAAAATAAAGTAAATGACAATATTTTCAAGAAGTTCCATACACTCTAGTTCTGGTGCTCTTACCTTATAAAGACATGTTAAATTAGTGATGCTTGCCATTGCTTCTTGCATTGCAAATGATTAAAATGTTGTTGCAGGGAAACTGTGCAGCAAGACCAAAAGTTTCATCAGCCAGAGGGACTATGCAGCAACTACTTGTGGCCTCTGATTTTCCTAGCATTTTCACCTCCACAAATGAGCACCACAGTTTTCCAGCCCCCCACTACATCTGTCATACAAGCTTCAGATTAGACCATAGAATAGAGACAAATGCCAACCTATCAAGTGCATTTGATGCTCTACCAACTGTTAGCAATTGCATACCCTGATTTCTACTTTCTCAATCTCTCCATTCACACATTTATAAAAGTAGATGACCAGTAAAGAACATTATTTTCCTGCCAAAATAACCCTCCCCACAGTGCAAGAAGGTATTTGCTGTTATCTAGAGATAAACAGAGAACATAAAAAAAAATATGGAAATAGGAAAATGGGAATCATATCACCAGAGGCCTTCAAATAAAGGTGGGAGACCATCTCATCTATTCAGATAGTTATAATATCATCTATTCACTCATGTATTCATTCAACAGATATTTATTGAGTAGACTGTGCATAGAACTGATATTTAAATAGGTATCACTAAAAATAGTTAATATTAAGGTACAATTGAAGAGACAACAATAAGTGACTAGTTTCATTATATTACACTAGAGGCCCGGTGCACAAAAATTTGTGCACTCGGGTGGAAGGGGGGTCCCTCAGCCCGGCCTGTGCCCTCTCGCAGTCTGGGACCCTTGGGAGATAATGACCTGCTGGCTTAGGCCTGCTCCCTGGTGGCATAGGGCAGGCCCAATCCCTAGGTGCAACCCCTGGTCGGGCTCAGAGCAGGGTTGATTGGGGAGTTGGGGCGCCGCCCCCTGTCACTCACAAAGCAGGGCCCATCAGCAGGGTTGGGATCCATACCCTGTCACGCACAGAGCAGGGTCAATCAGGGGGTTGGGGAGCTCCCCCCTGTCATGCACAGAGCAGGGCACATCAGGGGATGGGGGAGCTCCCCCCTGTCATGCACAGAGCAGGGCTGATTAGGGGGTTGAGGAGCTCTACCTGGTCACTCACAGAGCAGGGCCGATAGGGGAGTTGGGGCACCGCTCCCTGTCACACACAGAGCAGGACAGATCAGGGGGTTGGGGTGCCGTACCCTGTCACACTCAGGGCAGGGCCAATGGGGAGGTTATGGCTCTACCCCATCACACACAGAGCAGGGCCCATGGGGGGATTGGAGTGCCGCACCCTGTCACACACAGAGCCGCAGGGCGATCAGGGGGTTGGGGAGCTCCCCTCATCAGGCACAGAGCAGGGCTGATCAGGGGGTTGGGGTGCCTTCCCCTGTCACGAACAGAGCAGGGCGGATAAGGAGGTTGCGGCCCCGCCCCCTGTCACACAGAGCCACAGGGCGATCAGGGGGTTTGGGCGCTGCCCCCTGTCACTCTGATCCCAGTGCCGTGAGGTCTCTTGGCTCTGCTAATCCTGGTGCTGGGAGGCATATTACCCTT
>NW_006298163.1:55746-56755 GCF_000327345.1 Myotis davidii | reverse complement strand
CGCCATCTTGGCTGGCAGTTAATTTGCATATCGCCCTGATTAGCCAATGGGAAGGTTAGCAGACGTACTGTTAATTACCATGTTTCTCTTTTATTAGATAGGATTACTAGAGGCCCTGTGCATGAAATTTGTGTGTGGGAGCGTTGTGGTCCCCTCAGTCTAGCCTCCACCCTCTCCAATCTGGGACCCGTTGGGGGATGTCCGACTGGTGAGGATCAAGCCTAAACTAGCAGTTGGACATCCTTCTCACAATCCTAGATTTCTGGCTCCTAATTGCTCACCTGCCTGCCTGCCTGATTGTCCCTCACTGCCTCTGAGTGCTGGCCTGATGGCCCCTAACTGCCCCCCTCCTCCGGCCTGGTTGCCCCCAACTGCCCCCCTGCCAGCCTGGTCACCCCACACAGCCTGCTTGTTCAGTGGTTTGGTTGTCCCTCACTAACTCCCCTGCCAGCCTGGTCATAGGCAGCCATCTTGTGAGGGAATGAGGGTTAATTTGCTCTTTATTATATAGGATTATATTAGAGGACCTCAATTATATGTGTTATTTTCACAGATTTGATATTCTTGTGTTCCTTCTGTGATGAGTATTTCACCATGAATATGAAGGAATATACACTGAGTGGCCATATTATTATGACCACCTGACGTTTATAGACAAATTAGCTATAATTTTGCGCTGAAGTTGCTAGAGGGCCAGACCATTATAAATAGGAAGCAGGTTGTTTATCACAACAGTAGAAGTTATTTTTTTCTGAAGATATGGGTAAATAACATGATTTAGCAGCCTTTGAACGTGGGATATATTTGAACATGACTGGAGAGATTATTATGATCATCCCATCAGTACTGCGTTGAGCCACCTTTTGCCTTCAATACTGCAGCAATTCTTCTTGGCATTGACTCCACGAGATGTTGATAGGTGATGCTAGGAATCTGACACCATGCCTGATGAATAGCACTGTCCAGTTCTGTGAGATTTGATGGTTGTGGAACCAGCTGCCTGCCGGCT
>NW_006298163.1:50838-55357 GCF_000327345.1 Myotis davidii | reverse complement strand
CGTCAGGTGGTCATAATAATCTGGCCAGTCACGTTCAAATATATCCCACGTTCAAAGGCTGTTAAATCGTGTTGTTTACCCATATCTTTAGAAAAAAGTCACTTCTACTGTCGTGGTAAACAACCTGCTTCCCTATTTATAATGGTCTGGCCCTCTAGCAACTTCAGTGTGAAATTATAGCTAATTTGCCTACAAATGTTCATAATAATCTGGCCACTCAGTGTATATGTAAGGATAGATTTAAAAAATCAGCTTTCTTAGACTATAACTGCAAAGGCAGGGTTAAACATAGGTGCACCTGGCTGAGATGAGGGGGAGTTCATAGGCAGAGGAGGACACAGCCTTGGAGAAAGTAGATCAACCCCCACCCCTGTTCAGGGTCATTGCAAAAACTCTCTTGGGGAGAGATCAAGATCCCAGTAAGACCCTGGGGAGGCCTACCTCCTATCTGGGTGGTGATCATTTATGTTTCAGGACCCACTAGCTATTATGGACACCCAGTTTAATGACCAGCAACTAGTTGATTTCTTGACTAGATAACTGACACCTGGCAGATATGAAATCTGCTCATTTTAATATGAGTCCCTGGGAAATGAGTTCAGGGCTTGCCCAAGGACACACAGCAGATGAGGAACAGTATACATTTAGAATGTAGATTTCCTGAAGTCCAGCCTTTTCCAAAGGGCTCCTTCTCAGGGATCTTCTGAAAAACATCACCCAACACCATCTGCCAATTCAAGTGTGTTGTTTAAAAATAATTTTCCTGGAATTTCAACTATAGGTAGGCCATTCTCTTCCTTATTCCTTAAGTCACATGCAGCAGTGTACTGGAGTTGTTCAGCTTGACAGAGCTGATTGTTGAATTTCCAGCTGTTCCATCTGTGAAACTAGATGACATCACATTGGTTGCTTGATATTGGTTGGCCATGAGGGGAGGGTCTACACTATAAAAACCAGTGCTGGAAAGATCATTGTCAAACATTTACCAGCACACCAATGATGATTACATCAGTTGCTAAATTTATAATTGGATGAAATATTCACTGCATCAATTTTGAACATTCATTGGACCAACTCTTTTCAGCAGAAGCTTGGTCTGAATGTAATGACCACCCTTATGAAATATTAATAATCACTATTATTTTCTCTCCATGAGTCACCTCAAACGTTCTGTGAACAGACCACTTGAATAATATTAAAAATACAAGTTAAAGTCAGCATTATCTTGAGGGCTTTGTCTTTAAAAGGTTAAGAATCTACTAAATATCTGAATGCTGTAAGCAACTAGAATTAAAATGTTTTGGATCATAAATTTTCAACTCAATGCCAGTTCTTTGCCCCCCCCCCTCCCCCCAACACACACAAATGTGAACCTACAGCCCATTCCAGATTTGAAATAAAGTACCTTAGGGGAGGAAAAGACCATGTGCTACTTCTCTCATCTGCCGCAGTACAATGACATGGACCACTCCAGAGAAAGAAGCTCAAACCCAGTTTACACAGAAGGGTTCTAGTTTTACTGCTTTCTTAAAATGATTGAATGTAATTTTGGTTTATCATTTTATATGCTAAGTTATCTTGAACCACTACATCTGCTAAATCAGATCATCTGCTCATTTCTTCTCCATAGAAGGAACAACACTTTGAATTTACCATGAAATAGAAGTCTTACAGGCAAATAGTAAGTAGTGGTGGGTGGCTTTTCAAGTCTGAATGTTTTTCCCATTTTATTTACTTAATTGAGCTAATGGTTTGGTTCTATGATCAGTCCTCATTACATATTTTCTTAGCTACCCCAATAATGACCCTTACATTTTTTCCTTTATTACCAATTACCTTTGAAAACATGTGGAATGTCAGCAGCCCTAATAGGAAACAAGTATGAAATGATGAAATCTTTTTTCATACTAGTAGGTTTAACAAAGTCCTTTTAAGTGTCGAGAGAAAAAGTGAAACAAGTTACAAAACAAAACAAGCACAGTGCAGGATCTAAGAAGAGGATTTTGTCTTGGAATATACTGGAATAAACAGATACTAGAATGATTTAGAAATTCTTTACCTTAATCATTTCATTTAATGGTTGAGAAAAACAAGGCTGGAGATGATAATTACCTTATAAAGATAACACAGCTAATAGATGGCAGCTAAAATTAGAAACCATTTATTTTCCAATGAAACATATACTTCCTGTACTAGTCTATTAAAAATATGCTTTACTTAAGAGGCACTTACACTCTAAATTCCAAGTGGCTTAAGCCTTTTTTCCCCACCTCCTATCCTCTCCTGGTCTCCCTCTTTCTCTCCTTCCCCCACCCCCCTTCTCATAAACATAAATTATAATTCCTTTGCAATATCACTTTGAAAGCACTGAACTAGCTGCTGAGGATGGGAGGAACCATATCACGATGGACAGTTTCTGATCTCAGTTTGCAGCTTGGTGAGGATGGTGTGTTGTATCACAGATGATATAAGTGGTAAACAAGGAAGGATAGAGAAGAGTTGCTGAGTGTGGGTTGAGTATGAAAGCAACCACCTTTGGGCTCTAAGGTGGACTATTCGTGTTGTGATAAAGGCTGGAAACTCACAAGTGGGCAATTAATTCTCCATTGGGGTAATCAGTTAGGGTATAATCCTCAGTTTCATAATTTTTTTCTGTGTAGTAAAATTCAGGGATGATGATTTTTGTTAAATTCACAAGAGAATGACTGACTGCATCTAACTGCATCTTGTTAAATTGCAACATGGAAAATCATTGCCATAGGGCCTGGACTACCTCTCAGCTAGCCATCACATTCTCTATCCTGCAAGAAAACCTCTGTGCTGCTCAAACATGCATTATTTATCTTGTATGTCCAGCACTTAGTGTAATGCTTGTTACAATGAAGGTGCTGGAGAAATGTATCTACACTAATAAAAGAGAAACATGGTAATTGGCATACAACCGCTACCCTTCCCATTGGCTAATCAGCGAGATATGCAAATTAACTGCCAGCCACGATGGTGTCCAGCAGCCAGGCAGCTTGAACCTAGCATGAGGCTTGCTTGCCTCAGTGACGGAGGAAACCAATGTCCCCCGCCTGTGGCTGCAGGTCTCTGAGCCTGCAGTTTAAGAAACTATGTAACAAATACTGCCAGACTTCAGCCAGCAGATCGCAACATTGTAAGCAAAGGCCAGAAACCTACTTTCAGCAGTGGAGGCCTAAGAGCTGGAGCCAAGCCTCAAGCTAAAGCTGGCCCAGAATAAAAATAAAAAAAGGAACAAAAGAGCTGTTGGGAGCTTCAGTCACTCCCCGCCTGAAAACAGCCCTCACCCCCTCACCCAGACTGGGCGTGGACCCCAGTGAGGACCGCCACTCTGAAGGGTGTGTGACCAGCTGCAAACAGCCATCATCCCCGCAGCCAGGCTGGCTAGGGACCCCAGTGGGGGCCCCCACCCTGATCCAGGACCCCCTTCAGGGCAAACCAGCCAGCCCCCACCCGTGCACCAGGCCTCTACCCTATATAGTAAAAGGGTAATATCCCTCCCAGCACCGGGATCAGCAGAGCCGCGAGGCCTCCCAGCACTGGGATCAGCGTGACAGGGGGCAGCACCCAAACCCCTTGATCGGCCCTGCTCTGAGGCCGACCAGGGGCTGCACCTAGGGATTGGGCCTGCCCTTTGCCACCCGGGAGTAGGCCTAAGCCAGCAGGTCGTTATTTCCCGAGGGGTCCTAGACTGCTAGAGGGCACAGGCCGGGCTGAGGGCCCCCCCTCCCCCCCGAGGGCACAAATTTTTGTGCACCGGGCCTCTAGTAGTAAATAAATGGATAAATGAAAGGACTACCCAAAGGCTGCTTGTTGAGGCAGTTGGATGGTTTTAAGAAAGTGTTAGCTCACAGTCATAAGAGTACATAGAGGCTATGAAGGATCTTCACTACATTCTGCATCCAATTAAGTCAGAAGCAATGACAAGAATAAATCTGGCCTTCCAAGGATGAGGGTCATACTCTGTATCATGGTTAAATCATTAGGACAGTACCTTCTTGTGAGGACAAGTGAAAACTTGGCAACTGGTCCTCTTTGGCAATTTCCTACATTCATCTCCTATCTCCATTTGAAACATCTCCAGCCTCTGTTATCTGAGGAAGCCATCTCTTCTGTAGGAATTAATTCCAAAGTCAGCAGAACACCCATGTGAACTGAACTGAGCAGGATAGCTTCCTTCTCAAGTTCCTGGGATGGTTGCAGCAGGCTGCTGGGGTGTGGTGGCAGTTGTTGAATTCCAAAATGACTGAACTCTTTCTGGTGGATGTTTTCCTCCAATCTACCCAAAGCATTAGGACAAAATGAATTGCAGGTAGGTCATATTGGCTCATCCTCTGCCAGTGGTTTCTTTGAACTTTCTCTTTCCATTTAGAAGGTGAATTGACTAAGCAAATTATAGTTGATTTTTTCCTGTTAATTTAATTTTAAAATTATGTACAATAATACTGACTTTTTGAGTACAGTTCTATGAATTTGAATATATGAATAGAATCAT
>NW_006298163.1:48943-50780 GCF_000327345.1 Myotis davidii | reverse complement strand
GTAGTTACATTAAAATATATAAACTATGTATTTCCCTAAACTCCCTCACACTGTCATTTTGTAGTCAGACACCCTGCCCACCCCCCAACCTCTGGCAACCACTGATTTTGTCTCTGTCACTAGAGTTTGTCTTTTCAAGAATGCTACATAAATTAAATCATACCTTGGAGACTGCCTTCTTTCACTCAAACATAGTGCCTTCAATATTCATCTAAGTTGTTACACTTCCATTGTATGAATGTCAGGTGTTTTCCAGAGTGGCTGGACCATCTTCTTACCAGCAGTGTATGAGAATTCCAGTAGCTCAGTATCCTTGCCAGCCCTTTGTATTGTTTGACATTGTAATAAGAATGTAATGCTCACTTGCTGTGGTTTTGATCTGTATTTTCTTAATGATTAATGATGTGGAGCATCTTTTTCATTTGCATATTTGCCTTGACCATACCCTCTTTGGTGAAGAGGGTAAGTGTCGATGTGAGTATTTTGCGATGTTTGTTTTATTATAGCTGAATTTTATGCACAGACCAAATATTTTTAATTTTCATAAAGTCCAGTTATCACATTTTTATTCAATGGACCAGCTTTGCTGTCATGTGTAAAAATGCTCTTGTCCTAACTCAAGATCTTGAAGATTTTTGCCTATGTTTTCTTCTAAATATTTTCTAGTTTTACATTTTACTTTTATACCATAATCCATTTGGGTTAAATGTTTTTAACCCAAAAATGAAGTCAAGGTTTATTTTATTTTTTGCAAGGGAATGTCCAATTGTTTCAAACACATTTATTGAAAACATTGTCCTTTTCCCATTGAATTGCCTTTGCTTCTTTGTCAAAGGTCAACAGTCCACATTTGTGTGTGTCTATTTCTAGACTCTCAATTCTGTCCTTAATCAATATCTAAAAAATCAGTTTTAAAATCATATTGTATGATTGCTTCAATTTTCTTTTTAAATAACATTTTGACTATTTTAGTTCTTTTTTATTCCCATATAAATTTTAGAATCAACTTATTCATGCACACATAATTCTCTGCTTGGATTTTTAGAAGAATTGCATTAAATCTGTTCATTAATTAATCTTTACTATGTTGACCCTTCTGATTTATGATCACGATATGTCTCTCCACTTATTTAGGTCATAGATTTCTTTTCCTGGCGCTTTATGTTTTCTGCATGCACATTCTGCACACCCTTTATTAGATTTATACCTAATCCCTCTATTTTTATGAGCTATTATATATTATACTAGAGGCCCAGTGCACAAAAAATTGTGCACTTGGGGGAAGGAGGGGTACCTCAGCCTGGCCTGTGCTCTCTCGCAGTCTGGGACCCCTCAGGAGATAATGACCTGCTGACTTAGGCCTGCTCCCGGGTGGCAGAGGGCAGGCCCAATCCCTAGGTGCAGCCCCTGGTCGGGCTCAGAGCAGGGCCGATTGGGGAGTTGGGGCGCTGCCCCCTGTCATGCACAGAGCAGGGCGGATCGGGAGGTTGCGATGCCACCTTTAGTCATGCTCAGGGTAGGGCCGAATGGGGGGTTGGGGCACCGCCCCATGTCACACGCAAGGCAGGGTCAATGGGGAGGTTGCGGCGCCACCCCCTGTCACACACAGAGCAGGGCCCATCAGGGTGTGAGGAGCTCCCCATTGTCACTCACAGAACAGGGCCGATAGGGGAGTTGGGGCACCGCTCCCTGTCACACTCAGGGCAGGGCTGATGGGGAGGTTATGGCTCTACCACATCACACACAGAGCAGGGCCCGTAAGGGGGGCGGGGTGAGGCGCCGCACCCTGTCACACACAGAGCCACAGGGCAATCAGGGGGTTGGTGAGCTCCCCTGT
>NW_006298163.1:45471-48806 GCF_000327345.1 Myotis davidii | reverse complement strand
GTTTCCTCCATCACTGAAGCAAGCAAGCCTCATGTTCGCTTCAAACTGCCTGGCTGCCGGACGCCATCTTGGCTGGCAGTTAATTTGCATATCGACCTGATTAGCCAATGGGAAGGGTAGTGGTTGTACACTAATTACCATGTGTCTCTTTTATTAGATAGGCTATTTTATTTATTTATTTCAGTTTCCAATTATCTGTTGTTTTTATGTAGAAACACAATTATGTTTTATATTTATTGTGAAAGTATTATAGATGTCCCTATTTTTCCCCCATTCACCCCCTCCACCATGCTCCCACCCCTTCCCCTGGCATTCACTGCACTATTGTCTGTGTCCATGGAATATTTATATATACATGTAAGTTCCACACCCCTGCCCCGTTCCCTATGAAATACATCACTCTGTTCCATGCTTCAATGTCTCTGGCTCTATTTGGTTTATCAGTTTATTTTGTTCATTAGATTACACATATAAGTGAGATCATGTGATATTTCTCTTTTTCTGATTGGCTTATTTCGGTTGGCATAATACTCTCCAGGAACCTCCATATTGTCTCAAAGGGTAAAAGATCCTTTTTTTTTTTTTTTTTTTTTTAAGCTGCATAGTATTCCATTGTGTAAAAGCACCACAGCTTTTTATCCACTCATCTATTGATGGGCACTTGGAATGTTTCCAGATCTTAGCTATTGTAAATAATGCTGCTATGAGCATAGGGGTGCATATATTATTTCTGATTGGTGTTTCAGGATTCTTAAGATATATTCCTAGAAGTGGGATCACTGGGTCAAATGTTTTTAAGGAAACGCCACACAGTTTTTCACAGTGGTTGTACCAGTCTGCATTTCCATGAACAGTGTAAAAGGGTTTCTTTTTCTCCACATCCTCACAAATACTTGTTGTTTGTTGATTTATTGATAGCCATTCTGTCAAGTGTGAAATGGTGCCTCATTGTCATTTTAATTTGCATTTCTCTGATGATTAGTGATGTTGAGCCTTTTTTCATGTCTCTTGGTCATTTATGTCCTCTTTGAAGAAGTGTGGATGAGGAAGAGGGGGAAGGGAGTCAATGGGGGAAAAATAGGGGACATCTGTAATACTTTCAAGAATAAATATAATTTAAAAAAATTCTGCATGCACATTCTGCATATGCTTTGTTAGGTTTATAACAATAAACTAAAAAGCAAATTGGCTTTTTTTTGTCTTCCTTTTGTTGAGTTGTATGAGTATTTTATATATTTTGGATCTTAACCCCTTATCAGATATATCATTGGCAAATATGTTCTCCCATGCACTGGGTTCCCTTTTCATTTTGATGCTGGTTTCCTTTGCTGTGCAAAAGCTTTTTGGTCTGATGTAGTTCCATTTGTTTATTTTTCCTTTGTTTCTCTTGCCCTATGTGAAAATACTGCTATGTGAGATGGCTGAGATTTTGCTGCCTATGTTTTCTCCTAGGATTTTATGTTTTCATGACTTACATTTAAATATTTTATCCATTTTGAGTTTATTCTTATGTATGGTGTAAGTTGGTGGTCTAGTTTCATATTTTTGCATATACCTATCCTATTTTCCTGGCACTAATTATTGAAGAGACTGTTTTTACTCTATTGTATGTTCTTTCCTTCAATGTCAAATATTAATTGAGCAAAATGGTTTGGGTAGATTTCTGGGTTTGTGGAAACAATTAATTTAGGGATATTGACCTTATATCTTGAAATCTAGCCAAACTTATTTATTAGTTCTAAAAGTATTTTTGTGACTCCCTTGGGATTGTTTATAAATCCCTTGATATTTCTGATAAAAAAATCTATAGTTATTTGCATTGTTGTTCCCTTATAAGTAATTTAATGTTTTCCCTGGTTGCTTTCCTGTTCTTCATTTAGTTGTCAGAAGTTTAAATATGATGTATTCGTATGAAATTTTTTTGCTATATCTAGTTTGGGGGTCACTGAGTTTCCTATTTTTCACCAAATTTTGAAAGTTTTAGCCATTATTTCTGCAATTATTTTTTTTCTGAATCTTACTTTTCCCCTTCTGGAATTCTGATGATATGCATATTAGAACGTTTGGCATTGTTTCATGCTCCCTCCCCCACCCCCCGACTCTCTTCATCTTTTTAAACTTTTTTTCTCTGTGTTGTTCAGATAAGATAATGTCTATCCTTCTATCATCAAGTGCACTGATTTTTTAGTTTCAGCGTAGATAGTGGTGTTGTTGTTTTTTTTCATTTGGGCTATTATATTTAACAATTCTAAAGTTTTCATGTGTTTTTTTATATCTTCTCTTTCTTTGATGATACTTTCTATTTTAACTTTATTTCAAGAATGTGATTATTGTTCAAGCATTTTTATAGTAGCTGCTTTAAAGTCTTTGTTAGAGAATCCAGCATCTGTGTAATCTCATTGTTGTATCCACTCTCTTTTTTCCATATAAGTTGATATTTTCCAGATTCTTTTTGTCACATTATTTTGAACTTTTTATGAATACTAGTACTCTGATGCATGAAATTTGTGCACATTAAAAGGGAATTAATTGGTGGAGATATTTTAATATTGCTATTTGCCCTTTCTCTATAATAGAAGTGTGAGAGGTGAAAGGAAATTAGTAAAATGTATATGAAAATAATATATAAATTTATTAATAAATAAACAGTAACAAAAGGATATAACAAGAACAGAGGCATGATATAAAAATGACAAATAATATCTCCCTGTACACATTAAGAATGAAAACACTTTCAGAGTGCTTGACTAATTTCCCGTGTGATGAAGTATTTAGAATTTTAACTGTAACGTCACATGCTCTTCAAACTCGAGAGAAAGCAACATATAACTGACCATGTGTGAAAACGGGTTCAGGTAGGAATATGCCTACTCTGTCTAGAGTTTGTCCTTGTGATTTATTAATAGTCATCACAAATGCTGGCATCACGGGAAACCATCATCGAATCAATTTAAATGGGAGGCCAGTGTCAGATGGTGACAAAATAATTCTTGGATTCAAAACAACCTCTCCCTCTGCAGATCCTATAATACTTCAGCTTCAGTAATGTTAGGTAGTAATATTTTGATAATAAATCTGGTACCATTACAAAGACCCCATTTACTATTGAGATTTTCTCAATAGCATGATGATTGCACCCACCTTCAATTCTACTTTATGACACAGCATTCCCGAAGGAGTAATACTATTAAGAAATTCAATGGGATTTCCCTTTCTTTCAGCAGCATCTGTTGAATCAATGGAATCATCACTCAAAGATGTGTGAGAATCTCCATCAAATATATCCAAAATTTCTTCATTTAATTTTTGAACATGCCCATTTTTTGGACAAAGAA
>NW_006298163.1:42554-44763 GCF_000327345.1 Myotis davidii | reverse complement strand
ATGTATTAAAAGTTTATACAGATATGCAGGTGAATAGGATTCCTAGCTGTCAGGCCCCTGACAGCAAGCTGGCCACCTGTCAATTCTGTGAGGAATGGGGCTCCCTCCTCCCTCAGGGTCTGGGGTGCAGGTGAATGGGGTTCCTGGCTGACAGGCCACTGACAGCAAGCTATCCAACAGCAGATTCTGTGAGTAATGGGGTTGCCTCCTCCCTACTGTCAGGGTCTGGTTTGAAGGCAGGACTCAGTACATCTATGCTCTGCTCGGAGGCCGGATTCCTGCCTGAAACCTCACCCTGAGGGCGAGTTCCTGCCTGAAACCTTGCCCACTGGGAAACAGCTGGGGGAGGGTGCAGCCATTTCCAAGATGACTCCTGCAGGACTGACTTCCTTCCAGTTGGTCGAGCTTCTGGACACGATGTTACACCCAGGGTTTTTATATAAGTAGATTCTGAATAATATATCATGAAGCTTTGGATCTTGATTAAATTCTATGAAAATTTTGAATTTTTTATTTCTGCAAACATCTGATTTGGTTTAGTTATGACAATCCTCATTTGAATTGTCATTGCAACATCAGTGCTACTGATTGGTTTTCAAAACCTCTTCAGTGCTCCTCAGACCTGTCACACATGTGTACCACCTGGAGGCCAGTCTGGGTCATTGGTGGTAGTTTATCCTTTAGTTGAGCTCTCATCTCTCAAGGTCTACCTGCCTATGCTGTTTAGGTATAGATCCAGACATGATCAGCTGGTTGGTGGGGTGGGGCAGGGCAGGGGTTCACAAATAACTTTAAAAATTTGCTTCCTTAAGCTTCTTCCCCTCTGTAACCACCACAGTACTCTCCACTTCCCTGTGCTCTCCTTTTCACTACTCCAGCAAGGATGTGGGGCTTAAGTTACCTCACTCTACTATGCACTTCCTGTAACTATGCCTGTATCTGCCGACACACTGGGAAGACAGAGATAAAAAATGCAATTAGCTATTGTAAAAGAAGAAGAAGAAGAAGAAGAAGAAGAAGAAGAAGAAGAAGAAGAAGAAGAAGAAGAAGAAGAAGGAGGAGGAGGAGGAGGAGGAGGGGAGGAGGAGCTAAAAGGGAAAAGAGGAGGAGGAGGAGGAGGAGGAGGAGAAAAAGAAAAGAAAAGAAAAGAAAAGAAAAGAAAAGAAAAGAAAAGAAAAGAAAAGAAAAGAAAAGAAAAGGAAGAAATAAGCAATTAGGATTGCCCCTCCCTTCTTTGGATCACAGTTCCTTCTCTCAGAGTTTTAGATTCCTGTACAACACTGTTTCCCAAACCACCACTGCAAATAGTAGGATGGCGTTGGGGCTAAGGTGTGAGGAAACAAAGAAAGCATAAAAACAAAGAAGATTAAAAAAAAAATAACAGGATTTCCCCAACTCTCTCTGAAAGTTAAGAGTTCCCCTTCATGCTCTCAGAGCCAGAACTCAAGGTCTTATTCTGGAGCTCTCTGTGTCATCCTTCAGAGCTCCACTTCCAGTTTCAGGCTGCACTGAGTTCAGGCCAGGTATACCAAAGAAGAAGTAAAATGGCAAATTTACCACCAGTTCAGTGGCACATGGAATTTGGACATGGTCCCCAATTTGTCAGCTCTTAATTACTTTTCAGAGTTTTCAAACAGCTGCCAAATTATGCGATTGGGTGGAAAGTACTTCCTCCGTCTCAAGGAGCTGGAACCTTGCTGGTGGATTCTTAAGTCTTATTCTCAAAAGAAAGGCTGATGACTGACTATGGCCCTGAATCCAATAGATTCAATATTGAGGACACTCGTTTGAACATCTCTATTTTGATATATTTTCAAACTTCAAGAAAAGTTGCAAGAATAGTAAGAATAGTATAAGAAACACATATATTCTTTACTCAGACTTATTAAATGTTTTACATTTTGTCCCATCTGTTATATCATTCTCCCTCCTCCTCCTCCTCCTCCTCCTCCAGCACCACCACCACCTCCTCCTCCTCCTTTTCCTTCTCCTCCTCCTCCCCTTCCTCCTCCTCCCTCCTCTCTCCCTCCCTTCTACTCTCTCTAAAAATCAACGGAAAGATATCCTCAGATGAGGATGAACAAAACAAACAACAAAAAAACAAAACAATAAGGAAGCGAATAAACTCATTTAAAAAAGGCGGGGGGGATGGGGCGTAGAGGGTGGAGAATGACTTCGAGTCCTAACTTCTGTCTCCAGCTGGGAGACT
>NW_006298163.1:19142-42411 GCF_000327345.1 Myotis davidii | reverse complement strand
CTCTCTCTCTCTCTCTCTCTCTCTCCATATAAACTGTTAATCCCCTCCCCGCCCTGAGTCATTGAAGACTAAGTTGGAGACATTATGTATTTCCTAAGAACAGAGAACATACTCTGACCTAACAATAGTACACTTTCAACGTCAAGGAATTTAAAATGGACATAATGCCATTGTTTAACCCACAGTCCATATTTAAATTTCAAGATCATGCATTTCATTTAGTTTTTGTCTCTTTAGTATCCTTAATCAGGAACAGTATTTTTAGCCTTCTTTCACCTTTCTTGAGCTTGACTTTTTAAAGAATACCAGTAAATATTTTGTAGATATCCTTCAATTTGAATTTACTGATATTTTCTCATACTTAGATTCCAGCTATGAATTTTTTGTAGGAATACCATAAAAGTGATGTTGTGTCCCTCTCAATGAATCATAGCAGGAGTTTCTTGCTGTCAATTTGTCCAAATATTTGTTTTATAACTTAAGGTGGCATTGACCAGGCTCATGCATCAAAAACTAATAGAATTTCTTCCTCAGAACAAGTTTAGGGGAATGGTGGAGGCTTACTCTTATGAAACTTCTTTCTCTTGCTTTGTTTAGGTTAGTGGTTTTGTGACCTAACATCTAGGAAACACATTATTTGCATTCTTCCTGGAATCAAAATAAGCCCTGGTTATACTCTTTTGCTGTGTGCTTGCTATTCCCAGCTAAGAGTTGCGCTGATGCCTGGGTAGCAGTGGGTCTCTTCCCACCACCATCTGGGAAACCACCCATAATTCTGCATGCCTGTGGTGCCCAAATGAATGGAGACTGACCAGCTCTGTGGATGGAAAGGAAAAGATGTGCAGTATGACAGGGCCCCAATTTTTATGGGAAAAAGTCTATCTTAAATCTTACTTCTGTTTCTCAAAATAGTCCACTGAAAAACATGTGTTGTTTTATTTTTAAATGAATTTTAGCCACAAAACCATTCAAGAGAGTTCAGTTCCTAAAAGCACTCACAGCCCCACCCATCAGCCTCTGCTGTTATGTAGTGTCTGATCTTGTACAAGCTGTGGATGAGTTGAGACAAGTAATCAATACTTCATTTATATATTTATAACTCTGCTGTAATGCAAGTCTGACAAAGCAAATGTCCATTAAGGAAAAAGAAAAAGAAAAAAAAAATGACCAGGGCATTTCCCATGGCTTCCTGCATGTATTTGCACTAACGAATTGAGGCCATCTCCTCAAAGAGTTCATTATATTCAGATCAGTCCTGATTGAATGTGGTTCCATCTCACTGTGCACCTCAGCTATTAGTATCCAACTTCCAAAGCTGCTGAAAGGAGATGAGGAAACAAATATAGCACTGAGCCCATATGAGGTGAAGACTATTGTCTTAAGTTTCATTTCCTCAGCAGTTTAAAACATTTAAAGGATAAATTATGGATTAGATCTTTGTTCTGGTTTACTAGTCATAATATTTTGATATATGCCTTTCAGATACTGGAGGACTTCATCTGAGCACTGTAATATCAAGTAGCTTGCATTCCTGGATTTTTCTAGATTTTTCTCTCAATGGAATCCAAACATATCAGAAAGAAAGAAACATTTGACTTGTGGTAAGTGGAGGGGATAATGACGCAGGGCTATGGAGTACTTTCTCCAGGTTTTCTGCTTGAGTGGCCAGAAGTTACTTAGCACACATATGCAAAGTCTACGCAGACACGCAAACTCATTTTCTTTCAGTTTAAGGAAACTTATGTGCCCTGGACAAGGCCATAGTGAGGATTTCCCTATCCAAAGTGGAGTATTTTGTCACCTTTCATAGCATTCTACTGCTTTAACTCTGGCTATTACTTCTGATGCTACCCACTTTCACCATGAACAAATTTGCAATTTTTGGTATGTTTATAAAAGTTTGTAGCCATAATCTGTTCTATTGTTTCACCCCTTATCTGGTATTCTTGTGATGCTTTCTTTTCTACACTCCTCTTTTCCTTATATGTTCAGATTCACACTTCACTGTCCATTTCTCACCTTTCTTTCCTCAATATGTCTCTTATTAGAATTTCTTATTCTTTGCAGTCATCTGCTGGGGAGATTAAATACATTTGAATAACCTTGGGCTATTTCTGTTTTGGAAAGGCCACTCAGTCCCAACCAGTCTGGGAGTTTGGCAGCAAACATGGGCAGGAAAAGGATGGTTCCTGAGGTGTCCTGAGAAATTAACCCACCATGTTTTGGGGTTAATCTTCATGTTTGACGGGGGCAGTCACATAAATGGAATCTAACTCCAAATTAGTTCTGAGGTCCTGGACTTCTCAGGCCCTAGTTAGGGAAAAGGATTTGCACTAGTTAGTGCAAATGCATGCAAGAAAGTGGCAAGAAAGAAAGTATGAGTCAGTGTTATTTCATCAGAATTTTCTCATCAACATTATCTTTCAGAACTCTGAGGAACTCTCCAGCTTCTCGCTTTTCTGTTTGTTTTTATTCCCTGTTTATTTCTAATGTTAGACTCATGGCACTTTGAAGTTAACATGGACCTCAGAGCTGATCTAGTCTAGGTCCCTGTTTTGGTAGTTAATGAAAATGTACCTAAAAAGAACACAGGACCATGGAAAAGAATAATGGAAAAAATACTGGTTTTTAAGTCAGAGGGACTGGAGTTCACTTTGGCTCCATTTATTTAATTTCTCTGAGCCTTAGTGACTCATCGGTAAAATGGTATTGGTCACATGCAGTTTTAGAGGAATGAATGAGATAGCATACTGAGCACCTGGGACAGTGGCTGGGATGTATTAGGCTCTGAATAACTAGTCACCTCCTTTCTTGTCCCTAAACTTGTTTTGATTTCCTCCTTATTCTCTCCCCTTATTCCCTTACATGATTCTTTCAAGAAACTACCTTCCTTATTCTCTTGCTTTCCAGCTAGTTCTGTCTTTCTCCCTGTTGCTGTTGATGGTGAATTCACAACCCTTCTTATAGCTCTTCTCTGGCTTTCACATTCATCCATTCACCAGAGGTTTTTATTTTTGTTTTGTTTTGTTTTGTTTTGTTTTAATAGATTTTTTTACTGATTTTAGAGAGGAAGGGAGAGGGAGCGAAAGAGAAACATCAATGATGAGAGAGAATCATTGATAGGCTGCCTCCTGATGCCCCCCACTGGGGATTGAGCCCACAACCTGAGCATTTGTCTTGACCAGGAATTGAATCATAAACCTCCTGGTTCATTGTCCAATGCTCAATCATTGAGCCACACCATTTGGGCACCAGAGGTTTTTTATAAAGGCAACTGGAAGCATTTCTTAATTCCTACAGCCCTCAGGTTCTTTCTCTCCCTTTGAGTTCCCATCTGACTTCCTGTTTCCATAACTCACATTGTCTTGCCATCCTGGTATCACTGGTTCTCCTTGTGTGCATGTGTTGTACCTATTGAAGCTAGACTGGAAAATTCATGAGAGCTAGAACCACCCTATATATTATTTAGTTATTATTCCTTATTAGATCTCATGATAATCTCCCTCATATAGCAGATACACAATTAATATTCATTAGTGGATTAGTGGATTAATGTATTCCTGTTACCCTTTCCAAAGACACCTCCTCCTGTAACATCTTTACCGAGGGGACACATAAACATGGAGTGAATATTTGGTTGCAATTTTACAGCTAATTAAATGTCTCCGAGTAAAACCACACTAAGTAAAGGGTGCAATCTTTGCCTTTGGTGTCCGGCAAACTCACACTGTCATGGCGAGTGGTCATGGAGAGACCACGGCCTCTGCATGTTGACTTCCTGTATTTGCACCAGGGAAGCACAGAAGCTTGTGTCTGTAGTGATGAACTTTACCTTTTCTTCTTGGAAAAAAACTATTTCATATTTATTTTTATTTTTTTCCAATTTTAATTTCTTTTTTAAAATATTTTTTATATATATTTTATTGATTTTTTTTTTTACAGAGAGGAATGGAGAGAGATAGAGAGTCAGAAACATTGATGAGAGAGAAACATTGATCAGCTGCCTCCTGCACATCCCCCACTCGAGATGTGCCCGCAACCCAGGTACATGCTCTTGACCGGAATCGAACCCGGGACCCTCCAGTCCCTTACCCCCACCCTCCCCTACATTCCCTCTGAGGTTTGACAGTCTTATCGCTGCTTCTCTGTCTCTGGACCTATCCCTTTTCATCAGCCTATATTGTTCACTATACTCCACAAATGAGTGAGATCATGTGGTATTTATCTTTCTCTGACTGGCTTATTTCACTTAGCATAATGCTCTCCAGTTCCATCCATGCTGTTGCAATTGGTTAAGAACTTCTTTTTTACCATAGCGTAGTATTCCATTGTGTAGATGTACCACAGGTTTTTAATCCACTCATCTGCTGATAGGCACTTAGGCTGTTTCCAAATCTTAGCTATGGTGAATTGTGCTATTATGAACATAAGGATGAATATATCCTTTCTGATTGGTGTTTCTAGCTGCTTGGGATATATTCCTAGTAGTGGGATCACTGGGTCAAATGGGAGTTCCATTTTTACTTTTTTGAGGAAACTCCGTACTGTTTTCCACAATGGCTCTACCAGTCTGCATTCCTACCAGCAGTGCAAAAGGGTTCCTTTTTCTCTACATCATCCCCAACACTTGTTGTTTGTTGATTTGTTGATGATAGCCATTCTGTCAGGTGTGAGATGATACCGCATTGTCGTTTTGATTTGCATCTCTCAGATGATTAGTGACTTTGAGCATGTTTTCATCTGTCTTTTGGCCTTCCATATGTCCTCTTTCAAAAAGTGTCTATTTAGGTCCTTTGCCCATTTTTTGATTGGATTGTTTATCTTCCTTTTGTTAAGTTGTATGAGTTCCCTGTAAATGCTGGAGATTAAACCCTTATCGGTGATATTAGCAAATATGCTCTCCCATGCAGTGGGCTTTCTTGTTGTTTTATTGATGGTTTCCTTTCCTGTGCAAAAGCTTTTTATTTTGATGTAGTCCCATTTGTTATTTTCTCTTTAGTTTCCATTGCCCTAGGAGCAGTATCAGTGAAGAAATTCCTTCGACATATGTTTGTGATTTCGCTGCCTATGGATTCCTCTGGTATTTTTATGGTTTCTCATCTTACATTTAAGTCCTTTATCCATTTTGAGTTTATTTTTGTGTATGGTGTAAGTTGGTGGTCTAGTTTCATCTTTTTGCATGTGTCTGTCCAATTTTCCCAACACTATTTATTGAAGAGACTGTCTTGACTCCATTGTATGCTCTTGCCACCTTTGTCGAATATTAATTGGGAATAGTGGTTTGGGTTGATTTATGGGTTCTCTATTCTATTCCATTGGTCTATATGTCTGTTCTTGTGCTAGTACCCAGCTGTTTTAAGAACAAAAACTATTTCATATTTATCTGTGGGCCATCTCAGAGATGTATCCATTAGCAATGTAAAGGCCCTATTAAGTCATCGAGGCTGTCCCCTGTTCTCCACTGTGCCTTTTCAGGCAGCTTCATCCCTTTCACTTTAAACCCTTCAGATTAAATTTACAAATAGACTTTAAATGGGATCACCTCAAGTTGAATTCCTGTGCTCAGTGAAATGTTAGCAATGTATTACTTGGGTTGTGTAAAATGGGAGTGTAGTGAGGTTAATTTCTCCCTCCTCCCCACCTTAGACTCATTATTGAAGAAAGTATGTGCAGACCTAGAACTTCTCATAATTCATCCTGCCTTCTGTTTCTTTAGAGTCCAAGCTCATAAATCTCTTTTTGTGTTGACACAATCGGTTCCTAGGGGCAAGTGGTGGTACTGCCAGCTGAGAATTACAGCTCCAGACTCCAAGCAAACTTAAAGAGACTCATTCAAAGAGTTATACCCCATCCTTTGCTGCCTTTACTTGAGGAAGTATCAAGAGCTAATGTACCCAAACACATTCACAAGTGGGAGTAACCACAACATATCAAACTAAGAGAACTTGATGGTTACTTAGAAACACAAACTCACTATATTTTATGATGACAACAGAAAATGAACATACCCCACAAGGAACCAGAATTTGTCTATTAGAAAGTGCAAAATTTAAAATATAAAATTAACACAATTCTCAAATTAACACTGTTCTCTTTAGAGATCACTTAGCTTTGAAATACAGTCAAGAGTAATCTAATTTTCCTTCTGCTTCCTTCCTGTCTTTATAGTGTTTGTGAATTTGCATCTCTATGATATATGTATATATTCTGCATTTGAAAAAATTAAATAAAGAAAGTGGGAATTGTGGCACACTAGAACTCTAAGAACATTTAAAAGACTGAGTCCAATCCCTAATTTTAGAGATGAAGACACTGAGTCCAAAACCATGTCTGAGAGCTGGATACTGAAAGCAGAGGCAGTGTCACAGAAGCCATGAGACCCAGGATCCCAGACCCAGCCCAGCATTCCACATGCCATGCTACTGATGTATACACTAGCCAAACATCAGACAGACAGACAGACAGTTCCATTAATGTTGGCACATTCCCTTCAGTGGTTTTGAGAATTTTAGTATTAGAAAAAAGCTTGTGTAAGTATTCTTATTTCAAGCTCAGGAAATGGAAACAAAATTGAAAAGTAGTTCACTAAATAGAACATTGAAATGATTCTAGTGTTACTGCCCTCATTTTCAAAATGAGAGGGTTGCCCGGCCCTCCACCTATGAATCAGGAGGTCACACCTTGATTCCCAGTCAGGGCACATGCCTGGGTTACAGGCTTAACCCCGCAGTGTGGGGCATGCAGGAGGCAGCCAATCAATGATTCTCTCTTATCTTTGATGTTTCTATTTTTCTCTCCCTCTCACTTCCTCTCTGAAATCAATGAAAATATTAAAATGAGAGGATTAACCAGATGATTCTTGAGTCCTCTCCAGCTTGAATACTCAAGAATTCTAATTATCGCTCCTTAACAATCCTGAACCTTTAATTTCCACAATTATAAAACAGAGCTAATTGTATTTAAGATGACAATGGTGACAGTTATTAAGAGGATACATAGAAAGTATATTTAATTCCTTCAATAAAAAACAATGTAAGAATAAACAGTAAACCACTTACAGCAACTCAAAAATAGCAGGAACTGTAGAACATAATCAACTCTAGATTAAATTGTATGGATTATTATTTCTTGGAGGATTATTTCTAACAAATGTTCAATTTCAGGTTGATTCCCTGCCACTCAGCATGCATCAGGGGAGTCAGAATGAACTAAAAAATACACTAGCCACTTTTGATATTTAACAAAACTAGCTATTATTTAAAAAGTAATTTATTTTTTGAAAATATAAATGCCAGAACTATGGTTTAATACCATTTGGCTTGCTGTTTTGGATAAGGAAGGGCAATTGTAATATATTTTATAAAATTTAGAAAATGCTTTTTGTGTATTATTACTATTTTCTCCTTTATCATCTCACTTGCAAGTGTATATCTGTAAAGATTCTTAATATTGGTTCACGCTTTTGTATGAACTTACCATGGCTTGATCTTGATATCTACTACATGAGCCTTGACTAGAGTGACCTAAATCTGGCTTAACTTATCCCCGTAGTCAGCCAACTATTTGTTTCAAATTTATAAATCCTTCTGCAGAACACATGCATTTAATGGCAAGGAAGAAAGGCTTGCTTCAGAAAGGAAGTCCACTGAGGTGATTTTTACTAGTTAAGGAATTCCTTTTAAGAAACAGAGGGGAAAGTGTGTGCATGGGTTTGTTTGGTGGGTGAACCCAGCCTGTAGATAATAGTTTCTTCCCGTAATTTTCCTCACTTGTCAATCCTTGCCCACCTTAAGGAGTTAACTTAACAAATACATTAAAATATTATTGAATAATTACGTTTTATTCTGCACTTCTCTTTAAAGGGGATATAGAGAAATGGACACCTTTTTGAAGTGGAGCAATCAGACTTGAAAGAAACCATGTTGTCTGAGGAATAGTTTAGGTAGAGATGATAGACTCAGTGGGAATATGTCCCGAGTCTTCAAATATCTGAAGCATTGTCATGTGGAAGAATGACTCTCATTACTTTACTTGGCTTTAGTAACCTGGAAGGACACATTTTAGCTTATTATAAGGAAATACTTTCTAAGAACCAGAAAGATTGGAAGATTTGGTGAACTGTGACCCCACCGTGTCCCGTGATGGAGGCGTTTAGGCTCAGTGTGGGTGAACACAGGTCAGGGAGGCCAATAATGGTAGATGGTTGGACCAGATAGCCTCCCTCATGGGTATTCCAAGCTCAGAGATGCTAGGATTTTAACAGAGTGACTTTGGCCTAAAATTACTGTTTAGGTCTCTGTTTTCTCATCTATAAAGTGAAACACTTAGACTAGCTCAGTGGTTGTCAACCATTTTTTTTTTCAGAATGGTAAACCTTTTGTTTCCGTAAATGGAATCTTCAGTAGAACTCCAATATACAAAGAGTTGAGAGAAGATTCCATCTCTGGAGGGAGGGTTGACCTCTGTCCCCCGGGCCTGCCCACCTCCAGTCCACCTGTTCCTCCCTTGGGCAACCTTTGAGTACTTGGGAGAAATCTAAGAACTTCAGGTTAAAAATCACAATACTTTCTTTTTTAAAAAATAAATATAATAATAAAATATCAGCAATATATTAAGAAAAACCACACATGGAAACATTGAAACCAATATGGGTAATAAATACTATAAATAGCATATCTTCCCTACAGGTCCTCCACCGCACTTTCTGAATAAATATATTTATATTGTGCTCTGGTATTCCCAATTTTTATGAAATTATTTAAATATTCCTTTAATAATTTTTCTAAAGATACAAGTAAATGGAATAAATAAGCATGAATTTCAAACACTCAGATCTTCCAAGATTACTCATAAATTAAAATATAAATTATAAGGTATATTAAAAAGTACTGGGGGCACAAATTGACATATAGGAAAAAGTCAAGTCATGGGCCTCAGCTGTGATATACAATTTATTGGGAACTTTAATAAAGAATGATTTAATGTATTTTCATAACAACATCAGTCCTGTCAGAGACAAAGCTTAGATAATATAAGCTTCACTTGATAGGAGAAGAAAATATTATTAAATATCAAAAGAATAAGATATTATGTACTCGTGGGTATGTTTGTGTATGAGCATGAGAGCGAGAGCAAGCAGGGGGGCACTCATCACTAATGTGAAGTTCAGTGAAGGAAGATTTGGTAGGAGCATATTATGTATTATTTTATCTTCACCTGTTCAAATCAACATCAAGATCGGTGTCTGCTGGTGATTTGTAAGAGGGGAGAAAGCAAAAGGCAACATTTTAAAAAATATACTTTTATTGATTTTTTTTAGAGAGAGAGGAAGGGAGAGGGAGTGAGAAATAGAAACATCAATGATGAGAGAGAATCACTGAAGGACTGCCTCCTGTACACCCCCTACTGGGGATCAAGCCCACAACCCAGGCATGTGCCCTTGGCTATAATCAAACCTAGGACCTTTCAGACTATAAGCCAGTGCTCTATCCACTGAGGAAAACCAGCCAGGCAAAAGTCAACATTTTAAGACCATTGAGAAGAGTGGGCACCCAAGAAGATGTGCTTGGTACATATGTCCTGGGGAGAGGAAAAGAGTGAAGGTAGCAGGAAGAGAGATTGCTTTCCCTCAAAGCAATTCCAATTGTGCTATTCCAGGAGAGTGAGGACCTGCTCCCTGCTCTTGGCAACATCCTGAGGCTGAGGCAGAGCCTAGGAGAAGCTGGGCACATGATGCCTGAGGAAGCGCCTCAACACCTTTGGCTGCAAGCTTGGCACAGAAGCCACAGGGCAGAGATCATCACCTGGTCTGGAGCTATGTGCCTCTTGGCAGCCACCAGACAACAGAGGAATGGAGGCTTACCTGGTGTCTTGACCTGTGGGTCAAACCTTCAAACCCTACTCCAACCTGCTGAAGGTGATGATGAGAAAGCCTTGAGAATGGTTGAGCTAGTGTTTCCTTTAGCCCAGAAGGAAAGGGCTTGGAGATGATACCAAGTTTATTTATGGAGTGTAAACCATCTGAGTTGATAGACTCAGATTTATACCTGCTACAAAAATATAAATCTTTACCCTGTGTATCTGGAGAGCACAAGATCCTGAGATAGATTCCTGGTTCTGGCCCCACTCCACTATTAACCAGCCATCTGTGACCTTAGCAAGTCTCTTAACCTCACTAACCCAAGCTTCTTTTTCTATAAAACTGGGATTAATATCGGTACCAATTTCACATGGCTGTTGCAAGGATAAAATGAGATCATCTGTATCTTTGGCATAGAACAGAAGCTCAATAATTATCAGCTATTATGAATTATTATTATTCAGTTCTTTCTTATAATTATCCCAATTATTACCTAACTGTGAGGGAGATATCTATACCTAAAAATATCTTTCAATTCACAGCCCTGGTTATTCATAAATCTTTTTTCACCATAGGCTTAAGAAGCAAACAAATGTTTAAAAACAACTTTTTTTGTGCCCCCAGGAGACTACTAAATTGCATGTGAAACAAAACACCTTTAGGGAGATATTCCTGGGAAGAAAATAGATTTTTTCCTAGATCTTAAGTAGCTAATTGCTTGTATCCTGATAGGGGCTGTGCCTCCCCACTGTCAGGTAAGAATGCCAGCTGTGAACGTAGGAAGTCCAGCCTGCTCTGTATTCTCCCAACAAATGGGAGTTAGCCAAATTTCTGATCTCCAAGGATCCAATGGGCTTGTCAGGATCTTAGAACACATGACAGGTAGCAGAGGGGAGGAGAATTCTTTCCTGTAAATTTCATGCTGGAGTGCTCTGAGATTAGTCAACTTTAATTCTGTGGAAATTCAGTGTTCAGTTTGGGGCAGGAGTCTATGAACTTTTATCCCTAAGTTATACTGGGAGGACTATTTATTCTCCTGTATCCTTAAATTGCTATGAAAAATAGGGAATGCTTGTGAATTAATAATAAACTGATTTGTGTAAAGAATTGTCTGAGCTGAAGAGAGGGACTATAGACAGTCCCCAGTATACCACAGTCCAAATCTGGCCCCTAATTTCTAAGTAAGTGGGGACCTAATGGCCTCTGTGCCTGACTTTCCTGAGTAGATGTGATACATGTAGACAAAGGTGGGGAGTGTGCACACCCCTGTCCATGCTACGGGTCATGCCAGATGTTCATTGATGTATCTTAATTTATGTCCTTTGTGACCTTATTTCTGCTCCAGTCACCCAAACTATGAGTTCACCAACTCTGATTGCACACGTGGAAGCCTCTTAATGTCTTCCCCGCCTACTCCATTTAGCTTCTGCATGGGCATTGGCCCTCAGGATCTCCTCCCTGGTGCCTGCTGAAAGTATCAGGGCTAATGTCTCACAGTTGTGACCTATTGAGCTGTCTAAGCTCTCAGGTCCCCATCTTATAAGCCCAGGGAAACAAGGGCCAGCCCACCTGCTTCTGGACATTTCGTATGTCTTCAGTCAAAATGTATTTAAATAAATACTATCCCTCAAGGTGCAAAGCCTAGGTCAGGCATCTTGTAGGATACAAAGGTGTTTTTTTCCTTTCTAGGGGTCATGCCCTCACCAGTGAGATGACTACACAACCAGGTATCTCTATGGCAAATGGCACAGAGAGTTAAAACAGATACAAGTTATTTGAAAGAGGAGGATATTCCCAGGTAAGAGCCTCGAGGCAAACTCTAAAAGAAGTAGACCTGGAAAGGAAATCAGAAGTTTGGCTGTGTAGTGAGGGAGTAGCAAGGGTGAGGACTGGCCTAGACTTACAAATGGAGCACAAGTCTCCCCAACTCTCTGAAAGTCAAGCATTTCCATAAAACCTTCCCTAAGACCAAATAGTGTAAATTGAAGAAGAAATTATCTTAGGACAGACATATCTTTCTAACAATGCAAAAAATAAATGGAGATACAGCACAGATGTTCTCAGACAGAGTTAAAAACTCCGGCAGCTTCATGCGGAGATCCCGAGGGCGGTTTCTGGGAAAAGAGCTTGGTGTCATCCTCACTGCGTGGGGCGCTGCCTCTACAACACTCACTGAAGGCTGTTTTCCCTTTCTGCTTTTTTTGATAAACGTGAAAATCATCTTGGGAATTTTTAGTTAGCAAAAACAGGTGCTAACGTAGGTCTTTCATAAAAGCTAAGTTGTATAATGTGAACCTTCAAATAGCATTTTTTGTGAGACTGTATTTGTGAGACTTTGAATCTGTGTCTTAGGTTCTCTCAGGGAACCGCAGGGAGACAGCAACTGAGTGGTACTCAGGAATTATAATCTTTAGAATTCTTTGAAAATAGAGTATTATATAGGAATAAATCTATAATGTAACCTTGAAGAATGGTCACGGAAGGAGCAGGACATTCGTTTCCTGAAGCTGCCATAACAAATTACTACAAAATGGGAAGCTTAAAACAACACAAATTTATTTATTTTTCTAGTTACTGAGGCCAAAAGTCCAAAAATAGCATTATTGGATACACAAAGAATCACTAGGGCTATGCTCCATCCCAAGGTTCTAGGGGCAAATTGGTTCTTTGCCTATTCCAATTTCTAGGGGCTATCAACATTCCTTGGCTTGTGGGTGCTTTACTGTAACCTCTGCCTTGGAGTCACCTGGCTTTCTTCTCTGGTATCTGTGTGTAGAATCTCCCTCTGCCTATCTCTGCTAAAGAAATGTGTGATTGCACTTAGGGCCCATCTGGGACAATCCAGGAAAAACTAGCCATTTCAAGAGCCCAACTTAGTCATATCTACAAAGCCTCTTTTGCTATATAAGTTAACAGTCCCAGGTCCCAGGAAGAAAGATGTATCTTTTAGAAGGATATTTTCAAGCCTACCTAAGGGCTTATCTTTATGCAGACTGTCTTGAATTTCTCTGCAGTTACTTAATAAGGTGTTATTGACCCAAAGGGGTTCTGGCCTCCCCAATACCTCTGTCCCATTTAGACCTTGGGCCTAACTCTAGAAACCAATAGAGACCCCCAATTAGCCACCTGTCTGGCAAAGTCCTCTTCTCAAACAAAACATTTTCAGTTCTTACCAACTTTATTTAAAAATTTAGAGAAATTGGTCAGAGGCTTTTTGTATACTATCTGTCTGTGTGCATGAGAAAGCAGCAGAGCTTTCTAAAGGGATAACCATTTGGAAATGTCTTCAAAAATTCAAATGCAAAGTTTTAGGATTGTTTGACATTGATTTCACGCATTATCAATGTCCACTTATGTGTTTGTTCCTTATTTTCTTCATTTTAATGTATCCATCTTACAGTATTGATAAGATGCCCAAGTTGTGAATTTCAGGATCATTATCACACTTAGGAAGTTAAAGCCCTCCTCTTTGATCTAAGCTTTCTAATACTACGTAAGGTATGCCATAATTGCCCACAAAGGCACAGTATGTTAGGTCTTATTGTCCAAATGAAGCCCACTTTCACAGTAGGACGAGAGAGGGGGTAGATCTCCTGCAATTTACATCAGCACTTTTCCTCAGGAAATGCTGAGTCTTGGCACCAAAAGAAAGTGTAAAAATGATAAATTTGTTCCCCAATGTGGACCACTGAACTCACAAGACTTCAACTCCTATATTAATGAATATTAGAATATAACTTTTTTAATTTGGAGCCTCAATGCATAGCATAAGTAAAAAAAGCCCCAACTATATCATCTTTAATTGCCTTTAGACAGAATGCTGATTACCTACTGAGGTCTTGCCATGTTTGTCTGGGGAGCCAGCAGAGTTTGTTCCCTGCTTTGAAAGCAAAGTTGGAAAGATTATATGGTTATTATTAGAGAGAGTAGAGCTGTATGTCTGCAGTTCTTCCTGGTAATATCACAATTGAACAAAATGTGTGGACAAAGACATGAAGGGATTGTCAAGATGATGACTTCATGTGTGTAAAGTTTAGAGAATCATATACATTCACCCACCTAAATGGAAGGAGCCTTCCAGCCACTTCTATTTAGTGTTCTTGTTAGCAAGAGTTTCAAAACAGCCACAGTTTTCATTCTGAGTCTGGCAGAGACCCAGAGAGAGAGGTTCATATTCAAAGTAGTGATTGCTGAGTCTTTCAGTATCCCTTGGTACAACTGATTAAAGCAAGTAATCAATACCAAACTTTGAGAAAAAACTAGTGTGGGCATGTTACAGATGACATCCCATGAATAAATAACTCTGATAATGGCATTCGTCTTACAATCAAGCTCATCTATAATTTAGCAACTATAATATCCATTAAAAGAACACCTAGGATGATCACTGCCAAAATAAAGAGTTAATTGGTTTATATCTTCTGGAAAGTCGCTCAAATAATATAGGGAAAGTAAAGTGGCTAATCACTGTAAAAATAAATGTAAAGCAGCTTCTACACCACATCCTACCCTGCTGTAAGACTGTTCTTCAATTGCATTTCAAATCATACTTATTTGATTCAACTTCAACCCAAAGAAGCTTTCAAAAAGGCCTTTTTATTTTCCATGTAGGAATCAAATCTGTATTATAGAAATATATAATTCACTGCTTTAAGTAAGTTAATTCACTGATCACCAAGTATAAAGGAATATAAATAAAATCCTCCCAGGATTAAATGCTGTTGTAATATAACCTAAGTATTCTATTCACAAGGCACTCTCCATTCTGCCTGATATCTCATTGTGCATGGCATCTCATGAGTAATGGTATCTCATTCACATGGTTCCAAGACTTTGGGGTGGTCAAATGGGCAAAAGAAATAAGAACCTATCCTAGGGTGAGAATAGGCAGGCAGAAGTGATCAAGGCCCAAACTATCCACTGAAGCCAGTGTTCCTGCTTTACCACTAAAGAAGTTAGGCACAAGGAAAGCAGAGAGATTTGAGCAAGTTAGGCTGTGGGTCCAGTTTATTTTGAGGTGCCTTGGTCATTTCTCAATGTTGATGAGGTAAAGCAAGTGATAGGCCATGCATTTGAGTCTGGGAAGCTTGATTATTACAGGATTTTAAAAAATGACATCCTTGTCAGAGTACCGACTGCATCAGATTTTGCCTCACTAGTTGATCTGTCAGTAGATTTCTTTGGGCACTTTTGAGTCACTCAGATAAGGTTAGAGCATGTGAAAATCAGTGTTGAACATTACCATCTCACAAACTTATTTGGGGGGAAATAATGTCTTTCAAATAATGCCCATGGTTAGGCTGAGTCAGTAATCCTATATAATAAAAGGTTAATATGTAAATAGAACAGTGGAACGACTGGTTGCTATGATGTGCACTGACCACCAGGGGCAGACCCTCAATGCAGGAGCTGCCCCCTGGTGGTCAGTGCGCTCCCACAGGGGGAGCACTGCTCAACCAGAAGCCGGGCTCATGGCTGGCGAGCACAGTGGCGATTGGGGGAACCTCTTCCACCTCTGCACCAGTGCTAAGGATGTCCGACAGGGAGCGGGCCTAAGCTGTCAGTTGGACATCCCCCAAGGGCTTCCAAAGTAGGAGAGGGTGCAGGCCAGGCTGAGGGACCCCCTCCCTAAGTGAAAAAATTTCATGCACTGGGACTCTAGTTGTTGTATAAAATAAAACTGAGTATGTTTCTAATGTCCTCTAGAGACATTGTAAGTACTATTTGCTAGTATTTACGATCTGCAATCAAACAAGAGTTAAGGCCATAAATCATTACTCTGAATATAATATTTTTGTTTCATGAAAGTCTGAGCTTTCAACCCCAAAGCAACAAATCAATCCACTCCTTACTGAGCCTGTCACAGCCCCATCCTGGAGTATGACCACATTTATTACCATTGTCAACTGCTTCTTGTGAAAGAACAGGAAGGAAGGATAGAGAATGTAAATATAAATTGTAAAGCAGTGATTTGGGGGGACAGCCAGCCTGAGGGGAGAGAGAACACAACTTTCACCTCAGGGTCACATATTTGATGGCCTGTGTACTGATGTAGTGATTGAGTTTTTACATCACCAAGAATCTGGCTATTAACTGTCACTGGAGCTGAAAGGCTTGACACAAGGGCAAAGTGCTCAGAGGAGTTGGAGGCTGAACTTTCAGTCTTTTGACTGACCACTAAAATATTTGGGCCTTTCTTAGGACAAGCCTGCTTCTCGAGGAGCCCATATCTTCTAAGAGATGTTGGCAGTACTGCAGATAGGGAGCTACTAGCTTGCTTGTAGAAGAAGGCCTCTAGGGCTTTATCCCTGGCAGACTTGAGGAAACTCTAGAAATGCTTCTAAATAAGAAACCACTGTCTGGCCAGTGATGCTCAGTGGTTGAGCATCAAAACATGTACCAAGATGTCACTTGTTCGATTCCTGGTCAGGGCACATGCCTGGTTACGGGCTCATTCCCTCCTGTATCAGGCCTGTGGGAGGCAGTTAATCGAAGTTTCTCTCTCATTGATATTTCTATCTCTCTTGCTCCCTCTACCTTCCTCTCTCCCTAAAATAAATAAAAACATATTTAAAATATATATTAAAAAAGTAAAATATGAAACCACTGCTTTCACTGTCCCAGGAAAAGCACCACCTTCCAGGAGTGATACCACCAGAAGAGAGGAAAAGGAGATTTATAAAGGCAGGAGCTAAGTCTGTAACTGAGACAACAAACTGGATTGTAGCAAGCAATATTTATAAAAACTCATTGCCAAAAACTCTTCAAAATGTAGAGCTTTTCTTGGATGTCTAAAGGAATTGTTGCTTTTGAGATATCTTCTTCATACTTAAGATATTTGTAAAACCATGCAAAAGTAAGCCAAGGCCTCTGCTGACATCTTAGCTGTAGATGCAATGACATACTTTTATTTACACCCAAAAACAAGCTCTAATATGAACATAGGATTTTATGAAGTACCAACTAGTGGCCGAGTGCACGAAATTCGTGTACAGAGGGTGTCCCTCAGCCCGGCCTGCACCTTCTCCAATCTGGGACCCCTCGGGGGATGTCCGACTGCCTGTTTAGGCCCGATCCCTGTGGACATCCCTGTGGACAAACCGGCAGTCAGACATCCCTCTCACAATCTGGGACTGCTGGCTCCTAACTGCTCACCTGCCTGCCTGCCTGATCACCCCTAACCACTCTGCCTGCTGGTCTTCTTGCCCCCAACTGCCCCCCCACTGCCAGCCTGCTTGCCCCCAACTGCCCTCCCCTGCTGATCTGCTCACCCACAACTGCCCTCCCCTCCTTGCCTGATTGCCCCTAACTGCCTCTGCCTCGGCCCAGGCACCATGGCTTTGTCTAGAAGGATGTCTGGAAGGTATCCTGGAATGTCTCCTGGTCTAATTAGCATATTACCCTTTTATTAGTATAGATAGAAGCCTGGTGCATGGGTAGGGGCCAGCTGGTCTACCCAGAAAGGGGTTCCATATCGGTGTGGGGATCCCCTTGGGGGGAGGGGTCAGCCTGGGCTAGGGTCCTGGGGTGGTTTTCAGGCTGGCCATGCCCCCTTCAGGGTGGGGTCCCTGTGGGGGGTGTGGCCAGCCTGGGTGAGGGGCTGAGGGCCGTTTGGGGGCGGTTTGCAGGGCAGACAAGCCCCCAGTTTTGTCCTGAAGGACATCCAGAACGTCTCTGGAAGGTCTCTCCATCTAATTAGCATATTACTCTTTTATTAGTATAGATTACTCCATAAGAGGACATTAAGCACCAACATGGACAATATTGGAACACAACAGATAGAATATGTTATTAAGGAATTGCATTCAGACAGATACTTTCAGAATCCTCTACCCTACTCACTTTTTATAATTTTTTCAACCTTAATGGTCCCCAATTTAACATGGCTAAGGAATTTATTTTATTTTATTCTGTTTTAAGTTGTTTTGATAATATTGGTTTAAAAGTCTCAAATGAATAAGAAAAATATATTCAGCAAGAATTTGAACTGAGCAGTTTTGTTTGCAAAATTTCACCTGTACTTTATTTTTATATCAATGTGATTCTAATCATTATGCTTATAGCACTCTGCCCAAGGCTAATCGCCCCTTTGCTACATAAAAATTCAAAAACTGTTTATGGATTTATAAAACAAAAAGCCAACATCTCACTCATTTTAATCTTACAAAAAGCATCTTGCTGTAATTTCCTCAAGAGAACAAATAGAGAGAGAGTTTTTGTATTTAATGAAAATTATACTAAGAGAGAAAGCTAAATTGCTGCTGGGTTTGTAGGATGTCGGCACCAGGCATTTGTTTTCTCTGTGCCTCAGCAAGTTCTGTCTGGCCCCAAAAGCCATGCTCTTTCACCAGGTAGCAAGGATTAATGGCGGTAAACACATAAAGCACCTATGTATTATGGGGTCTGGAACCAAGTTAGTGGCTCAGTTGTTGTGACTATGTTTTGGCTTGCTACCATTTGTTAACTCCTTTAGTTTGAGCCAGCAATTTTTAATTGGTGTGCTGCAAAAATTTTAAAACATGCAATACCTGACTACCTGACTATTTAGTCAGGGGCACTGATATCTTTTCCCTTAGATAATAAAAAAATGACAACAGCCAAAACAACAATAGCTGTCCGGTGTGAGTGAATCAAAATTATACCTATTTTGTTTGGTCAATCAGCAAAAAATATCATATATATATATCTATACCGGCCGTGGGCAAACTACGGCCCGCGGGCCGAATCTGGCCTGTTTGAAATGAATAAAACTAAAAAAAAAAAAAAAAAGACCGTACCCTTTTATGTAATGATGTTTACTTTGAATTTATATTAGTTCACACAAACACTCCATCCATGCTTTTGTTCCGGCCCTCAGGTCCAGTTTAAGAACCCATTGTGGCCTTTGAGTCAAAAAGTTTGCCCACCCCTGATCTATACTAATAAAAGGGTAATATGCTAATTAGACTGGATGTGCTTCCAGACAAAGCTGCAATGGCTGCAAGGGCCAAGGTCTGGCAGGCGTGCAGCCCCTCCTTCAGCAGAGGCGGTGCTGGGAGCTGCGGTGGTGCTGAGGTCCGGAGCCTCCAGAGGCTGGACGGGGTGTGACCACAGCCCCTCCCCCAGCCAGCCTGGCTGCAGACCGCCTCCCCCACAAGTGGGCAGGGGACGGGGCCAGTGTTAAGAAGCGAGGGCTGAGGGTACTCAGCCATGGCGGCCAGCTTTGGCAGCAGCAGTGGGGTAATGAGGGCGGCGCCTTCCCCTGATCCTCCCGATCACCTTGAGCAAAGGGAGGCCAGACTGCAGCTTAGAACATCAGTAGGACATCCCCTGCGGGCTCCCAGACTGTGAGAGGGGGCAGACTGGGCTGAGGGAACACACCCCCCACCCCATGCATGAATTTTTCGTGCACGGTGGAATAACATTAAAATAATGCAACAGATACATAACTAGTTAATGACAGGAAAACAGAGATATAAATTCTGCAAATATATATATATATATATATATATATATATATAATTTTAGTAATTAGTTAATGTATGCCATGAGATGAAAAAGGTTGAAAATTGTTGGTTTGAGCCATTATTTTTGCTAGTTATCTGCCCACTTCACCAGCCTTCCTGAGCTTAAATGAAACTAGTAGTTACAAAAGACAACAAATTAGAACAATCACTGGGAATTATTGTGAGACAGTTTGCAGCAAGACTTTTCAAACTAGATTGCTCTAATTAATTAAACTGCTGTTGTCACAGTCCCTTCCTCCTGCCCTATTCCCATTACATCTTTTAGTTATTGTGTCAAATACAATCATTTTCTGAGTATTTTAACAGTATACTATGAATATCATTGTGTTATAAGGAATTTACACTTTTTATTTATATAGGTAATTTTTTAAAGGTTGCCGTATGTGTGTGTATTTGTATTTATGTCTCTGTATATAAAGGCATACCTCATGTTGTTGCACTTTGCTTTATTGTGCTTTGCACATACTGCATTTTTTTTACATATTGAAGGAGCCTGAAAATGTGACTGAAATGCTGCAATCTCATGATAAAACTTTAACAGATGAGGACTTCCTTCTCATGGACAAGCAAAGAAAGTAGTATCTTGAGATGGAATCTACTCTTGGTGAAGACACTGAGGATTGTTAAAATGACAACAAATAATGTAGATTATTGCATAAACTTAGTGGACAAAGCAGGGTTTTAGAAGATTGGCTCTAATTTTAAAAGAAGTTTTATTGTAGATAAAATGCTATCAAACAGAATTACATGCTATAGAGAGAGAAATTGTTATGCAAGGACAAATACACTGCAACAAACTTCATTGTTGTCTTATTTTAAGAAATTTTCACAGCTACCCCAATTTTCAGCATCCACCATCTTGATCAGTCAGCACCATCGACACTGAGGTAAGACCCTCCCTTAGCAAAAGGATCATGACTCACTGAAGGCTCAGATATTGGTTAGAAATTTTTAATAATAAAGTATTTTAAATTAAGGTACTTACATCGTCTTTTTAGATATAATGCTCATTGCACACTAATAGACTACAGCATAGCCTAAACATAACTTTTATGTGCACTGGGAAACAAAAATTCCTGTGGGTTGTTTTATTGTAATATTTGTTTTATTGTGATGGTCTGAAACCAAACCTATATCTCCAAAGTGTGCTTCTATGGGAATACATACATATATTTGATATTTCCTGAAATATTCCACAGGAAACATGTAAATCAGAGTATTCTGATTATAAATTACAAAACAAACAAACAGCCTATGTGAACCAAATACAAGATCTTCAAATGGCCAGAGACCCTATGTCTTCTCCATGTTCTGTCACTATATGCATGTTTAGCACTGGATGAGATTTCAGTGATTCAGCAGGTAAAATCAGACAGCAAGAGTAATTGTTTTCAACGTTAAGATTATTTAGGAAGTGATGAGAAGACAGTTTCTTCTTTAACCATGATAGTCAAATTGTAATACTCAGTAAGCTTGAGTGCCAGAGAGAAGATGCTGAAAGATCATGAGATAGTCTGTTATCCTAGGCTGCCAGCAGTAAAGAAATGAAGTCAAAGAAGTTGAGGAACTTGTCACTGGAAGCTGAAAATGTTCTTCTAAATTCAGCACTTCTACAGTCTGTTTTAAGTCTACTTTAATGAATTTCATTCCGTTGAAACCTGCCAATATCCAAATATCCAAAAATATGCCAACAACAAATATGCATAATTGGGAAGAGAATAACACAACACTCAACTACTTTAGGCATTCTCCTTTTTCATGTCACATTTTCCCCACACCTAACTCCCCTCTTCCACATCTATGCAGTGGCTAAGCCTATAAGGTGACAACACAAGTCAATTTGTTTAATCAATTAAGTCAATCAACTTGTAAATTCTCTGGGAACTGACACATTGATTGAATTCACTTGTAAATCAAGTCAAAATGTTCAAATACGTATCCCTTCTTATAGGCTCTGAGTCTTTGTAGACTAATATCAAGACTGGATTCCAATTTTAGTGCTTCTAAATGAAGGTTGATGCTCTTTGAACATTAAGTGATAATTATTTAGATGGTTGTAATTATGATTTGCACAGCTTAAAAGTTATGAGAGAATCATTTGATTTGCTAAATAGTGTTTTTCTTCTATATGCTTACATTTACCAAGCAAAAATAGAGAGCTTTGAAAGTACCTATTATCTTTTCGGATCCCAGAAAAATGAAGTGCTGTGTGTTACAAGACATTCATGGCAAAAGTAGTATGAAAACGAAAAAAATAAAAAATAAAAAAATCCATATGGTACACAACTTTTCTCAAATGAAAAATAAGGCTTCCCAAAAGAGGAGCCTTGGGGGATTCTAAAGTCAAATTGCAAGGAACAAATGTGCTATTTTAATTTTGGCCTTAAAACTTCCTTTCCTGGAATGGTCTCAATATTGCAATCTCTGCTCAACAGCACACTCTACACTAAAAACTCTCCTTGTGTTCTGGTTTGCTTTACTTCAGAAAAAATCATCAGAGCTTTGGTTGAGATTTGCAACCCTTCCTACACCAACTTTAGAAGCCCAAGAAGGTTCTATACAGACAGAAACAGAGATAAACTGTTTCTTTTCTTTCTTTCTCCCCCTACCTCTTTTGATTTAGGTTTAGAGGCACTTCCTGGCTTCCAACTGCACAAAGGCATGGGCCCCTCCTTACCCTGCTTCCTGTCACTGAGGAGCCTGCTTTCACCATGGAGGAGCCCTTGTCCAGCAACTCAGAGTGGACCTTTGCAGTCATCCCTGCACCAGGGAAATGTGTGTCACCTTCCTGATGGTTGGTGTGATTAAGACCATAAGGGAGCATATTGAAAGTCTACATCCAGCTACAGCAATTTGTCAGTCTTCATTATTGCAAGCTGTGTGGCAGCACCACTGGAGAAAAGGGTCAGTGTGGCTTCCAATTAAAACTCCCTATTGAAGATGGATTTATGTTTGGTCTATTTCAAACCACATTGGGCTGCAACTTATCATCTAGGTTGTCAAGCTGGAAGCACTTTCCTTTTTTAGTGCAAAGGGTTTAAAAGCCATTAATTCATTTTTGTTTAAGATGCAAAGACATAAACAAATGAGTGATTTTTTAAAAAAAAATTTAAAGGAGGAAAAAAAAAACGAAAAAAACTTTGGTCCAGATGTTTTCTGGATACATTTAAACATTTAGGATGTGAGTCAAATTTGCAGGTGTTTTGTCCTATATATTGGGCATTTCTGCTTTTAATGTGCTTATTATGGGAAATTTATCATGAAAGAAAAGAACAAACCCTCCTAGATGATCCTCAAAATCATACTGTAGGGATTTCTAAGAGAGCCAAAGTCTTTTAGGGATGGGTTGCTTCTCTAAAAGAGAAATATAATTTCCTGTTGTTGTTTTTTTTTTAGGATAAGAAGTACATATTTTAATTATCTTGGACATGAAGTCAAATTAATGTTCTGACATTTAGATGATGTAAAAATAATTACTGTTAGGAACATAAATGCTATTGCATACCTGTGGTTTAAAAAATTAAAGAGAAGGGAAAATGGAAAGGAGGAAAATGCTTAGGGGAGTATCTTGGCAAAACATTTAGGTCTGGAGATAATATCTATTTACAATAAATGAAAACTGATAAAAGGAGACAATAGCAAGATGGGAACAAGTCCCTTGCCAAGAAAGACCCAAATGTTTAAATACAATACAATACAATACAATACAATACAATATGTTTTAGCTCATATATCTTTGGTACTCTCTGTCTTTAACTTTCTTCTAACCTTATTTCCTTGCCTTTTAGAGGGGATCTTAGTTGAGATCTTGTTTAGCGAACAATTAAAATTTAAATTTCTTATCTCTTTTTTATAGCCTTAAGTTTAGTCTTCTCTGGGAATCCATTCTTTCATTTTCCAACCT
>NW_006298163.1:16054-18538 GCF_000327345.1 Myotis davidii | reverse complement strand
TTTTCCATTCTGACTCAAATAAAAATGACTTTTCAAATCTTAAAGGAAGAGAGAACATTACATGTTTGCAACTGGAATGCAAGTTTACAGGGTAGACAGTCCATTTAGATAGGAGAAAAATCCATTAAAAGAGGCACTTGGGATCAAGTCTGTCACCATTAAACCAATAAATATAAGAATTCTTGGCCGGAGTTGTGTTGCTGGTTAAGGGCTCCATGTGTGCCAGGGTAACCAATGAGGCCTTCCAGTACTAAGCATTCGGGTGACTCAGAGACAGCATAGCTCTAAGCTGAGGTACAGGACTGGATTGGTCCAACTTCTTTCTGTAGAATTCTGTTCAGCTTTTCCATCAGCTTTGTCTGATGTCTGAATATTAGCAAGAAAGGGCTGTTAAGAAATACTGAATGAAATTAGGTTTGAATATGCTCTGTCGCTGATAAAACACTGTAGACTTTCATCTGGGCAGGAAGACGGGGAGATCTTGGTGGAGCACATTTGTATTTGTTTTTATTCTCAAGTTATCTTTTCCCTTTTTTGCATAGCAGGCATTGAATTAGTCAAATCACTGGAATGAAACTCAGCCTGTACCTAGAGTCAGTAGTGAAAGAGCTTCATCTGAAAATAAGTTTTTGGGTTTGTCACTAACGCTTCCCAGAATCTGGAAGATTGCCTGATTCATCAGCTAGGAATGGTAAGTGCTTCCTCCAAGTAGCCCTTGCTTCTCCTCTGGATAGAGGAAGTGAGTCAGACTATCAGAGGTGCCGAAATGGAGTGTGTTGTCCAAGTCACCCTGCAAGATGCAAGGACCCAGGAGAGTAATTGTGTTTCTGCCTTATCAGCACCAGAATCGCTCATCAGTCCAGGCTTTCTCACAAATCCAGTGGAGAAACTGCAAGGTTAGCACTGTAACAAGGCAGGAACTCTGGGCTAACCACACTTCCCTCCTTCTTCTTGCCCCTCCCTCCACCCTGGCTGTGGGAGTCAGGAAAGCCAGCATTTTAAAAATGAGGCAGCCTCTGAGGGCTATATAACGAGGCTTTTCTGGGGGTGCAAGTTAGGTTCATGTTAGCATTTCCCCATGATTCAGAACCTGCTTGTGTTTGTTGTCACCTGAGAATTTTCTTCATAAGGTAAATAATCGCTTTCCCCGCTGCAGTGTGAATTTTAATTTCTTCAAATGGTCTATGAGAAATGCTAGGGTTTTCTATCTAAGGTATTAAAAGGCAATTACCATCTGTGGTCTGTGTTTCTACCACAACACACACACACACACACACACAACACCACAAAAAAACTGCTGTTTAAACTGATGAGGTGCAGCCTCTGACTGCTGGAGGCTTAATCAAATGGCAAAAGTTCCTCAACATCTAGATCCTTTGGCCAAGCTTCTCAGGTGCAGAAATTGAGCTGGAACCTTTGCAGAATTCTGTGGGAAGGCTGTTTGAATAGTTTTAATTCATTCTTTATTTTAATTAGGCTAAAAATACTCAAACACTGCCTCTCAGTATCCTGCTATTGGTCTCTGTCTCCTCTGTCAGCACAACACATCAACAATGAGGAAGAATTAATAACCCTCTAAATATGTGGCCTCTCACATATATATCATGGCTTGGGCTTGGATTGGCTCCAGTTTGGGAGAAAGATCCAGATTAACGATTTAGTAACTTTGATCCAAACCAGATTTTTCTAGTTGGAATTTGATTTTCTAAGATTTATATTTACCAGGGAAAATCTAGTGATATTTCTTTTTATTCTCAGTTGGGGAACACAGTCCAGGAAATCACAAAGCAGTTATCAAATATAAGGACGTGATCTCCACATAGTGTTGAATGCCAGAGCATTAATGAATGTTTCCTACATGTTGACTACTACTTAGGTTTCTAAACTACATGGAAGCCCCTTTCCCATCAACTTTTCAATCCAACAAATCTACACTAATAAAAGAGAAAAATGGTAATTGGCGTATGACGCTATCCTTTTCATTGGCTAATCAGGGCTATATGCAAATTAACTGCCAACTAAGATTGGCAGTTAACTGCCAACAAGATGGCAGTTAATTTGCATATGTAGGCACAATGCAGGGAGGTGAAAGGGAAAGCAGGAAGAAGGCCCCTGCCACTGACAGTGATTGGAAACCCAGGGGGGAGCTAAGAGCCGGGGGGCAGGGCAAAAGTGGCCCTGGGGCTGCCTTTGCCCTGCCTCCCAGCCATGATTGGAGAATTGGGCACCTTTGTCGCCCTGGCCAGTGATAGCAGGAAGTAGGGGTGGAGCCAGCGATGGGAGCTGGGCAGGGTCGAAGCTGGAAGTCCTGGGAGCTAGGGGTCCCTTGCCTGGGCCTAAAGCGGAGCCCGCGATCACGGGGCCTCTGCAGCTGCGGGTCCCCGCTGCCCTGGCCAGACGCCTCGGCCAGAGGCGTTAGGCCTGGGCAGGGGCAAAGCCTGCAACCATGGGGAGTTGGTGGTCCCCTGCCCAGGCCTAATGTCT
>NW_006298163.1:2139-15994 GCF_000327345.1 Myotis davidii | reverse complement strand
CGAGGGGGGCCCCCGCCCCAGCCATGATTCCTGGGCCAGAGGCCTCAGGCCTGGGCGGGGGCCAGAGCCAGTGATCGGGGGAGACGGGGGTCCCCTGTTCAAGCCTGACACCTCTGTCAGAGGCGTCAGGCCTGGGCAAGGGGCCGATCCTGCAATTGGAGGGTGATGGGGGTCAACGCCTGAGGGCTCCCAGTATGTGAGAGGGGGCAGGTTGGGCTGAGGGACACTCCCCGCCCACACACACACCCAGTGCACGAATTTCGTGCACTGGGCCCCTAGTCTTTACATAATAAAATAAGCAAGGTGCTAATATTCATATTTGAAATCAGTGCGTAATTATTTTAAGGATTTTTTTTTTAAAAAGGCAGTAATTCCCAAGCCTAGATACACACGGAGAAGTAGCTGGGGATTTTTAAAGTGTTGATATGTAGGGCCCTTTCCAGTAAATTCTGATATAATTGGTCTGTTATGAGGTGTTAATGTAGTGAAACAAAAAGGGGCTTAGGAGTTAGACAGAGATGGGTTCAAATCCCAGATCTAACCCTTATTAGCATATGATCTTGGCTAAGGTACTTAACTCTTTAAGCACCAGTTTCCTAGCCTGTAAAATGACCTTACTTTGAAAGTCTGCTTTAGAAATATATATGCAAAGATCTTAGAAGAATGTCAGGAACATCCATCAAGTACCCAATAAATATTTCTGAACGAATAGACAGAAAACCTCAAAAATGCTGACTACTCTTTGTGGCATTTAGTTAAGTATCACTTCAGAGCTTGTTCTCATCTATCTCTTGTTTCAGCCATCAGTGGAGCACCATCCTTTTCTTCACTGTTTTTGGCTATCTTGCACAACATATCTGTCACCCCCCTCATTTCCATGCTGTGTTCCTCTCACCTGCCATCCAAAAGTGTCCCTGTTGATTCAGGGAGACCATGTCCAGAGGCCATGCATGTGCAACGCAAAGAGAGGAAGAATTAATGCACCCTGGGACAAAGCATTGGCTAGTGGGAGGTGGAGATGGTGGATAAATTGCTCCCCTTTCTCCCCCAGATGTACTATCCAAATACAGTCTATGTAGCTTCTTGAAGAATGGACCCACTAAACAGTCATAATCACAATCAGTAGAGACCCACTTTATGATGTATATCTTATGTTCACTATCTTTCTCTGTTTCTCTTTCTCTCTCCTTTTTTTTTTTCAATCCTCACCAGAAGATTTTTCCACTGATCATTGATTTTTAGAGAGAGTGGAAGGAAGATGGAGGAAAAGAGAGGGAGAGAGAGAGGTGAGAATGACATATCAAACCTGGGACCAGGGATCAAACTTGCAACTCATGTGTGTACCCTTAACCCAGGGCACTTTGGTCCACAGGCAGACACTGTAACCACTAAGAAAAACAAGCTAAGACTGTTTCTCTGTTCCCTCCTCTCTGTAGCTTGGAATTGTACCTCCTAATGAAGAAATCAGGGTCTTATTTTTGAGGGATTTAGGCTAAACAGTTATCCTTTTGACAAAATTGCATACCTTGCTGCATGGGGCTGAACATTGTAAGATGTTTAATTTTCTTTCCCATTGTCCATTTTTTACCCTGCTTGAAATTAGATTTATTTTATAGATATCAGAGCTGATAGTTACTGTTATGGATGAATGTTTGTGCCTCCTTCCCCCCCAAAAAAAAATTCCAAAGTTTAGCCTCTATCCCCAATGTAATAGTATTAGGAGATAGGGCCTTTGGGTGGTAGCTAGAGTTAAATGAGTTCCTGAGTATGGAGCCATCACGAATAGGATTAGTGTTCTTACAGGATTTAGGAGGGAGTTTGTAAAACTCTCTGTTCTCTACCATGTAAGTATGTAATGAGAAATTAGCAGTCTGCAATCTAGAATCAGACTCTCATCAGAACCTGACTGTGCTGGTACCCTGATCTCAGATTTCCAGCCTCCAGAACAGTGAGAAATAAATGTGTGTTGTTTATACACCACAGTGTGTTGTTGCCACCTAAGTCTCTGGTACTTTGTTCTAGCAGCATGAGATGACCAACAGTCACCTTAGAGAAGTTCTTATCCAGTCAGTCTCCTCAGGTCTCTTATTCTTCACTAAACTTTAAGATTGGTTGTTCCCAGGAGTTTCTTCTTGGTGCTCTGGGTTTCTAACTGCATGTTAATCCATGGCATCTCATCTCTCCTGCAGCTGTCACTTTTATCCAGATGTGGATGACTTCCATAGCAGCATCACAAGCCCAGGCCTTTGTTTTGAGCTTGGCTATCAGAATACCTATTTTATAAGGACCACTGTGTCTCAAGCCCAAATGTCCAAAATTTTTTTCTATTCTAACTATTTCTGCCTTAATGTATATTTATCTTTAAACTCTCTCATATTGATAACTACAGGCCTGGTGCATGAATTCATGCACAGATGGGGTCTGACCAGTGTGGGAAACTGTTTATTGCCTTCACTATCTGATAAACATAGACAGAGAGCCCCCCAAAGGCTGGGTGCCTTTGAAGCCCTAGCAAAGGTCGGAGCTAGGCGCCACCTCTGTTTGTCCAGACAGTGGTAGCTGAAACTACTCCCCCATTTATTATTATGTAAATCCTTGCTGATGGGCTAGTCTGCCTGTTGCCAGGGGTCACCTGCCTAAGGGCTATGCTATGGGTGCATCCCAGAATCAATAAAAGCTTGGTGAGGACTGAGCACAGAGGAAGTCCTTCCCCTTGAGTTGGACTTGCCCATCTGGTCCCCCAATATTCCAAATTATCTCTTGTCTTTCCATATTCATTTGTGTGCGGCTCTGCTTCCAGTTCCTGAACCCTGACCCACACGGGATGTGGGAAGGAAACACCCAAATGTCCAAAATTTTTTTCTAGTCTAACTATTTCTGCCTTAATGTAGATTTATCTTTGAACTCTCTCATATTGATAACTAGAGGTCTGGTGCATGAATTCATGCACAGATGGGGTCTGACCAGCCTGCCTGGATGGGAGCTGATTGGACTAGGCCAGCAAGGTGGGAGGTTGGCTGGCTTGCCCCATCCCCGATTAGGGTGGGGGGGTGATCAGGGTGGGGGGCCAATTGGGAGCAGGGATGGCCAGGGGAAGGGACTGCCAGTGGTTGGCCGGCCGGCCCCACCCCTAATCAGGGTTGGGTGGGCTGATCAGGAGCGGGCTGGCTGCGGGGAAGGGCAGCGGGCAGTTAGCCACTGCAGTGCATGTCATAGCGACTGGTTGTCCCGTAGTTCCGATTGCTTGGCTTTTATTATATAGATAATTAGTTCTTGACTAGTCCTCCTTCATCCAGTCTTGCTATCATTTGAGCCACCTACACTATTGTCAGGGTGAGTGTTTGGAAACTAAAAACTGGTAATCTTAGTCCCTTAATTCAGGTTCTCAGTACTTCTCATTGCCTATCATTCAAAATCCAACTTCATGTGTCATGCAATTCTTTCCTTGATCTAGTTCTTGCCTACATCTGTAGGCTAGACTTGACTGCTTCCTATCCATGTGCAACAATCCAATCATCATGCACCAGGTACAGCTAAAGGAATGTGTCTGCTTTTCTTTAAGCTTAAGCATCCAATAAGCACCTGAAACTTAACATACCTAAAGCAGAATTTTCCATTGTCTCCTTGCAATGTGTTCTACTCTGAGCCTCTCTCATCTCAACGAAAGCTACTACCATTTTTTTTGTGCCAGAAAATTATGTCATCTTTCCCCCCCTCTCTTTTCCTCACTCCCTACACACAAGTAAATATAGCGGACTTAATGAAAAACAATGTTTCAAATAACCTTAAAATTTCTCACCATCTCCACTAGTGACATCTTGTTAAAGTCACTATTTCACTATTGTGAAAACATTGTCCTAATTGGTTTCATCCTTACCCTCACCTCCTAGCACCTGATCTACCTTCTATCTTCTATGCCACCCACCTACTTGTTTATGAGTAATCTTTTAAGAATATTAATCATGTCATTTTATTCATCTGCTCAAACTCTTCATAGGCTGCTATACACTTATAATAAAACTAAAACTGCATAGTATGTTTACAAGACTCTAAAAAGATATGGCCCTAATTAACATTGACTTCACCTCTACCCAATCATTCCCTAGCACAGCATTCTCCTGCTATGAGCAACTTAGGCTCCATCCTCATAACCTTGACTTGACTAATTCTCCTTCATCCAGTCTTGCTATCCTTTGAGCCATCTCTACTGCTGTCAGGGTGAATGTTTGGAAACTGATAATAATCCTTACATGTACTGATCTCCTTCTGACTAGAATTACTTCAGATATTTTCATGACTGAATCCTCATCTCTAGATGATTGTTCAAATGCTACATTCTCATAAAGGCTCTCTGTGGTGCCCAATCTAAAATAGTTGCCATATTTACCTTCATTATCAATTATATTACCTTGCTTTACTTCTCTCATAGCACTTACCATTTTAAACTTTATTATTTATCATATCCTATATAATAAAAGCCTAATATGCTAAGTGTCCAGTCTTCTGTTCAACCAATCAAAGCGTTATATGCTAATGATAAGCTAAGGCCGCTCAACCGCTCACTTTGACATGCACTGACCACCAGGGGGCAGATGTTTTGACTGGCAGGTTAGCTTGCTGCTGGGGTCCGGAACTGAGCAAGACAGGTCGGACATGCCCTGGAGCCCTCCCGCGGTCTCTCCCCGGCTGGCCAACCTCCTGTGTCCCTCCCCAGTCCCTATCCTGCACCAGTGGGTCCCTCAGCTTGGCTTGTGGCCTCTTGCAATCTGGGACCCCTCTGGGGATGTTGGAGAGCCAGTTTCAGCCCAATCCTGCAGGCCAGGCCGAGGAACCCCACTGGTGCACGGATTCATGCACTGGGCCTCTAGGTATTTTATAGTTATTGTGCTTTTTCCTTATTCTATTATCTTTCTCTGCTACTATATTTTATACTCTGAGGGCAAAGAAATTATCTTTCTTGTTTATTGCTGTATTATAGTGTCTAAAATAGTATTAGATAGTACTAATAATTAATGTATAATAAGTGAACAAGAACTAATAATATATTCTCACTAAATATTTATTGAAAGAATGAATGAATTCTTCAGGGCCTTTATAAATGCTATTTCCTCTGCTCTCAGCCAGAAATATACTAGTCACCATTTCCATTTGCCTTATGAATTTGTATCCACTGGTCAAGATCAAGCCCAAATGTTTGTGAAGCTACTCTGGCCTCTCTGTCTTTTATGCCGTGCCCCTACTTGTTTATATGCTATTGTAATCCCCACAGCCTATAGAAAAACTATGTCCTCCCTACTAAACTGTGATAATACACCATCTTGGCCTTTAGGAGTAGAAACTGAGTCAGCAAAATTGAGAGACTTGCTCAAAATTGAGAGACTTGTTTTCTCAATGCAGAGATAGAATTCACAAATATTTTTTTCACACTGAATCCCTTTGGTATCTGGTTAAAAATGCAATATCTCACCCTGGCTGATATTTCTCAGTGGTTAGAGCATCAGTCTTGGGTTTTATTACCAGTCAAATGCACATACCTGGACAGCAGGTTCTATCCGACCCCAGTCAGGGCACGGTTCTTGTAGGAGGTAACCAATCGATTTGTCTCTCTCACATTGATGTTTCTCTCTCTCCATCTCTCCCCTCTTTCTTCCTCTCCTCCCCCCTCCCTCCCTTCCACTCTTTCACTTTCTCTAAAAATCAATGGCAAAATATCCTCAAGTGAGGATTAACAAAAACAAACCAAAACAAAAAATAAGAAGCAATTCCTCATACATTGAAAACACTCAATAAATGTTTGAATAGGTACACACATGTTTTCTTGTCTATTTACATTTTTCTCTTCTTTTATATTGTTAAAATTTTAACTCTTTCTCCATCATTACCTACTCTTTCTTTGAGCTTCAGCTTACCTCCTTCCTCACTTAGCTCCTCTCTTAGACAAGAGTATATGCTGTGATCCTTGTTATTGGCAAAGGAAGCTCTAGAGAAAGATAGCCTTTTTTTTTTCTTTTTTCAGATAAAGATATCAGAAGTATTCACCAACAGAACTTTATGTGTTAATATGATGGTGTGTTTAAGATTAGATATGTCTATATCTAAAGTTACCAGAGGGTCTTAAAGATCACTGAAAGTTGGAGGCCCTGTAGTAATGATCTGGACATTAATAATATATGCAAGTATTTAACCTAATGGTTAAATTGCAACACCTAAATAAATACAATTTTCATTTGTCACTTATACCTCAATAAAGGTAGGGAAAAATGAACGAACAACAGAAAAGGTTTATATTAGGTAATGGAGACCATGAAAAATGAATTTATCCAGTAGAGCCATTTTAATTTTCCATTATATCCTCATCAGCAGCAGCCTTTCTTTTCAGGCACTGGACTGGATAACAATGAGAAAGACTTCTGCCCCAGCAGAAGCACAGTTGCAAGCATTGTCCCACATGCCTTATGAATGGAGTTCTAGACATCAGCAGGTTTTTACCTTCTGTTTTGTTTTGACCTTGGAATCTGGGTATTTGGGCCTTTCTTGAATTTTTTTCCTGTTTGCTGAGTGTCTGTTGTATTGCACCTTGATACTCATGCATTTTGATTCTTGACTTCTAACTCCTTACCTGGTAAGTATCCACAACTTTCTGAAGGCCTGGTTTCTGTATTTCAGGTTCTGATATCTTACCTGTTGTGGAAGGCATGCAATTATCCAAGGGTTATAACAACAATAAAAAAGAGAACTACACTAAATGGCCTGGGAGCCAGACAGTTTTCCCCTACTATAGACTTCACTGGGAAAGAATAAATGGGTACTTTCTTTTTGGAAGAGATAAAATTGCCTTTTCTATTATTTTCTATGTGTTGTTTGCTTTCTCCAGGATTACCTTCCTGTTTTTCTCAGCTGAGACTTAGTAAATGCTTTCTTTTATCCACTTCCTAGGTTAGCCAGACTCTGAGTAAATAAATGAGGATCATAAAAGAAGATACAATATTTTCAGAAAATGCAAGAGATTTCTCAATGTATTACCAAGAGTATCACCAATGGATTGTAACTTGGGAGATTCTTGAAGCCTTAACAAATTTATTTTGTACCTGGTGTAAAAATCCCAAGGATATATTTTTTTAATATATTTTATTAATTTTTCACAGAGAGAAAGGGAGAGGAATAGAGAGTTAGAAACATCGATGAGAGAGAAACATCGATCAGCTGCCTCCTGCACATCTCCTTCTGGGGATGTGCCCGCAACCAAGGTACATGCCCTTGACTGGAATCGAACCTGGGACCTTTCAGTGTTGGGGTCCAGCCCCAGCAGGTCCAGGGGTACCCAAAGTTGTGGACAGAGTCGGCGAAGAAAGAATGACATGGAGACAGCATTCAGATCATCAGCCTAGCCAAGTTCTTTAGCCAGGTTCTGCCTTTATTGTCCTGTTACATCTGTATTTATACCAGTTGATTTTAATCCTATTCATTCTATTCCAAAGGTTAGGGCGTTTCTTATCTCCATTCCAAGGTTACTCTATTGCTCTATCAAGTTATGAGGAAGTAACTGAAGGATATTATCCTACGTAAAGATTATGTAGCTTAAGCGTGATTGTTCGTAAAGTGATTAACTACTCACCTGGCAATTAGTTAATGGGTTTTATGGATTTATTCTCTTCCTTAGTCCTGTTAATTCCTAACCCCAGGGAAAAAATCCCCACCTGGGGAAACAACCTTTCTCCGGGAGGTGTCCTGTTTAAAACACATAGCGCTAAGAGGGGGAGAAAACATATGCCATATACACCAGGTCCCTTGAAACATAAGCTGTGCAGATGTTTCTTCCCTGAAGCAACTATGTCAAGCATCAAGGATGAACTGGCTTCTGGCATTTCAGTCTGCAGGCCAACGCTCTATCCACTGAACCAAACCAGTTAGGGCAAAATCCCACGGATATTACTAAAAAAGAGTAGGCATTGGATAATAAGTCTTAGAAAAAAAGATAAGCATAGTTAGAGCTATTTAAACTGGAAAGCAGGAGACCCCAAGAGGTAGAGCCTTGTTTCTTAAAGAAAGGGATGCAATGATCTCCTGGAAACTAGAGGAGTAGGGAGTCATAGCGGAGACTAGGCCTGTCCACATACATCTTTACACTGACCCTTGAGAATGCCCAACATCAGTGGTAAAAATCATTAAAGGAAACAATAAATGCTATGAGGAACAAAGTATTGATATTTAGAGGCTGATTGAGACAAGCAAAAATCTTGAAGTAACAATAAATTAATAAGCAAATAAGGATTGCCATGGTCAACATAAGTTATGTTATCTATTTTTTCTTCTAGTAACAATAGTGATTGCATTGATCCCTTGATTGTACTTCAATCAGAATTTTTTGTGTGACCACCCCATGCTCTATGACTCTCATCTGGTCTTAAGAAAAAGATGTATTTTCCTTAAAGCAAAATATGAATATGACATTGAATGTTTCCTGAGTCGAGACAAGAGAGAAGTATCACAAATAAATACACAAAAAACAAACTGGTCCTTGGAACAGGAGCAGTTGCTGAGAACTAGGCATTTTGGTTCCTGCTTTGGCCTTAATGCTTACACCAGTGAAACCTTTCTAAAGCTATCTGATACTCATGAATTTAAACTCATATTCTCTAAATCACATTATACTATACTGCATGCTTTAAGGTATAATGGTAGAATGCTCTATATTGACATGGCTGGACCTGCAAGTGTCCAGGATACAGTTACTGCTCTTTCTCAAGAGTCATGTACAACTGTATCCAAGAGGATATATTAGGGAGTAGTGTCTTTCAAATCCTAGATTTTTGTTGCTTTTTCATGTTTTTTTATTATTATTATTGTTTTACCCTCTCACTGAAACTTCAGCAGCCATGGCACAGACCAGCCCTCTGCTTGTGCTGATACAATGCTCTTTGAGAAGTATTCTGTGTTAATTACCTTGATGGCTGATAGAGTAGTTGCATGCCCTTTTTTAATGAAAATATATGGGCCACTGTATTCCCTGATTCCATGTTGTTGCCTGGTAGTCTGAGTGACACAGCTGCACCTGGCCCTACCTCTGAGTGCGTAGGTTGGAACTGAAAGTGTGCTTCTACTGGACATTATTTCCACACCCTCCAAATCTTGCAATGCTAAATTTCAGTAAACATGTCTAGTGAACCATTTTATAATGCAGGGTCTTGGGCTAGCATGCAGCAGCAGCTAATTCGCATTCAAATTAAACAATGAGAAAGTCTTTTGGCAGCTCTGTTAGAAGTAGAATCACTCAGGCATGGCATTAAGCTTGGGTCCAAAATGAGCTGTCTCAAACGGAGTGGCTCACGTTAGCACAGTAAACAATGACCACCTGCTAGTCTCTCTAACACAACCAGAGGATAAGGAGCAGTTTATTATTTTAATTAGTATGCAGCCCTGGAGGTGGTCCTAGTAGACATCAATCACTAAATTTACAGCTTGTAATGACATCTAGGAGTATATAAGAATGCATTATCTTTAAAAGTCCCTTTCATAAAATATGAAGTTAAATTGAACTTTAATCTTTAGTGCAAAGAAAATATATCCTTTCCCTGGAGAGTGAAAAAATTGTGAGCAAATTGCAAGGGACTTTTAAAGTATGCAAAAAGACTGCCAGCCTTATTCATGGGGAAAAATAATTGGCACTTTATGTCAGTATTTTCCTTGAATTATTTGAAAAACAGATAAAACATGTCATTTATAGGGGACTCTGTCCCACTGTTCTTCAAAGCTCCTCTCTACTGAATAAGTAATTGCCTTTCACTGGTGATTGCCACATGTGTATAACTCCATAGTGGGTAAAATATGTCACAAAAGCCAGGGTTTTATAATATGTAACACATCCAGAGTTCTTAGAGGGAAGAAAAAGAATTGAAAAACAGAAGAAGATGCTTAACTCTGTCACCCTAGGGTCACAAGTGGTGGTGCCTATTCTTCCTCTGGACACTGAATTCTGGGGCCTGGGAGAGAGTTCTGTACAGATAAAAGCCTCATGCTGCCAGTCACAGACCATGCTTTTTGTCTATGTTTGGATTTTTAGCTCCTTAGTTCCAGTATAGTGAAACTCTTCTCTGAAATGTATCCTTAAATTAGATGGAAAACAGTCTGAAGACCAGCTAATATGTTGGAGAATGGTGTATGTTCCTGTTATTTCTCATCTTTGAGATGAGAAAAACTGAAAACCTAAGCAAAAGATTTCCATCCTCTATTGAAGAGAAGGGGTATTGCCTAAAGTTTGACAATGCAGTGTGCTAAAGATTGTGTATGAGAGAGAGGTTATCTTTTTTAAAAATATAATTTTATTGATTTCAAAGAGGAAGGAAGAGGGAGAGAGAGGTGGAAACATCAATGATGAGAGAGAAACATTGATTGGCTGCCTCCTGCACGTCCCCCACCAGGGATCGAGCCCACAACCCAGGCATGTGCCCTTGACTGAAATAGAACCTGGGACCCTTCAGTCTGCAGGCTGATGCTCTATCCACTAAGCCAAACCAGCTAGGGTGAGAGAAGTTAACTTTCTTGGAGGCAAATATTTTGTTAATTCTTTTTTTTTAAAAAAAATATATTTTATTGATTTTTTACAGAGAGGAAGGGAGAGAGATAGAGAGTTGGAAACATCGACCCGCTGCCTGCTGCACACCTCCTACTGGGGATGTGCCCGCAACCCAGGTACATGCCCTTGACCAGAATCGAACCTGGGACCTTTCAGTCCGCAGGCCGACGCTCTATCCACTGAGCCAAACCGGTTTTGGCATTTTGTTAATTCTTTGCAGAAGCATTAGGATTGAGCTTTTGAAGTTAAAACCCCGAGTCCTGCTTTTAAATGTTTCCATGTTCGTTTTCTAAGAGCTATTTCACATTAAAATCTTCAGCAAATTAAGCAAATGAGTACAACATGTACCATACTGAGGTGTACAGAGCTTAATGCACCAATCCTTCTATGTATGAAAAATATCACAGGGTAGTATATATGAGCATCTCTTGAAATTATTTTATGAGATCTTTCTCAAGAAATTTTTATATACCCTATGACTACATATATCACAAATGTTAACTTAGAAGGGACAGACCAATGCTGTTAGTTGATTATCAGAAAACACAACATTTCAACCCACCTCTCTTTATTTTGGCTCAGGCACTATGCGTTACTGGAGCTGGGTAATTTTCTCCTCTTATGAATTGCTCACACTGTGAGGAAGGGTAAAGAGAGATAACACCACTGAGCAAGAAGCACTCAGATGTCCCCTTCCCCAAATACTGTTCAGAGCAAGTGGGAAATTCTAATGATCCCTGTCATTCTCTCCCAACAGAGGCCACATCCTCAGAGTTCCATGAAATCCTTTAAATTCCACTAGAGCTTACACTCAGAAAGCAATCCTGAACTGGTCAGGAGGGCCATGAAGGCCTGGCTCAGTAGCTCATAGAACTTACTGTCTCACTACTATGATTCTCTTTTCCCCAGACATTGAGCTCTATACTAAGAACGGGGTTTCTCTCTTGTTAAATCCATTTATTTCCTTTTTTTCTTAAAGTTGCTTAATTTTTTCCATTACTATTTATACCCTTTATGCCCTTTCTACCTCTTCCCCACCCCATAGCCACCACATTGTTGTCCATGTCCATGAGTTTCTCTCTCTCTTTCTTCTTTTTTGCTCAGTCTCTCCACCACACTCCCAGCACCTTCCATCACCAGAGCTGTCTGCCTGCTCTCTATTAGTCTGTCTCTGTTTTGGTTGGTAGTTACTTTTGTTCATTAAGTTCCACATATGAGTGAAATAATATCCTTGTCTTTCTCTGATTGGCTTATTTCACTTAGCATAATGTTCTCCAAGTTCATCCAAAGGAAACCATTAACAAAATAAAAAGACAACCCACTGAATGGGAGAAGAAATTCACCAATAATACATCTGATAAGGGGTTAATACAAAAAAATATGTAAAGGACCTATAAAACTCAACACCAAAGGGGGGGGGGGACAATCCAGTTAAAAAATGGGCAAAACGAGCTGTCTGCCTGCTCTCTATTAGTCTGTCTCTGTTTTGGTTGGTAGTTACTTTTGTTCATTAAGTTCCACATATGAGTGAAATAATATCCTTGTCTTTCTCTGATTGGCTTATTTCACTTAGCATAATGTTCTCCAAGTTCATCCAAAGGAAACCATTAACAAAATAAAAAGACAACCCACTGAATGGGAGAAGAAATTCACCAATAATACATCTGATAAGGGGTTAATACAAAAAAATATGTAAAGGACCTATAAAACTCAACCCCAAAGGGGGGGGGGGACAATCCAGTTAAAAAATGGGCAAAACACCTGAATAGATATTTCTCCAAAGAAGACATACAGATGACCAATAGACATATGAAAAGATGATCAACATCACCAATCATCAGAGAAACCCAAATTAAAACCACAAATAGCCATCACCTCACAACTGTGAGAAAGACTATCCTATATAATAAAAGCTCAGCAACCGTTATAGCTTAATGACCAGAACGACCATGATCAGACCACCAGCCAGTAGCTATGATAATCACTGACCCAGACCTTGCTGTTGGCGCCCTGACAGCCCCGAATCTCGTTCACCTGCACCCTGGACCCTGACAGCAGGGAGGCGGGAGCCCCATTCCTCCTGGAATCAGCCTTGGTCAGCTTGCTGTTGGCTCCCTGACAGCCCTGAATCCCATTCACCTGCACCCCAGACCCTGACAGCAGGGAGGAGGGAGCCGGATATCCGCATCCAGGCCCTGATGACAGGGAGGCGCCATCCCCATTCCTCACAAAATCGGCCGTTGGTCAGCTTACTGTCCGCTTCCTGACAGCCCAGAATCCCATTCACCCACACCCAGGACCCTGACAGCAGGGAGGAAGGAATATGTCTAAAGATCAACTATTGGCACAAAGTACCTGTGAAGCTGAAAGAAGCCAGCGTCGGTGACAGAATGTATCTGAACACCAACTATTGGCACAAGGTACCTCTGCAGCTGAAAGAAAGTGACATGATTAACAGAATATGTCTGAAGACTAACTATTGGCACAACTTACCTCTGAAGCCAAAAGAAAGTGTCATCATCATCGACAGAATGTATCTGAAGACCAACTATTGGCACAACGTACCTCTGCAGCTGAAAGAAGCCAGCGTCATTGACATAATATGTCTAAAGAACAGTCATCAACAAGTACTATCAATACTAGTAGGAACTGCGTTCACAGTGAAAATGGAGTAAATGAGGATGCAATTATCAAACATAGTTGTAGTGGAATGACTGTTACATGTCAATTTTGCCTATCACTGAATTTTTTTGATGAAAACCCATCTGACGGAAAATTTACTCAATGTTGTAGAAAAGGTAAAGTTTGTCCAAATGATGTACATTTTCCAGAATACCGGCATATTTTTAAAAATTTTTTAATATACTTTTTATTAAGATATTACATATGTGTCCTTATCCCCACGTTACCCCCTACCCACCCCCACACCGCTCATGCCCTTGTTGTCCGCGTCTATTGGTTAGGCCTATATGCTTGCATGCATGTCTTTTTGTTGATCTCTCTCCCTTTCCATTGATTTTTTAGAGAGAGTGGAAGTGAGGGAGAGAGACAGAAACCTCCATGTGAGAAAAACACATCAAGTGGACCAGGGTTGTGGATGGAACCTGCAATCCAGGTATGTGCCCTTGACCAGGAATCAAACCTGTGACCATTTGGTGTGTGGGACGATGCTCTAACCACTTAGCACACTAGCCAGGGCTCAAATGTAGTTTTATTTGCCTCTCATAACTTCCACCCTGACGCATACGTAAATTCTCTAGCAATTTAAATAAAACTATGTGG
>NW_006298163.1:0-741 GCF_000327345.1 Myotis davidii | reverse complement strand
ATGTCTGTTTTGTCTTTTTGTTTTATTTTTGAAGTTGTTGTGGGAGGCAGCAATTTTCCAGTGTTTACCTATGCCGCCATCTTGGTTTCTCCTGGCATATTTTTTTTTTTTAAATAATGATAAATGAAGATTCTGACAGTAAAAATTTCATGGAAAATATTCACTCAATAAATAGTGCTTTTGCTTCGATGGATGCAAATATTGCATCACCATCAAGATATGGGCCATACTGTTTTAGAATACACAAACAAGTTTATCACCATACTGGAACTTTACATCCTTTGTTTCTCAGAAGTTTCCTCAACTCTATATTTTAGATCTGGCTGAAGTAATGAGTAAAAGATTAGCAGTGCCAGAAAACCAAGGTTCCTCAGAAAGACTCATGATCAACATCAATAACCTCATGCATGAAATAAACAAATTAACAAAATCATATAAGATGCTACATGAGGTAGAAAAGGTAACCCAATCTGAAGCAGCAGTGAAAGGTATTGCTCCCATGGAAGTAACAATGGTGATTAAATATGATCGTAATAGTGATCCAGGTAGATATAATTATCCCCGTGTAATTGAAGTTGTCATCGCATTCATATTCAGAAACGAAAATGGAGAACCTCCTTTTGAAAAGGACTTGTTCATTCATTGTAAACCAGATCCTAATAATCTGAATGCCACTAAAATAAGACAAATCAGTATCCTGTTTCCTAGATTAGATGCAATGATGTATCCTATTCTTTTTCC
>NW_006298162.1:31679-32883 GCF_000327345.1 Myotis davidii | reverse complement strand
AAAGTGTACAATGTAATGATTTGATATATGTATGTATACATTGAGAAAGAATTTCCACCATCATGAAAATAACTCTTCTTGATTGTTTACATGGCTTAGGAGGGAGCAAAAACTTGGAGGACAGATATCTGTTTGAATACCAACTCCACCAGATTCATTATGCATCATGAATGAGAGAAAATACTGTTCTTTGGGAACATTTGAAAAGTAAGTTTACTATAAGAGCTATTGTTAAGTTGACATGCAACTTTAAAATTGAAAAACTAGAACTGTGCAATCGGAGGTAAGTTATTAAACCTCTCTGAGTCTATTTCTTCACTTATAAAATATGGTTAATGATATTCATCTCAGATAACAAAATAACAGATAGAAGTTCATTGGGGTATAAACACTGGGTAGAACAGATATTTGGACACAATGCAGTTTCTCACATCTATGTTTTCTGTATAATTTTGTTTGTTACTATCCATAGTTTTTTGAATAAGGTGTGCTTAACTAAAATGAAATTATCTGATAAGTGATCTTTGTGTTCTGACAATAATGCTTAGTCATTTGTCTAGAGACAAATGATAAGTTCTCGGGTGGCAATATGTTTCAAATGATCTAGATTAGAGTCCTGGCTCTTCTGCTTCCTAGTTCTGTGACTTTGGACACATGCTTTAACCTGTCTGAGTTTTATATTGCACAACTCCAAAACAAAGGTAAAAACACTTACCTGCTTCTGAGGTTACTCTGAGAAACAAATGAAATAATTGGTGTGAAAATACTTTGCAATATGCCAAGTATTTATTATTACCACTTTCAGTGTTAGATTTGACTTGGTAGTTAAGTTCAATGACTTGTCAGAAGTGATTATTTAGTGGTGAAGATAATTGACTGAGAATAATGACAGATATTGTTTAAGATATACATCACACATGATCTACAATGATAATTTTTTATTTCACTTTCTTACATAAATATGATATGTGACCTTGAAAAAAATAATTATTTTCTATTTCCAAGTTCTCAAAATGGGATCAAGAGCAACTCTAGTTACCCTAGATGGTTTTCTCAGTGGTTGCAGGGGTGGGCAAACTTTTTGACTCGAGGGCCACAATGGGTTCTTAAACTGGACCAGAGGGCCAGAACAAAAGCACGGATGGAGTGTTTGTGTGAACTAATATAAATTCAAAGTAAACATCATTACATAAAAGGGTACGGT
>NW_006298162.1:26932-31610 GCF_000327345.1 Myotis davidii | reverse complement strand
AATGTCATATCCTGCCCTAGCTGGTTTGGCTCAGTGGATAGGACCTTGGCCTGTGGACCGCAGGGTCCGGGTTCGATTCTGGTCAAGGGCATATACCTCGGTCGCAGGTTCGATCCCTGGCCCTGGTTGGGGTGAGTGCGGGAGGCAACCAATGGATGTCTCTCTCACATTGATGTTTTTTTCTCTCTCTGTCTCTCCCCCTGCCTTCCACTCTCTCTAATAATCAATGGAAAAAATTTCCTTGGGTAAGGATTAGTAACAACAACAAAAAAAAACTCCAGTTAAGTCACGTTAATATGAGAATTGCATGAGTGATAACACGTGGTGAGATACTGAATTAAGAGGAAAACTGAAATTGCCAATGTATCAGGGTGTTTCCTATTTTCAATAAGGATTTTGATTATCCGATCTGTTTCGTTGGCTATGAAAGACATTGAGTCAGATTTTTCCCTGCTGTGAAACTACTATGTTCACCTTTTACTAAATGGACCTGTAGTAGTTTCAAAATATCAATATAAGTAGCTCACTCCCAGGGAGTTGTTTTTGTATTGTAAGATTTTGGCTTATTCATTCATGATAGAAAACCCCAAGAATGAACCCATAAAATTCACTATGAGATATTTATCCAAATGTATAACCATTTAAATTTAGAATTGACATTAATAATTGTCAAATACAGTGGGGCCTTGACTTACGAGCTTAATTTGTCCCGAGACTGAGCTTGTTAAGGAGCTCGTTAACTCAAATTACTCTGTCAACTCAATGCAAAAAACCGGCGAGAGACAACTGGTATCTCAAAAAACTCGTTAGCCGGGACACTCGTAAGTCAAGGCCCCACTGTATAATGCTTTTAAACTTGAGTGATATGTTAAAAATTAAAGGAGTAATTTAAAATAAGCTGAATGAGAGCCCCTGTCTATATGAAAATCTGAAATGGCGTTTTATTGCCAAGTAATAATTTTTTTCTTTTTTATTTATTTTTATTGTTGAGAGTTTTACAGATGTCCCCCTTTTTCCTCCATTGCCCCCCTCCATTCAGTTCCCACCCCACTGCAGGCCTTTACCATACTATTGTCTGTGTTCATGGACTAAGCATATATCAAGTAATAATTTTTCTGATAGCAGCTGGGTAATGAATGGGGGGGAGTGGAGGATGTGAAAGGATGGAGCAATGTTGGTAATAGAGACATTTAATCAAGAAACTATTGCAACTAATAATTTAAAAACAAATCTTTATCTATTGTAATCAGACTCTTTATGTAGATATGGGATTTGTATGGGTGATAGAAAGATTGAAATCGCTAAAAGCTTTCAGCCTTGAAGGAATTGTACACTGTAAACACTCAAATCAAGATCTTTCATCCATGACAAAATGGCTTGTTACTTTGCACAAAGGACAATAAACTGGCTCATAAGCAAAGTGAGTAATTTTTTAAAACACTCTACTGCATGTATAATAATCCTTGTAACATATCTGTCAAGCACATCATTTGTAAATATAAAAGGAATTCAAAAATAAATCTTAAAGCCAGAAAATCAAGGAGAAAAACTTTAGTGGAAATCAAATGGGTCTAAGAAATAGATAATCACAATGTCTGACAAATTACCTTTCACAAATTACCTTCTTGGTGATATACATCCAAAATAAAAAATATTACTAAAAGATGGCCGTATTTTGTGAGGAAGAAGAAATCCAGGGACAAGGATTTTTTTTCTTTTATTATGTTTCCATCTTACTGATAAAGCTTTAATGAAAATAAACATGGAAATCACAAGCATACATTTTTTTTTGCTGTAAATCTAAATGACTTACAATTAATAGTAAAAAAAATAAGAGAATGATCCAATAACACAATTTGAATGCAGATATAACTTTAGTTTTCCAATAAAAGGAAGTTAATGTTGTTTTTCCTTTGATTAAAACCTATTAAATAATTGTTTGCAAAGTCAGAAACAGTAATAATAATAATGACAATAGCCAAAATAAATATTTTGAAATTGAATCAAAAGTCAAAACTTAAAAAAAAACAGACTTGAATTCCCATTTTTATTTGAATTATATCAAGGTATAATAAAGGCCATTTGCCAAATATTGCTCTATCTGTAAGGAATTCATTTCTGCTTCAAATAAACTACACTTTTAATAGGTCAATATATTTACTCTTTAGTGGGCATGAAAGAAAAATTACTGCAGAAACTTTTTTCAAGCCTAACCTCAAATTAAATTTAACAAAATCTCATTAATTTATATCTTGGTGGTTAGGCTTAGAATGAAAAGTTAATACATACTTCACTACCTCACTTGAATTCTCTCCTTAGTAAAAGTTAGAGTGTGTGTTATCTCTCTCCTCCTCCTCCTCTTCCTCTTCTACCACTTCCTCCTCCTCCTCTCTCTCACCTTCCCTTCCTCTCTTCCTCCTTCTAGCATGCTTGCAGACACACACATGGACACATACACATGGACACAGACACAGACACATATAAACACATAGACACACACATTCACACATACAGTGCTTTTAAGGAAATCAGTCATTGTGAGGATGTTTACAATCTACATAACACTTACCCTTTTGTGTCAAAATAAAAAAGAGTTGTATATACACATTTAAAAATTTATGGCCAAAACCGGTTTGGCTCAGTGGATAGAGCGTCGGCCTGTGGACTGAAAGGTCCCGGGTTCAATTCCGATCAAGGGCATGTACCTGGGTTGCGGGCACATCCCCAGTGGGAGATGTGCAGGAGGCAGCTGATCGATGTTTCTCTATCATCGATGTTTCTAACTCTCTATCTCTCTCCCTTCCTCTCTGTAAAAAAAAATCAATAAAATATATTTTAAAAAAATTTATGATAGAGTAACTTTAGGAAGATATTATAAAATGATACAGAAGAAAGTAAAATTATTATAAATGATAAACAGAATATTAGCTATCAATATATGGCTTTAATTGATGACTGACTTCCAAGATGAAAATGCATATTTAAAACACTTTAAAACATACTGAACTTAGTAAATGTTTAATTAATAAGAATGGTTGAGGAAAGAGGTATTAATGGAGGTGAAGTTTATTATTTCCAGCTTTATTGAGGCATAATTGACAAATATTGTAATATATTTAGAGTGTACAAAATGATGATTTGATATAAGTATACATTGTAAAATAAATCAATAACAAGAAAAACTAGAACATTCATAAGCATGTCAAGATCAAACAACATGCTCTTGAATAACCAATGGGTCAAAGAAGAAGTAAAAAAAAATATCTTGAGACAAATGAAAATGGGAACATGTACCAAAACTTATGGGATGCAGCAGAAGTAGTTCTGAGATGATAAATGTCTACTTTAAGAAAATAAATGTCAAATAAACAATCTATCTTTACACCTCAAGAAACTAAAAGAAGAACAAACTAATCCCAGAGTGATTAGAAAGAAGGAAATAACAACAGAGTGGAAATAAATGAAATAGATGCTAAAATGACAATAGAAAATATCAAGAAAATTAAGAGCCTTTTTTTTAAAGATGAAAGAAAACTGGCAAACCTTTAGCTAGTCTAAGAAAAAGAGGAGACTCAAATAAAATTAGAAATGAGAAGATTCATTGATAACAACTGATAATACAGAAATACCAAGGTTCATAAAGAAACTAATATAAGCAGTTATACTCAAACATTTGAATAACCTGGAAGAAATGGATAAATTCCTAGAAACAACCTACCAAGACTGAATCATGAAGAAATAAAAAATCTGAACAGACCAATTATGAGTAAGGAGAATGAATGAGTAGGTAGTTTCAGTGGTGGATTCTACCACACATTTAATGAAGACCTTTCTTAATTGTGTAGTCTACCTACCAATTTTATGGGCATTATGGGCATAAAACAATCAGGTCAAAAAGTAAACAGTAGAGTACCTAGAAATTGCTTATTTATATACTAGTTTTCATAGTAGAACAGCATCAGTAGAGACAATATACTTTATTAAGCTCTAGTTAGTAACTGAAAGTAGGTTTGATAAGAGATTCCTGATATTATCTGATTTCCTTTGTATCTCTTTCCCCAGAAGAAGAGAAGGGAGTTGTCAAATTATCCCCACTAGAGAATATAATCTAACCTTGTGAGCTTTGATTATTTATTACTATGATATTTTAAAAATATTTTTTGCATAGGATAAAAAATAAATACAGTACAGTTTCTCATAATAGTTCATAGAAATTCATACCGTAATAGAGGAACACTGAGGATTATTTTATGTTAAAAATTATGTTAGGAAAACCCAGTAATCTTTGATTTGTGAAATATGACCACTTGCTCACTGGGTATTTTACAGAACAATTTAATTTATAGGCTATATATTGTAAACCTTTTATTTTTAAAATCATACTAGTGGCCTGGTGCATGAAATTCATGCATGGGGGGAGGGGGTCCCCTCAGCCCAGCCTGCACCCTCTCCAATCGGGGACCCCTTGGGGGCTGTCTGACCGCTGGTTTAGGCCCATGGGATTGGGCCTAAATGGGCAGTTGGATATCCTCAAGGGGTCCTGGATTGGAGAGGGTGCAGGCTAGGCTGAGGGACACCCCCCAACCCTCTCCACGAATTTCGTGCACCAGGCCTCTAGTAAAAATATTTTAAAAAATCTTCCGCCCTAACTGGTTTGGCTCCGTGGATAGAGCGCCGG
>NW_006298162.1:26428-26903 GCF_000327345.1 Myotis davidii | reverse complement strand
ACTCAGCCCAGCCTGTACTCTCTCCAATTGGGGACCCCTTGGGGGATGTCCAACTGTTGGTTTAGGCCCAATCTCTGTGGGACTATTAGCTCCTAACTGCTCGCCTGCCTGCCTGATCGCCTCTAACTGCCCTCCCCTGGCAGCCTGGTTGCCCCCAACTGCCCTCCCCTGCCAGCCTGATCTTGCCCCCAACTTCCCTCTCCTGCAATTCTGATTGCCCCCAACTGCCTCTGCCTGCCTGATCACCCCTAACTCCCCTTCCCTGCCGGCCTGATCTCGCCCTCAACTGCCCTCTCCTGATGTCCTGATCGCCCCTAACTGCCTCTGCCTTGGCCCCCACCACCATGGCTTTGTCCAGAAGCAAGTCGAACATCCAGAAGATGGCCAGTCGACACTGTCTAATTAGCATATTACCCTTTTATTAGTATAGATAGATTATATAGGATAGGATTGCTTAAATGGGGGGGGGGGGCCC
>NW_006298162.1:0-26092 GCF_000327345.1 Myotis davidii | reverse complement strand
CCCCCAACTGCCTGCCCCTGCCCTCCTGATCTCGCCCCCAACTGCCTTCCCCTGCCAGCCTGGTTGCCTCCAACTGCCGTCCTCTGCCAGCCTGATCTCACCTCTAACTGCTCTCCCCTGCTGGCCTGATCTTACCCCCAACTGCCCTCCTCTGCTGGCCAATTTGGTTCTGATTGGTTGGTTTCTATGCCAGTCAGCATCAAAAGCTCCATCTTCTAGACAGCCATTGGCTCTTCACAGTTGACCCAGATTTGGCTCTGATTGGTCAGTTTCTATGCCAGTCAGCATCTCTGGGCCTATCAATGGGGCCTGATCAAAAAGGCGGGGCTGATCAGCAGCCCTGGTGGAGGCCTGGAGAGAAATGGAGGTGCAGCTGCTGAACAGAGCTAAAAAGAACCAAGTGCTGTTCAACAGCTGCCATGGAGGCTACGGATCAGACCCTGCTTCTCTCTCAAGGCCTCTATCCAGGCCTGATCTGCAGTCCCCTTGGCAGTCAGTGCTGAGTTGCTATGACCACAGTGGTAGCAGTCAGTGCTGGGTCGCCATAGCAACCCAGCACTGACTGCAGGACTGACTTCCAGTAAGTCAAGTCTTTAGTCGTTTTGGATGTTATGGACCCTGGGTTTTTATATATTAGGATCCTCTGCGTTTTAGAAATTGTTTACTTGCACCTCCAAATAGCAAATTATTTTTTTAAAATCTTTGTAATTTAAATAGCAAAACAAATTCATATTTTTCTCAAGATGGGAATAGTTCTGTTTAATTTCTGTGTGCACAACAATGGATCACATAAATGTGTATAAAATGTTGCTTTGATTTATGGACCACATTACAGATCTAAAGGTTTCAATTCATTAGCAGTGAATATAATGACTTTGGAAGCATTGAGGTGTCTCATGTCATATGTAGCTATCTAATGTCCAAAAGCCTGGCAGCAAAAGTCTAATATTCATTGAGTAGGAAATTTATATCAGATCAAAACTCTTTAAGAATAAAAATATCCTTAAAGGTGTTTTTCCAAATGAACAAAGACCATCATTTATCTGATATGCAAGGTAGTACTGATTGTCCCCCCCCCCCCTAGAGTATGAAATTCATATTACTTTGTTTCAGTTTGATTCTGTTGTAGTTTTTAAATAACAATGATGCTGGAACAAAAGATTGGGATCAGATGCTATGCAAATAAACATCAAACAAGTTTATACAAACAATCTTTGAATGTTATTCTTTCTGCTTAGAAAACATCCTTTCTCAAGTCTTTATTTGGCTTATTCATACTTATGCTTCCAAACTTTCATTAACCTTTAACTCATTCAGGAAACCTCTCTTTTCTTTAGGAGGCATTCTTTGTTCACTGCCATATCGTGCACTAGAAGAGGTAGCTTTCATTGTAATCTCATCTGTGCCTTTACACCCTCTTGCTGCTGCTCCATGCAGTTCCACATTTTTTTTGTTTGTTTTCATTTTGTTTTGTTTTGTCCTGGTTGTCTTCTATTCATCTTTTGATAGCTTAAGCATTATCTCTTCAAGTATTTCTTCATTGGCTTAACTTTCTCCCCAAGCTGGCTAAATGTCCCTCTTATTGTTATTTTTTTTTATCTTACTTGTGTGTTTTTTTCTTCTTTTTTTTATTGCTTAAAGTATTACAAAGAGTATTACATATGTGTCCTTTTTTCCCCTCCCCCTCTTATTGTTCTTATATTATCCTATACATATCTCTTTCAGATGCTCAACACATTGTGTTAAAATGATGTATATACTTGGATTCCTCAATCATTATATGATCAGAGAAGACAAGGGTTATGTTTTATTCATTTTTATAAACCTAGAGAGATTGCCTGGAATGGAATGTGATCAATATATATTTTGGATAAACTGAACTTAAATGGCGATTTAATGCACAAGTAGTCTTAGGGTAGTCTTTTACTACATCCTAAAGGGAGGGCAATCACACAGGCACATTGATAGGTCTTAAAGGGAGGTCTGAAATTCAGAGATGAATATATAGTCCCTGAATCTTCTCAAGCATGATGAAACTTATAGAGATACTCAAAAGTACAATCCACTAGAGACATAGCTTTACTTTTTTAAATATATTTTTATTGATTTCAGAGAGGAAGGGAGGGGGAGAGAGAGAGATAGAGACATCAATTATGAGAGAGAATCTTTGATTGGCTGCCACCCGCATGGCCTACACTGGGGATCGAGCCCACAACCCGGGCATGTGCTCTGACCGAGAATCGAACTGTGATCTCCTGGATCATAGGTAAACACTCAACCACTGAGCCATGCCATCTGGGCTTTACTTGTTTGTTTTTTGTGTTTTTTTTTGTAAATTAAATTTATTGGGGTGACAATGGTCCACATGACCATATAGGTTTCAGGTGTAGGTTTCTATGTTACAAGATCTGTATATTGCACCATGTGCCCAGCATCAAAAATCAAAGCTTTACTTGTTTATTCTTTGACGATACAGAATTAATAATTGTCATCTTCAATAAGTCAGCCCCACTTGCTATGGAATATAAACATTCCTTATCAGTTCACTAGGTGGTGATATGTCTTTTATGGCAAATTGTTGTTTACTCAAGTGTTAGAGACTACAGGGAAAAAGCATGGATACTTTCAACTTTTTTTCATATCTACAAGTTTCATTAGATTTGGATTTAGGAACTGATATTGCATCTTTAAAGGACACCTCTGATTATATCATTCCTCTGATAGATGCAATGTTACTCAGTGCAACATAACACCTCAAAGAACTGTCAGACTAAGTATTTCAAAAGTGATGAATTTGCAACATGAGAATTAAAGGACATCATGATTAAGTGAGCAGAAAGCTGTTAAGTATGACCCCATGATATAAGTAAATGTGGGCATGATATATTATGAGAATAACACTAGAATTGTGCATATTTTTTTAAAAAAATAGTATTTAAGAATGTTAATTATACTCATCATTTTAACACCACAGCAACATAGAACTCTGAGATAAAGTAATAGATTCATTTTGCACTCCACATCACCATTTGTGGTCTATCAGTGACATTAATAATTATTACCTTAGGCTATTGCAACGACAAAGAGAAAAAATAAGTCTGTGGTTCATTTCATAATAGAAGACATAGAGTCCTTGGAATTGAGATGCCACACTTGAGCACATTTAGTGTTCAGCAAATAATTTCTGAATGTCACTGATCCTAGATCGTTTTTAAAAACCTACTTCCCCTTGCTTTGAAAGATGTGTTATGCTGCATTTCATTACTTTTCCCCTTACCTCGTTCTGCTTTTGTTTTAAAATAAGTGATGGGGCTTTCTGTGAAGATTAAGCACTAGCAGGCAGTAACGCAATGGCCCAAACAGGGTTTTAATTGGAACCTCAAATCCTGTGGAAAAATAAGAAATTAAATCATTAATAAAATACATTTCCCAGAAGACACTCTGTTGATATATGTCCTGTTAAGAAACCTTCATTATGTTTTTCTATAAGATTCCTACAGACATACTTGTGAAATCTAAAATTCACTAGCCATGCCATTTTAAGGTTATAAAATGTAACTACAGCCCTTTCAAAGTTCCAAATATCAAGAAATAAATAAGAAACTCCTAGCAATTTTCCTTTCACAAACGTTAGCATTTTTATGTCAACATGAATCCTCATGTTTCCTTACAGTGTTGCAGTACATTCATTATTAATGCAATCCTGGAAGTACTACAGCAGTATTTCAATATGACCCAAGCAAAACCATGGCACAATGTTAAACAATACAAGTTGCCACATAGCTGAAAGTTTAGAAGGAAATGTCATTTCTCTGGAGACCGCAGGACTCTAATTACAAATGCCCCTATTAAAGAAAATCATCAGAACAATTTTCTAGTGAGTCATAGATTATACTAGGTATGTGACTAAAGCATATTATAGAAATAAAAATCCAGAAGACACATTGGGGGAATACAAGATTTATGATCTTATCTAAAAGACACTTCGTTATACATCGCTCAACCAAGAATTATTGATAAACTTTGGAACCAGTTTTGCTTAAGTGTAGTGCAAAAATAGTTTATATTGAATAGTTTTAATCCAGTTGGGAAAACCAACTGCAAATGTTACAACTGCAGAATAATCCATATACTTTGGGATAATGATTCTAAGATAATGATTAATCATTCAAATGGTACATTATCACACATTATAATTGCTTTGGATAATCTATTTTAGGGGGTAAGAGTTTATTTTTGTAAAAGATGGTTTATTTTATAAGTATTAAGATGACTATGTATGTATAAGATACACACTACATTCCATAGTATGTTCTATAGACATGCACATGCCACTTTTATGTGTCACCTTTAACTATTTGGTAGTAAACATAAGCAATAAGAAATTATGCATAGTATAAACATCTAAAATCTAGTTCCCTTTGCCACATTGATTTCAAATGGCTTATTTACTTGGTAAATCTTAATGCAAATAAATCTAAAGCCTATATAATTGGCATCTAAAAGATCACACTCTTTGCCCTGGCTGGTGTGGCTCAGTTGGTTGGGCATTGTCCCGTGCACCGAAAGGTTGCAAGTTCCATTCCTGGTCAGGGCACATGCCTGTCTGTCTCTGGTTAGGGTGTGTATGTCCCTGGTTAGGGTGTGTACAGGAGGCTTCTCTCTCTCCTTCTCCCTTCCTCTCTCTCTAAAAAAAACAATAAAAATATTTTTAAAAAATAAAAGGTCACACATTTTTTCAGGTTTATGATTAACTATAATTTGATACTTACTGCATTTATTCTGTCATATGCTGATAAGAGGATGTATCCCAAAGATTATCAACATTTATTGCAATTCTCCTCTGCTTTTGTCTGCTGTTTCTTAATATCCCAGGAGGACTTTGCATTTTGATAAGCACTCAAATCTACTCTTTCAACAAATATTTATTGATCATTAACAATATTCAACTAAATTCTATGTGAAATAAACAAAAAGGTGAATCAGATATGAATTCCGCCTCCAGAGTGCTTATAGTCTAGTGAGGAAGATGACAACTCGCTACTTAAATGAAGGTAGAACATGATGAGTGTCATAGGAAACTTGGTAAAAAGCTACACTAACCAGTTCAGAGGAAGAAAGTTTGCTTCCAACAGTGGAATCGAGGAAGAGTCTGTGGAATAAGTGGCATTTCTGCAAGTCTTTAAAGGATTTGGACAAGTAGAGATCAAATAATGCCTTTGGCAGAGAGAACTGCATGTAAAAAAGATTATAAGGGAAAAGTGCAGGGCAGACTCGGAAACTATTGGGCAGCTTTAGTTAGCTGAATTACATGGAACTTGGATTGAGGTAGAAGTAAGACCTAAAGGATAGATCATTATCAGACAATGAAGAGACTTAAATATAAGCCAAAGGAAATGGCACTTGTTTCCCTAGGCGATAAGACTCACTGAAGTGTTTCCCCCAAGCAGGGAAATTATGTGATAGGGTTTTGTTTTATAAAGATTAATCTGGAGAAGCATGAATAATGAATTTGAAAGTTGGAAATAGATGATGGTGTGGAAGCAGTTAGGAAGATATTGTGTTGGTTCATATGAGAGATATTAAGGACCTGAATTAGGACAGAAGCAACGAAAATGAAAAAGATGAAACAGATGTAAAAAATGCTTTTCTAGGTACATCACTACTTACTATGCTGAGCCTAGGGAACTGAGAGGATGGTGGTGCCATTAACAGTGATGGGAAATATAAGAGAATGAACTAGTTGATGTTAAAGAAGAGGATAGGAAATAAATTTGGTTTATTTTAAAGTTGTAGTGCTGGCAGGAGATGCCCTGCAGGCATATGGAAAGGGGTAACTGGTGCCCAGAGAATTCTAAACTGCATAAATAGATGTGAGAAGCATCTGCATTCATTCATTCAATTAACATTTAACGAGCACCAAAGATATAGCAGACATTAGAGGTATAAAGGTGAGTACTACACAGTCCCCTGTGCCAGGGAGCTAATCTATCTATATATATAAAAGGCTAAGTGACCGACCATATGTTCATATGACCGTCCTACCGACAGGCCAGTACATATGATGCGACTGGCAATTTAAAAATAAACATTGACTTGCACATGCACGATACATATAAAGCTCTCACTGGCGCCAATCGCACGCACGTGTATGTTTCGATCTGTCATTGTCGATCGTGATTTTGTTTTTTTTGTTGACATTTCTATTATTGAGAAAGGGCGAATAGTGATATTAAAATATTTCTTCTAATTAATTTCCTACTTATAGTTTGCTACTCTACTGCATATGCTGATTAGAGGATGTATCCCAAAGATTATCAGCATTTATTTGAAGTAAAAAGAACAAGAGCAAAAAGAGGGAGGCATAAACAGTGTGGTGTGTGAATGTATTACAAGTTTTTGCTGTAGCAATAAGGAAACTGTAGGAATGAAGAGAAGAGTGCAAAACCAGCTTAGGGCTGGATTGTGCACATTCTTGGACACTAAGATGGGCACTTGGATTTACTTGGCAGTCAGTGGAGAGCCAGTAAAGGTTTTGGGGTACAAAGGTGATTTTATTATATCTGTGCTTTAAGAAACTTAATTTAGTAGATGATTGCAGGCTTAATTAGAATGGGGGGAGCTGGTGGATAGAAGGACAGGACTGCTGCAAAATTTCAAATGAAAGTGATGAGAGCTTTAAACTATGGTATTGGTACAAGTAATGTAAATAGGGGACAGATTGCAGATATATCATGAAGGCAGGATTAACATTGACTAGAGTTGATGGCTTTGATGTAGTAGGAAACCACAATCATACAGTTTATAACCATATTCTCAAACTATATTGAAATTTCATCTCTATATATCTTCAATGTTGGTTATACAACACATCAGACAACCAATTGACATGAATCAACCTCTCTTACTAAAAAAATTCTGTAGTAGTGCATAGTTCTTGTCCACATGTGCACAGCTGTGATAGAATCATAATTCACTTAGAATTGTAGGGGCATAAAAATAATTTTCTTTCCTACCTTTCTAAGTTCTTCTGGCTGTACTAACAATCAAATTAATATGAGACAGATTCACAGGGAAAATTTATGCATGTACATTCAGGGGCTCTGGAAGAACAGGCAACCTCAGACAAATCAGGCAGTTGAGGCTTATATGCTGATGTGGACTAAGGAGAGGGAAGCAGGGGTCTGAAACTTTAAAGATAAAGTAGGCAATTCACAGGTAGATGAGAAAGAACAAATATGTGGTAAACAATTTCTTGCTGAGTCACCAGAAACGGAGAGGAATTTAACAAACAAGACATTGCTTGGATCCTCCCTATCTGATGCACTTAGTTTATATATGCTAAGGTGGGTATTCTAAGCTGAATTCAGAGAGAAGGAATTCTCTCTGAACTCCAAAATGACCAACTTAAAATAACCAATATTCCCAAAAGCATATTTTGAGGTGGCAAACTCTGCTTCCCCGCAGAATTAATGAAAAATTATTTTCAACTACAAAGGCTTTTTCTCATTTTTTCCTTTTGGTTTACTGATACAGAACTGGGAATGTTGGCTTTAAGGAAACACATGTTTGATTCTGCTATAATTCTATAGAGTCCAAGTGGAAATCAGTTTCAATTTTGCATGTTTTAACTGAAATTAATAATTACTTTATGTATGATTTTTTAAGAAAAGCTGACTAGGGCCATAATACATGTTTTTTTCTTATATTTATGTATATTTCTTCTGAAAGATTATTTATTAGAGATGCAAATAAAAGCTACAGTGAGGTATCACCTCACCCTGGTCAGAATGGCAACTATCAATAAGTCAACAAACAAGTGCTGGCCAGGATGTGGAGTAAAGGGAATCCTACACTGCTGGTGGGAATGCAGACTGGTGCAGCCACTATGGAAAACAGTACGGAGTTTCCACAAAAATTGAAAAATGGAACTGCCTTTTGAACCAGTGGTCTCACTTTTGGGAATATATCCAAGAAAACCCTAAACACTAATTCAAAAGAATATATGCACCCCTATGTTCATTGCAGCATTATTTACAATAGCCAAGATCTGGAAACAGCCCAAGTGCCCATCAGTAGATTAGTGGATAAAAAAGCAGTGGTACATTTTTCACAATGGAATACCACATGGCTGTTCAAAAGAAGGAACTTGTACCCTGTGTGACGGCATGGATGGACCTGGAGATTATGATGGCAAATGAAATAAGCCAGCCAGAGAAAGAATACCATATGCTTAGGTAGGAAGTTAGACATGAGCAGCTGGCGGGGGGTAGGGGGGCGCGTTGCCCTGGGGTCCTGAACAGGGGTCTGACCAACACTGCCTTCAGACCACCTCTCTATGGGCGGCCCAGCAGCCAGCAGACTGCTAGCAGGCAGGTCCGGAAACAGCAGGTTCTTGGCACAAGCTCAGAGGAAAAGGACAAGACTTCAATGTGACCTTTACTGGCGTCCTGGACTAACTATAATAAAATTTGCATTGCGTTTTGACCCCCTGTTGGTTTTTCTGTATGCATTATGGGTAATAGCATGCACAGAAGAAATAAAGTATAACTCTTTTCTGTCAATCATCTCTGAATGCAAATGAAAGTCTCCACCCAGAAAATCCCTCATTTAAACCATATAACCTAGGAGTTTGGGTCCATTGTTTCTCTCAACTGGCCAGCTCCTCACTTGGAGGGTATCTTCAATAAATCTTAGTTTGTTTTACTTTCATTTTCGTTAACCTTAAAATCTTTTCTGAGTTGATGAGAACACAGGTCCCAGCCAGTAACACCAATCGGTAACAATATGATAATATGTTGAATCTAATGAACAAAATAAAATTACAAAAAAATAAAATAGTGGTGAAAGGGTGTACATAATATCTTTATATATGGACAGATCTATATTGATCTATAGGTGGATTAAGACATTTTACCTAGGTAAATCTTTTCATAGCTGAAGCACACTTTTAGTTTTGACCTTCTTTTATTTTAACCATTTGGTGCAAGAGTCTTTCTAAAGTCTTCTTCATGCTCTCTCCTTGCTTTCCAGAGGAAACAATGCACATAATCCAGTGTTTCCCTAATGGACCCTGTGGTGTTCTGGTTATTAAGTCTTTATTTTATATCCTAACCCCAATCATGATGCAATGATAAAAATGTCACATCTGGGAATGAGAGGCCTTGTACATAATTTAATACAGTTTATGAGCCAACAGACCTAGGCACTAGCTAGAGTTATAAGCCTTTGAGAAACCTATAAAATGATTATGATGAGAAAACAGATAGACATGCATAAACACACATATATTTTCCAGCTTCCTAATTAAAGACCTATAAAGGTAGCAAGTTAATGTAACTGGGTCTTAGGACACAGATTTTTCTCTAGAACTTGTTCTTGCTCTCTGTAGAGCTCAATCTTCAAAACTTAATTGAAAGTGTTAAGCTAGATTGGCCATAAGATCTCTTTCAGTTCTAACATTTTGGGTGTCTGTGATTGTAAAAAGACATAGAAATGCCCAACCCCTGAGCCAAAAACACCTTTTGAATGAAAAAGTTTGGTATTTTCATTTGAATTTTGCTAATTTTAAGCTGAATGATTGAAAGCTAAGTGGAAACATGACCTTTCAGAAACTGGCTTGGGAATAGATCAGTGGGGCTTAATTAACCTATGAAAGAAATCTGTCCATTACCTTTTTTTTCTCCAAAGGCCAAAGGTAAGTAACTAGACTGCTTGTGTCTAGTTATCTTTGTCTTTTAGTAGAGCAAATGAAAAATATAGTCCAGTTTGATAATCAGTAAAAAATTTCACATGATGGACAGAAAAATTGAGATATTTGGTCAAATGTCTTATCTGCATTATGCCAGTGATAAGAGATAAGACAATATCAATTTCCTAAGGTAATATAACCACATATTGAAAAATACTAGAGGAAAAAGAGAATAAATGTTAGAAGGTTTTGCATTTTTCAACATTACCTGGACTGAGAAATTACCCAAAATAACTGAAAAGTTATTCAACCAACAGGTTTTGAAAATATGTCCAGTCTTCTACCTCTTAGCAGAACTAAAATTAATCTGAATGTTATTTGGCCCCAATATTGGAGTCTGTCTGCCTGCACACACTGGCTGAAAGAGATACAGGAGCAGGATTTTGCAGTGTAGAAAGGAAAATAGTTTAATATTATATTGGCCAATAAAAAGAATGAAATGTTACCATTTGGGACAGCATGCATGGAACTATAGGGTATTATGCTAAGTGAAATATGTCATTCAGAGAAAGACAAATACCATATGATTTCACTTATATGTAGAATCTAAAAACAATATAAACAAACAAAATAGAAACAGTCTCATAGATACAGAGAACATACTGATGACTGCCAGAGGAAAGGAGGTTTTGGGGGATTGGGGAAAAGGAGGCATTGAAAAATACAGATTGGTCCTTACAAATAGTCATGGGGATGTAAAGTACAGCATAAGAAATATAGTCAATAACATTGTAATAACTGTGTATGGTGCCTGTTGGGTACTGGAAATATCATGGGATCACTTCGTAAAATCTATGATTGTCTAACCACTATGCTGTACACCTGAAACTAATATATAAAATAATATTGAATGTGAACTATAATTTAAAAATATTTTAGCCCAGCCTGCGTGGTTCAGTGGTTGAGCATAGACCTATGAACCAGGAGGTCATGGTTTGATTCCTGGTCAGGGCCCATGCTTGGGTTGCAGGCTCAATCCTCAGTGTCGGGCGTGCAGGAGGCAGCTGATCAATGATTCTCTCTCATCATTGATGTTTTTATCTCTTTTTCCTTCTTTTCTCTCTGAAATCAATACAAAATATATTTTAAAAAGTTGTTTCAAATGCGTCATTCATTTGCAAGTTAACAATTAGGTCTATCAAAGCTGAATCTTTTAAAAAATATTTATATTTTATTGATTTTTTAACAGAGAGGAGCACACACACACACACACACATATATATATACTTGAAGGCTATATTCATCTATCTATATTTCATTTTAAATTGCTATAATTCAGTCTTTTTTACTAATTCAAGTAGGCTTTCATGTGAATTATTAAATCAAAGTAGAGTTTTAATATGTACTGTCCTTCACTAAAAGAGATCCTTTTCTTTACCAAGAACAATTTGTTTCCTGATCTTTATTGAGGTATAATTTCATACAGTAAAATTCATCCATTTAAGTATACAGTTAGAGTTTTGACAAATGTAATTATTGGTAATTTTTAAGCACCAAAATGGGGTAGTCAGGAAGCCCTTCTTACTAGTAAATAAAATTGTGTTTCTATTATCCAGGTATCAATATAAGCTAACTATGAGTAACACAATAACCATAAAGGATTTTAAGCATCTCTATTCTCCACAGGAGGTAGTATTGTTCAAATGTGTGCTGCAATTTTCTGGGGGAAAGAATGCATGGAGGGTGCTTCCAGAAGGTAAAGAGGGGATGCTAATGTATCCTAAGAGCCCCAAACAGTGTCTGGCACATAGTAGACTTTCAACAAATATTTCTTGGATGAATAAATGCATTAAGATAGTGATAATGAAAATGAATGTGAGAAAGCATCATGGAAAAACATTTAGACACATTACCATAGAGAAATTCAAAGCATTTGAGAATGAAACCCAGTGAATGGACATTAATGAGGAAGGCTTCCCCTAAGTTACCTGCAGAAGCATCTAAATTGGAATGGAAGAAGTGAAATTATCTGTTTGAAGATAATAGGATCTTATATGTAGAAAAGTTTACATATTTCACAAAAAACCCTGTCAGAATAAACAAATTCAGCAAAATATAAAAACAACACTTGAAAATCATGTTCCATTTCTATACATTAATAATGATCAATCCAAAAATGAAATTAAAAAATAATTTTACTCACAATAGCATTAATAAGAATAACATACTTAAGATTAAACTTAACCCAAGGAAGCTAAAGACTTATGAACTAAAAACTACAGAATATTGCTAAAAGAAATTTCAAAGACACTAATAAATGGAAAGATATCTGTGTTCGTGGACTGGAAATCTTCATACTGTTAGGATATCAACACTACTCTAAGAGATTTACAATTTAATGCAATCTCTCTCAAAAGCCCAACAACATTTTTTTTTTTCGGAAGTAGGAAAATCCATCCAAAAATTCAAGGAACTCCAAATAGTCTAACCAATCTTAGAAAAGAAGAACAAAGTTGTAGATCTCATATTTCCTGATTTCAAAACATACTAGAGAGGTATCATAATTAAAGCAGTGTTGTTGGCATAAAGACACGTATAAAGACCAATGGAATAGAATACAAAGACCAGCAATAAACCGTTGCATATACAGTCAAATGATTTTCAATAACAGATATAATACAATTCAATGGGGAAAAGACAATATCTTTAACAAATGGTACTGGCAAAACTTGTATCCATATGCAACAGAATAAAACTGGACCCTTATCTTATACCTTATACAAAAACAAACTGAAAATGGATCAAAGGCCTACATGTAAAAGCTGATAGTATAAAGCTATAGAAGAAAACAGCAGGAAAACTTCATGATATTAGATTTGGCAATGGTTTCATAGATAAGACACCAAAAGCACAGCCAGCAAAAGAAAAAACAAATGCTTGAATCCATTAAAATTTAAAAAATAATAAAATGTCTGTGCATCAAAGAACACCATCAACAAGCTAAAAGGTAATTCATGGAATGAGGGAAGAAATTTGCAAATCATGTAGCTGAAAAGGATTGCTATCTGGAATACAATTTTTAAAATTTCTAAAACTCAGCAATTTAATAACCCAAACAGTTTCATTAAAAATAGGAAAGGGACTTGAATAGACATTTCTCCAAAAAAAATTATACAAATGGCCAATAAATAAATGAAAAAGTACTCAATATCACTAATCATTAGGGAAAGTCAAATGAAAACCACAATGTAATACCACTTCACAACCATTAGGGTGACTGTTATAAAAAACAAAACAAAAAACAACATAAAAAACCCAAACCAAACAAAACCAGAAAATAACAAGTGTTGGCAAGAAATGTAGAGAAATTAAAAAAATCTTGTTCATTGTTGGTGGGAATGTAAAATGGTGTAGCCCCTGTGGAAAACAATATGGCAATTCCTCAAAAAAAAAGTAAATATAGATTTACCATGTGATCCTTTAATTCCACTTTTGAATATATAGCCAAAAGAAATGAAAGTAGGGGCTTGAACAGGTATTTGTACACCCATGTTCATACCAGCATTATTCTCAATAGCCAATAGGTGAAAGCAACTTGTCTCCATTGATGGATGAATGGACAATCAAAATGTGGTATATACATACAATGAAATATTATTCAGCCTTAAAAGGGAAGGAAATTCTGACACATGCAACATGGGTGAACCTTGAAGATATTACCAAATGAAAATAATCCAGTCACAAAAGAACAAATGTTGTACAATTTCACTTATGTAAGGTATCTACAGTCATATTCATAGAAAATGAAAGTAGAATGGTGATTGGCAGCAGCTGGTAGTAGAGGAGAATGGGAAGTTAGCATTTAATGGTTTACAGAATTTCAACTGGGAAGATGAAAGAAGTTCTGGGGATGGGTGGTGATGATAGTTGCACAACAATGTACTTAATGCCATAGAACTGTACACTTAAAAATAGTTTAAATTTTATGCTATGTATATTTCACAACAATAAAAATAAATATTTTAAATGTTACTGGCAGACAAATAGATAATGGCACGAGAATCAGTTCAAAGTTGAACTTGGTCAATTGGCTCACATGAGGTACTGTTTTTATCTGTGTTGATTTACTTGTGAAATTAGAATCATATTAGAACTTTCCTCATAGGCTGTTGTGAAGATTAAATAAGATAATACAAGTAAAGTGTCTAGCACAATGTTATACAAATGTTTGATCATTTGTTTTTGTTCTTGTTGTCATTACTGTTGGTGTTATCAGGGGCTGGAGGACTTCCTACCAGACATACACTTTCCTAAGACTATATCAAGGAAAATGGATAATATTCTTCAATGTCAGGTACATTAAATACGTTAGTCAATATATCCTAAAGACTATGTTGTCCTCTGCCAATAACCTGAGGAAAACATTGGCGGATTTTTGTTGACTAACTGGATTTTGGAAACATTGAAGAGAAGCTGCCTACATTCACATTCATTATTGAAGAAAATGCTCAATTTTAGTTAGAGGTTAGTAGAAATAAATATTTATTATTTCCATTTCTATATTCATGGACTCTTTGAATTTAGGTTAAGAACTGTCAAGATAAAGAAAAGAAATAATGATAGCTACATATTGGAGATAAGGAAGATAAAACAATTCAAAATAGCTTCAAGTTCTTTTCCTGATGAATTGGCAGATATAGTTAATTTTCTGTAAAAAGACATAGGCTCTTCAAAAAAAGCTACTAAATTTGATGCTATGGTCTGAATGTTTGCTTCCCTCAAATTTTCTATGTAAAAATTACAACCTGCAAAATGATGGTATTAGGCAGTGGAGACTTTGATGGGATTCGGTCATGAAGGCAGATTGCCTCATGAATGGGATTATTTCACTTATAAAAGAAACCCCAGAGGGATATTTTGCCCTTTACACCATGTGAGAACACAGAAAAGTTGGCAGTCTGGAACCTGGAACATGACCTTCACCAGACCCCGACTATGCTGGCACCCTTATCATTTATTTCCAGCTTCCAGAATATGGGAATACATTTGTTGTTTATGAGCTACCCAGGTTATGATATTTTGTTACAGCAGCTGGAATAGTCTAAAACACTTAGGATTTAAGAGGTGACACATGAAAACTTCCCATGGAACAGAAGTGTGAGACTGGAGCTCTGGAAAGACATAGGCTAGAGATAAACACCAGAAAGATATATATGATTAGAAGCATCTGAATGGTCAAATCCATTTGAAGAAGGGAGAGTAGAGCTTATAATCTACATATATAAAAGCCTAAGCAACCAAATGACTGGTTGACTGGTCGCTATGATGTGCACTAACCACCAGGGGGAAGACGCTCAATTCAGGAGCTGCCCCCAGGTGGTCAGTGCACTCCCACAGCAGGAGCACTGCTCAGCTGACCGTTGGGTGCCAGAAGCTGGGCTCACGGCTGGCAAGCACAGCTACGGCAGTGCAAGCCTCTCCCGCCTCCACGGCAGCACTAACAAGTGGCAAGTGGGGGCTGCAGGTGCAGCAGGGCCCAGATAAGCAGGAGAGGTTTGGCGCCCAGCCTGGGCTTGGGCTCGTCCCTGGCCACTTGCTGCCCTGCACACTACTACATCCCTCTGGGTGCAGGCCAGTCTGAGGGACCCCACCGGTGCACAAATTCATGCACTAGGCCTCTAGCAGTTTATAATATAACTAGTGAATGAAATTCATGCACATTAAAAGGGAATTAATTAGAGGAAATATTTTAATATTACTATTTGCCCTTTCTCTATAATAGAAGTGTCAGAGATGAAAGAAAATTAGTAAAATGTATATGAAAAACTCCCTCCTGTCAGAGTCTGGGGAACACCGTGAGACCCAGAGTCAAGTCCCACGTGTGCCTTGAAATCACGTGAGACCCAGACCTGGCTGGCCACACCCCCGTCAAGCCCTGCAGGGTTGGGGGGTGCAGCTTCAGATCCCCATCAAGCCCCGCCAGGAGGGGGGCATGGCCTCAGGTCTTCTGGCCAGGCCTCAGGTCCCCCGGCCCCGATGCGAGGGTGCGAAGGTGTGAGGGCGGAAGGGCGTGACGACCATTTGCATATTAGCTCTTTATTATATAGGATAAGTATAATGATGTGGAACAGCGGTTCTCAACCTGTGGGTTGCGACCCCTTTGGCGGTCGGACGACCTTTTCACAGGGGTCGCCTAAGACCATCCTGCATATCAGATATTTACATTACGATTCATAACAGTAGCAACATTACAGTTATGAAGTAGTAACAAAAATAATTTTATGGTTGAGTCACAACATGAGGAACTGTATTTAAAGGGCTGGAAGGTTGAGAACCACTGATGTAGAATATGCAAAAGAGGAAATAGATTTTTCCATTTGATAGCTGGGGGAGTTATTTCTCCTTCATGAGGAGACTGAACAAGATGACCTCTAGGTTTCCTGCTATCTCTTATTTTAAAATATGATGAACTTTGGAGAAAATTAGGAATGGAACAAGGCAATTCCCATGTTAAGGAGAGAGATCAGGTAATAAAGCAAACATGGAAGATGTGGTCAGAGAAGTGGGAAGAGAACCAAGATAGTTTAGGGCAGTGATGGCGAACCTTTTGAGCTTGGCATGTCAGCATTTTGAAAAACCTTAACTTAACTCTGGTGCTGTGTCACATATAGAAATTTTTTTGATATTTGCAACCATAGTAAAACAAAGATGTATATTTTTGATATATATTTTATGTATTTGAATGCCATTTAACAAAGAAAAATCAACCAAAAAAAATGAGTTCGCGTGTTACCTCTGACACGTGTGTCATAGGTTCGCCATCACTGGTTTAGGGTTTAAGAAGTGAAGGAAGGAGAGTTTGATGAAGAAGAATAAGGTTAGCTATAAATCTCTCAAAGATAGAAAAGAGGTACTTTATGATAGTTTATAAACATATCCATCAGAGTTATAAGGAGCAGGAGACAGGTGATAAGCAATAAAGAAATGATAATTTGGTGAGGATAATGAGGCAAAAAATGTAGATTTAAAATATTTTTCAATTACATTTGGCATTCAATATTATATTAGTTTCAGGTGTATAGCATAGTGGTTACACATTTACATACCTTAAGTGATCCCACCAATAAGTTTATAGCCACATGGCACCCTAAATAGTTATTGGAATATTATTGACTATATTCCCTATGCTGTACTTTACATCCTCATGACTATTTTGTGACTACCAATTTGTACTTCTTAATCCCTTCACCTTTGTCATTCAATCTGCCAACCCGCCTCCTCTCTGGGAACTATCAGTTTGTTCTTTTGAGTGTGTTTCTGTTTTTTTGTTTGTTTGTTTATTTGTTCATTGATTTTTGTTGTTTTCTTTATATTCCACATATAAATGAAATCATGTGGTATTGATTTTTCTGTCTGATTCATTTTACTTAGCATAATGTCCTCTAGGTCCATCCAAGTTGTTGCAAATGGCAGTCCTGGCTCTTGATCTTTTCCTCATCTAAGTTTTTGTTTCTCTTTACTTCCATCCTACTACTTAAAATCTATTGTCTTGCTTGTATCTTACTACATTTGTCTGGTTTGTTCACATTTATCAAGCTCCTTCACAATAAAAAGCTTCTCAATAGGTAGCACAGTGATGAACATGTGGATGCTTTATAGATGCTGTGGAATAGATGCATGATAGTAGAGTAAGGAACGTGTATTGCTCTTCTAATGTGTTAATCAGTGGATCAATGTCAGTCTATGGGGAGGTGTCCTTACATGTTGGTTGGTTCTGAATTTGGTCTTATCCTGGCCAATATTTATATCATAAAGCTGGAGTGGTTACTAGATGTCAGAAGATAGACTCAAAATTCACAAATTTATTAAGGTCCTCTGACTAGGTGATGAAAGTAAATACTCTTATCTGCACAAAATTTGCACACAACTTCAGGGGCTAAAGTGATGGACTGAATGTAAGGAACAGAAAAATAATAAAATACAAGTTCACAAGGAAAAATGTAAACTCGTATATTTAGATTTTAAAAAAGCAACATTGTGTATTTTGGTAGGGGGAGTCATGGCTTGACAGCAGTCTCTGTGCAAAAAACCTGGAGTTCAAGAACATAAACTGGTAAAGATAAGTCAGTGCCATCCTTGGATGTACTGATAAATATGTATGTAGTATCCAGACTAAAGGAGTTGGGCATCAGTCCACTGTCCCCTGAATGGGTTGGACCACTGTTACAGTCGAACACGCAGCCATAAACACCATGCTCTAGGAGGGACACTTGACATGGCTGGTGAAGACAGTGAAAGGAACTTGCTTGCACCACTTGTTATATGTCCACCTCCAAAAAAGATATACTGAAGTCATAACCCTCCATACCTCGGAATATGACCTTATTTAAAGATAGGGTCTTGACAGAAGTAATCAAGTAAAAATTAGGTCATTAGGGTGGATCCTAATCTAGTGTGAAAGGGGAAATTTGAACACAGACACACATAGAGGGTAGATGATGTGAAGAGGAACAGAGATGAAATCCTGTGAAGAAATTGGGATTATGTTTCCAAAACCAAGAGTCTTAGCAGCTATAATAAGAAAAGGAGGATCCATTACCTACAGTTTCAGAAGAAGCATGGTCCTACCAACAGCTTGATTTAGGAAATGTCATCTCCAGAACTGTGAAGCAATACATTTTTGTTTTTATAAGTTACTCATTTCAAGGTATTTTGTTATGGCAGCCCTAACAACTAATAAACCAAGGAAGACTGGTTGGAGATCTGAGGGAAGAGCAGCTTAGTGGATAGGGCAGTTTTTAGTAGCACTTCTGGCCCAGAAAAAGAAATTTACAATTTCAGAAAAATAAGGGGAAAAAGTAAAATCTTTAGTTTCCTACACTGGGAGTTATTTATAGCTCAAGAAGAGTAGAATTTAAGAACTGATTGCCAGTAAGCACAGAGAATTATTGATGGGTTTGGTTATGTTTTTAATATTCACCCCTTTTCCTGTTTACTGTTTCCTTTATTATATATCCTGTGTGCCACTGACATGTCCATATTGGTGTATATATACACCATAATAATTAAAAAATTATTAGTTTTTTTTCCAGAGTTTGATGTATTTATTTATTTTCTACTTCTATAATAAAAATTAAAAAAAAATATTCACAGTTCTAGTTTTAGGGGACAAGTTACAAAAAAAGGATGCTCTGTACCTAGCTGTAAACTTGTGGCAGCATTAAATATATTCAGTACTTACACACATTTGAGTAGTTACAATTTGAGTCTGTTTAGCCCTGGCTGATGCATTTAAAAAAATTTCCTAGGTGAATAAGGAATCCAGGGAAAAGCAGGCAGGCAGCCAGTCAGCCGGTGACATCCATGAAATATTTGTTCATCTTGGCACTATGCTTGTTTTCTGGGAATAGGTGTCCAATTGACAAGTATTCTTTTGATGTGACCAATAAATGAGATGTTATTGTTAGCCACTAAGCCATTAATTCTTGATTAATTAATATACCCAACCACCCATTGATGTCTGTGAGAATATATAGGGCCTATGGACCTGGGGGTACAGTGTGTAGAGATAATGAGTACAGTTTTCTTAAAGAACACTCCAGAATTCTATCACACAAGTGACTGTTAACCCTATTAAAATAGTTATCTTGGAAGACTAATTTGAATACTGCATTTTAAAAAAATCCCTATATTTTTGGAGATTGTCTGGGTCTGACAAACAAAAACAAATGCTATAAAGAGCCATTCCAGTAGATAATCAGTCAGAAAAGCAGAAAGGCCTGAAAGATGCAAATTACAAAGTGTTTTACCTCAATGCCTTTCTAAGCCACTTTCTGCAAACAAACTGAATATGTTTTACAGAATTGTCTCAAGATGCCTTGCTTCTAGTCACTTGGTCTGACCGTGTGGTTGGTCCTTCTGACTGTCAGTGTATCACTACTGACATGTTTTAAAGCTTCTCCAGCCATGATTAGTACCATTGAAACCTAGGTCACCAGCGACTCCCCTAACCCCAGAGGGTATATAGTCTGGAGTGAGGCCTTTCCTGGGCCCCAGAGTGGGCTCCATATTGTCACTGCTAGAGGAACATAGAGGTCTGGGTGCCTGCAGTCCACCACTTAGCCTGGTAGGAGGCTAAAGGTTGAAAGCAGGACACAGCAATTAGAAACACACAGAACCTGGAGAAGAGATGCTGGCCTCTAAATGTGGTGGGGGGGGGGCTGGCTGGACCTTGCACAGGCAAACCCTGGGCACACTTGGTTTGAAAGAGTGCAGGGGATGAGTTTGCAGCAATACGGGGAGGGGTGTAGACTATAAACAGGGAATGAGGAAATAGGCTGCAGAAGAAGGGTTGGAGGAGAAGACAGAGGCTCAGAGTTTGAAAAAAAGAAGAGATGTGTTTGGAGGTGGGGATTGGGGGGTGGAGAGGGAATTGCAAATTGCTGGGTTAAGGAGGAAAAGGGGAAATGAGAGTATGGGGTGAGGAGGGGGGAAAAAAAAGAAACAGTGTCATCAGTTGTTTGTATGCACTTCAGGGCCTGGTGAAGATCATCCATTGGAATATAGGAAAAAAATATTGCAATTTATACTCAATTATAATATTTTTAAACTATATTTTTGTGGAGCTTTATGGTGCATTTAATATTAAGTACACTAATACATTTATATAATTTATAAATGAATGAAATGCATAAATTGGGATATAAGTTCATTTGTAAAATGTAAAAAATAGTAGTGCTTAATTCAAAGCTCAGTGGTTGAGCTTTAACCTATGAACCAATAGGTCATGGTTCAAGTCCCAGTCAGGGCACATGCCCGGAGTTGTGGGTTTAATCCCCAGTGTGGGACGAGCAGGAGGCAGCCGATCAATGATCTTTCTCATCATTGATGTTTCTATCTCTCCCTTTCCCCTCGTCTCTGAAATCAATAAAAATATTTTTTAAAAAATATTAAATGAGTTCATACATACTACACACTTGTAAGACTTGGGAAGATAGTAAGTATTGTACTATATAAAGATTAGCTATTACTATTACAGTGTTTAGTTGTAGGAGTCTTGGTGAGCATGGTTCCCAGGGATAAAACAGGAGAGTGGTGCTCAATAAACTTAGCTATTATTATTAAAATAATTTCTAAACAGTTTGTATCCCTAAATCCCATCAAAATTACAGCAGAAATATAAAATAAGAGGAAATCAATTCCAACACTGGAAAATTGGGTAGGTAGCATTAATACAGTAGAAGCTCTGAGAAATGTCTACATATTATGAAGTACATGAGACCAGGTTAACAGTGAAAACAGGGCCAAGAAACTACAATATGCATTGCAATAGAGATTGATGAAAAATGAGTTTTCGGCCCTAGCTGGTTTGGCTCAGTGGATAGACCTCAGCCTTCAGACTGAAGGGATTTTGGTCAAGGGCATATACCTTGGTTTCAGGCTGGATTGCTGGCCCTGGTTGGGGCCCATGCAGGAGGCAACCAATTGATGTGTCTATCTCACATCAATATTTCTCTCTCTCTGTCTCTCCCCCTCCCTTCCACTCTCTCTAAAAATCAATGGAAAAATATATGCTTGGATGAAGATTTTTTTAAAAAGAGTTTTCATAGGAGAATCTGGACTAACCTGAAAATTAGAGAAAGTAGTGATTAAGCATGAGGGCATAGATAGCTTATGAGGATAATCAAGGGGATAATTAATTTTTTAAATGCTGGAAGGAGAAAGGGAGGGACTTACCTACAGAACATGCCACAATAGACACTGAAGCTCCATTTCTTCAAGGCAAGGTCCTGGGCATACTAAAGGGAGGCCTTGAGTTCACCAACAGTCAAAGAGTTAATATCACAAGTGCTAGCAACACACTCCAGCTACTAAATGTGGTCAAATAAGACCTTCATTTGTGAAAATAAAAACTCACATAAACATGGACGATTCCTAAATTTATATCTCCACCCATATTTCTTCCCTAAACTCACATATTTTATTGCCCACACAACATGTGTACTTGAAGGTATAATGGGCATAAGGTATTTCACATGGCCAAGCTAAATGTTTGCTTTCCCCTTCCAAAAACACCTCTCTTGCAGTGTTCCTGAACTCAGTAAATGACTGAGTTCATTTACTCAGTTGATCAATTCCCAAACCTGGAAGTCGTTATTGACTCCTTTTTTTTCCTTACCTAACGTAAAACCAAACATTCCGCAAATTTAGTGCATTTGACCTCCAAAATTCATCTAGAACTGTGTACTTTCTTTGTCTCAAACCTGGATCTAACCATTTCTTCAAGAAACCCTGGTTCCTTTCAGTGGGGGAATATAATTTAAGTACTAAGACCTTGTTACTGCATATCCTCATTGCTACTAGGGCAGTGGTTCTCAAACTTCTGGCCCTTTAAATACAGTTCCTCATGTTGTTACCCAACCATAAAATTATTTTAGTTGCTACTTCATAACTGTAATTTTGCTACTGTTATGAATCAGAATGTAAATATCTGATATGCAGGATGGTCTTAGGCGACCCCTGTGAAAGGGTCGTTCAACCGCCAAAGGGGTTGCGACCCACAAGTTGAGAACCGCTGTACTAGGGTGTCATAGCTTTTAGGCTTTTTCAGTGGACAGAACTAAGAAGCACCCAATTCCATATTTGTATTTCCTTTATTCCACAGTCAGAACTCTGTTTCTTAATATCAGTATGTTCTCTATTCTAGAATATTCAGAATTTCAGAATACTAAATCAACACGAGTCCTGAAAACAAACATAATGAGTTAAGTTCAAGAATTCTTTATATATATACTAGAGGCCCAGTGCACGAAATTGATGCACGGGGGTGGGGAGGGGGGGGACAGGACGGGTGTCCCTCAGCCCGGCCTGCACCCTTTCCAATCTGGAACCAGCCTGACTGATGCCTAACTGCTCCCCTCCTAGCCCCATTGCCCCCAGCTCCCCTTTCCTGCAGGCCTGATTGTCCCAACTGCCCTTCTGCTGGCCTGATCTTGCCCCCAACTGCCCTCTCCTGCTGGCCATCTTGTGGTGACCGTTTTGTGGTGGCCATCTTGTGGCAGCCATCTTGTGATGATGTGAGGGCAGCCATCTTGTGACAACGTTGCATGATGCTTCCTAGGCTTTTATTATATAGGATTTTGTGTTTGGACTATATCCTTGCCAAAAACAGCCAGAGTACTATTTTAAATGTTACTTGAATTAAGATTTTTTTCTGTGTGCTTATGTTATTGGTATGATCTTTTTAAAATTTGTTTTTTAATTTAGAGTCTGATTTATTCATATTCTTGATTTAATTTCATTGTTTGAATTTTTTAAAATATATTTTTATTAATTTCCAAGAGGAAGGGAGAGGGAGAGGGAGTGGGAGATAGAAACATCAATGTTGAGAAAGAATCATTGATCAGCTGCCTTCTGCATGCCCCATATTGGGGATCGAACCCACAACCCAGGCATACACCCTGATCAGGTGTGATCTCCCGGTTCATAGGTTGAAGCTCAACCACTGAGCCACACCAGCCAGGCACATTGTTTGAATTTTAAAGACATTTATATAGTGCAAAAATCATAACTATATAAGAACATAAACTCATAAAAGTTTCCCTTCCATCCCTCCACCTTCCACCCTAATCCTATGTTATCCTTTTCATTGGTTTCTGGCTTATATTTTCTGTATTTATTTTTCCAAAATATTTTGTGACAGAAAATAAGGATGCACTAAAATACTTATAGGGGTGGGAGCCATGTCAACTGGACACAGGAACTAGTTTGACTTGGATCCCACTGAATACATTTGAGATAATTTGCATAATGAAAAGAGTAATGATGACAATAAATTGAATTTAAAATAATGAGTCCATAACAAAAGTCAGGGGCAGGGAGGAAAGACACAGAGAGGAAATTTCTTTACTGAAAGCTTACAGCTAATAAATTTGAAGGAATAATAGAATTAGACAATCACCTTTTTATAAACCCTTATATAATGATCAATTTGTGAAAAGATCATGATTAGATAAAAAAACTATTCAGTAAAGTGTTGTTAGTAAACAGGGCATTAACAATGTCTAAAAATATTACTTCATAGTATACTTGTTTATTACAAAGAGAAAAATGTCCCCTTTACAATGGAGAGATTTAGCAGTCAATAATTTAATCAAGTTTATTATTAGACTAGAGGCCCATTGCATGAAATTTGTGCATGGTGTGTGTATGTGTGTGTGTGTGTGTGTCCCTCAGCCCAACCTGCACCCTCTCCAATCTGGAACCCCTCGAGGGATGTCAGACTTCCCTCTCACAATCCAGGACTGCAGGCTCCCAACTGCTTGCCTGCCTGCCTGATTGCCCCTAACCACTTCTGCCTTCCAGCCTTATCACCCCCTAACCACGCCCGTACCAGCCTGATCGACGCCTAACTGCTCCCTTGCTGGCCCGATTGCCACTAACTGCCCCTGGTTGCCTCTAACTGCCCTCCCTTGCAGGCCTGGTCCCTCCCAACTGCCCTCTCCTGGAGACCTGATTGCCCACAACTGCCCTCCCCTGCTGGCCATCTTGTAGCAGCCATCTTGTGACCACATGGTGGCAGTCATCTTTGACCAAATGGGGGTGGCCATCTTGTGTGTTGGAGTGATGGTCAATTTGCATATTACCTCTTTATTAGCTATGATTCTCTAATTATGAGATGGCCTGTCAGTTATGTACCCCCTGATGTTAGGTGGTGGAAAGTACACAACATCACCTATGAGGTGTTCTTATTAGACATTTGGAACTGATCATAATCACATGTTAGAGGAATCACCTGTTAAAGGATATTCTGTAGGATAACTGCTCTGGAATTTTTAAAGCATTCAGTGCCATAAGAAACAGGAGGAAGTGGAGGGGCTTTATCTAGATTGGGGGAGAACAAAGAGTCAGAGTCAAATGCCATGTATGAAACTTGTGCAGATTTTGGATCAAAAAGTACAAATGAAAATGAAAACCTATGTAATACATTTGTGGACAATTGGGGGTTAACATGGGCAGCAACTCTATGTTGAATAATGTGTTGAATTAATGTTGACTTTATTAGGTGAATTAATGCTGCAGTAATTGTCCAGGGGAGGGTGTTTGTTGGTAGGAGATACATGGTGAAATAGTGTTTAGAGGTGAAGTGTCTGTCTGCAGCCTATTTTGGGATGTTTAACCAAAAAGGAAGTGTGTGTGTGTGTGTGTGTGTGTGTGTGTGTGTGTGTAAAGAAAAAGAAAGTTAGCAAAATGTATTTGAAATGTTATAGCTGCAGAATCTAAGTGAATGGTTTATGGGTATTCATTATATAGTTCTTTTCATTATTCTTTGAGGTTCAACATTTCTAAGTAAATAAATAAAATAATATATTCATAATCCAACAATTCTTGGATTATGCATTTAGTGTAAACCACAATCATTCAGAATGTAGATTATTTCCATAGCCTCCTAACTGGTACCTCTGCTTCTCCCGAAAGTTCTGACACTAATCAGAGTGGTCCAGTTAAAATGTTTGTCACATAATGTCAGTGGGTACTTTTAAAATTTATATTAATTTATATATTTTTTTATTTTTTTAACAGAAGAAAAACAAACAAGTTAAATAACATGTATGCCTCCTGTATACAGATACCCAGGATATTGTAACACTCCAAAATGTTCCAAGCCACTACCTTAAATACCATCTCCAGCTAAAGACAAAAGATGCTGGGGTGGGAGGCAGTTATGGGAGGTTTCCAGGAAAAGCAAAGTAAACAAGAATAAAGTTGTTAAGCAGATTTAAGCAGATGCCTACTCCATTGATAAGAATTTTTTTGAGATTTAGAGTCATCCTTCCCTTCCTGGTACAGAGAAGGAGACAGTCTTACAAATGGATAACTTCTCTGTTTTCAGAGCGTTTTCCCGGTGTCTGCTGTTCCTTAAAAATAATCAGCTTAATGTAATCCTTAAGCCAAAGAGTTATATTTTCAGGTGGCATTTTCTGCTCTCCTTCATTATGAACGTGGTATCCATGTAGTCCTGTGTCCATGCATTTCTATCTCCTTATTCATCTCAAGGAGATAGAAATGCTGCTGCTATTTGTTTTAATTGTTTTATTGCTTAAAGCATTACAAAGAGTATTATATGTCTCCTTTTTTTTCTCCCCTTGACCTTCCCCTAGCCTCCCATAACCCCAAGTGTCTTGTTTCCATTGGTCATCTTATATGCATGCACTCAAGTCAATTGATCTCTTACCCATCCCTCCACTCCTCCCCGGCCTTCCCGCTGTATTTTGACAGTCTGTTCCATGTTGCTCTGTCTCCGTATCTATTTTTGTTCATCAGTTTGTAATGGTCTTAATTATCCATAAATGAGTGCGATCATGTGAGATTTTTCTTTCATTGACTGGCTGATTTCACTTA
>NW_006298161.1:1452-2360 GCF_000327345.1 Myotis davidii | reverse complement strand
AATTTTACCTCACCTAAAAGGTGCTTATTTGCAATGTTGCAAGGCACTAGGCAAGAAAACTGAAATTCAAAAATTAGATTCAAAAAATGAAACACAAACTAGCCCTCCATGAATTTATAACCTATTTGCAAAAGTTATGGATAATAACAAGTATAAGGCTATATAAGGAAATGATTTAGTATTCAAAATTGAAATGTAATAGGAGACAGTTCTATTTATTTATTACATGTAAACTTTGAGAGGGCAGAAAATATTTTAAATTTTTGCAAACATTTGTTAATTTTTCACACTCACTTTTAATATTATAATTTTTATTAAATAATATTAATGTTACACATTTAGGGCAATTAGATTCACATTTATTCTTTTTTCATATAATGTAATGGAATCTCATTTCATAGCTATTGTTTTCTTTACTTTCATCAGTATAAGTGAGTACACATGGATTTGGGATATATTGGGTAACCAAAAAACTATAAAACTGAACCCCAATTCAGAAATCACGCTTTGGGGCTGTTTAGATTTGTCCAAGTCTATAACCATGAACTTTCTCCCTCATCCTAGTGAACCCAATCAATAATGTGTGATGTTGCCTAGAAGGTGAACTGGATCAATGAGTATGGGGAAAACATAGGTCGACATAGGTAAATTATGCATAGAACATACCCATACATTGGCCCTAATTAATTATTTTATTATATTAGAAATTGTTCTAGAAGCATAATAAATTAGTAATGCCATATATTGAATAGTCTACAGAAAATGAACACAATACATATTGGCAGTGTTATATATACTTCCTAAAATTTCACACTCAAAACTGAGAAATATGTCATATTTATCCCACAGTCTTCAAACAAGACCTAATTTACATTTGAATCTAAATTTCCTGAGTATATTATTTTACT
>NW_006298161.1:0-666 GCF_000327345.1 Myotis davidii | reverse complement strand
ATGAGGTCATTTTGAAACATATTAAGATTCTGAAGCCTCCCTTTTCTAAAAAGCTCCAGGCACTAATGGCTCACAACATGAATATTTTTGTAGGAAAGTCCTTACTGCCCACCATATGGTCTGGCATATTTGGACTTACTTGATGGTAAACAGAAATTATAACCTCGCCTTACTAGCCTCATAAGTTATGCAAGCTTAGACTATTCCTAATGTAATTTAGAAGCTCTAAAACAAAATGAAGGAGCATGATCTTTGGAATCCCAGCCTGGGGAAAAATCTCTGTTTTCCACTTCTTATTTACGGGGCTTGGGCAATTGTCTTAATTTTGTTTAGTCTGAGTAGCCTCATCTTTTAAATTGACTGATGTCATTTCTACTACATGACAGGACATTTCTGGAAAATGTTACACTGTTCTGTATAATATTGCAGAATGGTTTTTAATAAGTGTTATTAGCAATGGATGGTATTCTTATGAAATTAGAAAATAAGAATAAACCTAATTCATTTACTCAATAAGAACTAAATATTATCCATGTACAAAATAGGGTAATAATTTCTCAGAAACAAACTTCTAGGACTTTAATATTAGTTCTGTTTTACCAATCAATTGCTTTCACATTATCAAAGGAAATCCTAAGAAAAGCAGAGTTGCAATCATCTAGTTTC
>NW_006298160.1:0-613 GCF_000327345.1 Myotis davidii | reverse complement strand
CCTCCCATTAGCTAATCAGCAAGATATGCAAATGAACGCCAACAAAGATGGCAGTTAATTTGCATACGTAGGCACCAAGCAGAGCAGTGAAGGCACTGAAGGGCAGCTTCAGCCAGAGTGAAGGCCTGGGTGCCAGATGCCGGAGGAAAACCGGTACCAGCAGCCAGGGGACAGGAAGGCCTATTGCACGAATGCTTTCGTACAACAGGCCTCTAGTCTATACTAATAAAAGGGTAATATGCTAATTAGAGTGGACATCTTTCAGACGTCCTTCTGGACAAAACTGCAGCAGCTGCCAGCGGCTCAAGCAAGCTACAGGTGGTGGCTGCGGTAGCTGCAAGGACCAAGGCTCAGGCAGCCATGGCAGCCAGCAGTGGCAGGAGCAGAGGTGTGATGGGGGTGGCGCCTTCCCCTGATAGGCTGGTTGCCTCCCACAGAGGACATCCCCTGAGGGCCCCTGGACTGTGAGACAAGGCAGGCCGGGCTGAAGGACACCTCCCCCCCAGTGCATGAATTTTTGTGCACTGGGCCTCTAGTTTTCATATACAAATGAGTAAGTGCTGACACTCTATCACCTTGTTTTACTCCCTTCATAGCACTTAGCACTGTTTAA
>NW_006298159.1:0-630 GCF_000327345.1 Myotis davidii | reverse complement strand
AATACTTTCAACAATAAAGATGATTTTTTTAAAGAGCTTTTTAGGGAAAAAACAGCTAAAGCAGTTCATCATTACAGAACCCTATTACATGAACTGTTAAAGGGTCTTCTTTAGGAAGAAGAAGAAAAAAGATAAAAAATATGAACAATAAAATGGCAATAAATACATATCTATCAACAATTGAATCTTAAAAACAAAATAAAGGAACAAGCAGAACAGAAACAGGCTCATAAATACAGAGAACATTTTGACAGTTACCAGAGGGGAGGGGGGTTGAAGATGGGTGAAAAGGGAAAAGGGATTAAGAAGGAAAAATTGGTTGCTATAGAATAGTCATGGGGGTGTAATGTACAGCATAGGGTTTATAATCAACTAGAGGCCCAATGCACTAAATTCGAGCAAGGGGTTCGGCCCTCGCAGCCATGGCAGTTTGCCTTGGCCCTCGCAGCCCCAGCTTCGTCCAGAAGGTCGTTTGACTGTCTGGTCTAATTAGCATATTACTATTTTATTATCCTATATAATAAAAGGGTAATATGCAAATTGACCCTAACAGGGGAATGACCAAGAATGACCAGTAGCTATGACATGCACTGACCGCAAGGGGGCAGATGCTCAATGCAGGAGCTGCCC
>NW_006298158.1:525-746 GCF_000327345.1 Myotis davidii | reverse complement strand
GACACGTCGAGCTCAAAAGGTTCGCCATTACTGTCCCAGGAGTTCAGATTTTTCATTTTGTTTTTGTAAAGGACATGACTGTTTTCATGATGAGAAGGGAAATGTCATGAGTTATCTGAGAAGACTAGTTTGGCATCTCTTTTCCCCGATGGGGCCACCCTTCCCCCTGATGCACCACGTGGCTCAGGTTAACCCAGAAGAGCAGAGGAAACAGCGCCCCT
>NW_006298158.1:0-401 GCF_000327345.1 Myotis davidii | reverse complement strand
AGAGGGAGGTTAGGTGGCTCCAGCTAAGCGAGTGGATGCCCGTCCTCTGTGGGTCTAGCCGGGATGTGGGTGCAGAGGGGAGGAGAACGGGGTGATCCCCAGAGGAGCCCCAGGCCTTGCTTCCTCCTGCCTGTGCCCACAGAACTCTGATCATTGGAGAAACCTTCAGGAGAAACTTCCGTAACAAATGTGAGAACCAAACATACCTGTGCTACGAGGTGGAGGTCAGGGAAGGCGATGACTGGGTCTCAGTGGAGGGGTTCCATGGCTATCGGCGCAAACGGGTGAGTGAGCACAGCAGGCCGGGCCCCTGGGACACTAGGGGAGGAGGTCCCGTGCCCGCGGGTGTCCTCTGAGCAATGTCCCTCGGCCCCCAGCTGCTGTGGCGTTGCCCAGAGGCA
>NW_006298157.1:0-1085 GCF_000327345.1 Myotis davidii | reverse complement strand
ATATTCAGCAGTTTATTCTGTTCATCAGATTTTCTATAGATGGAGGAAGCCAAGCTTCCTGCCTGCCCTGGCCAGCACTGGGCTCTGCTCAAGGCTACAAAGTTTCAGTTATAGAAGATAAATAAATCCCAGATACCTGCTGGGAAAAAAAAGAAATAAAGGAGAGAATGGGAGCTTGGGTTGCCAAGGGGCATGGCCAGCCTGAAAATGGCCATCATCCCCTCACCCAGGCTGGCCAGGAACCCCACTAGGAATCCCCACCCTGAAGGGGGTGTGGCCAGCCTGAAAACAACCCTCATTCCCTCACCCAGGCTGGCCACACCCTCTTGGGGTGAGGGTTCCCACTGGGGGGCTTGACCAGCCTGAAAACAGCCCTCAGCTCCTCACCCAGGCTGGCCAGGCACCCTAGTGGGACCCTAACCCTGATCCGGGACACCCTTCAGGGCAAACCAGTGGGCCCCCACCAGTGTACCAGCTCTCTATCCTATATAATAAAAGGGCAATATGCAAATTGACCCTAACGGCTGAACGACTGGGAATGAATGGTCACTATGACACACACTGACCACCAGGGAGCAGGTGCTCAATTTAGGAGCTGTCCCCTGGTGGTCAGTGCACTCCCACAGGGGGAGCTCTGCTCAGCCACAAGCCAGGCTGCCAGCTGCCAGCACAGCAGTGGTGGCGGGAGCCTCTTCTGCCTCCTCAGCAGTGCTAAGGATGTCCGACTGCAGCTTAGGCCTGCTCCCTGCTGGCAAGTGGACATCCCCCGAGGGCTCCTGGGCTGCCAGAAGGATGTCTGACTGCCAGCTTAGGTCCTATCTCCAGAGGAGCATCCCCCAAGGGGTCCCAGACTGCAAGAAGGCACAGGCCGGGCTGAGGGATCCCCCTGAGTGCACAAATTTTTGTGCACTGTGCCTCTAGTGTCTTATATTCAGGATTGTTCCTATTTAAATAGTCTTGTTTTTCATTGTGGTAGATTAACAGTTAGAAATTTGTAGTGTGCACATGTCCCCTGAGGAGCTTGTTTTTACAAATGCAGTTTCTTAGTGGGGAGCACTGCCATAACCTATTGAAGCAACTTTCAC
>NW_006298156.1:0-437 GCF_000327345.1 Myotis davidii | reverse complement strand
CTATGATGTGCACTGACCACCCGGGGGCAGGTGCTCAAATCAGGAGCTTCCCCCCGGTGGTCAGTGCGCTACCACAGCGGGAGTGCTGCTCAGCTGACTGAGCGACGGCTGTGGCAGGTGCAGTGCCGTCAGGATTAGTAGGAGCTGTGTGGCGCCAGGCGTGGGCTCGGGCTCCTCCCTGGCCACCTGCCACTTCGCTCACTACTATATCCCTCAGGGATGTTCGACTGCTGGTTCCAGCCTGATCCCTGAAACCGGCAGTTCAACTTCCCCCGAGGGGTCCCAGATTGTGAGAGAGCGCAAGCCAGGCTGAAGAACATCACCAGTGCACGAGTCCATGCACCAGACCTCTAGTATGTTTAATATTTAAGAAAATGTGCTTGCTTCTTAATATATTAAATATTATTTAACCATAGTATATTTCTGAGGAATTGGAA
>NW_006298155.1:0-663 GCF_000327345.1 Myotis davidii | reverse complement strand
TATCTTCATATTTTTGGATTCTTTTTGCTTCTCTGGTTGAGTATTTTTTGCTTTTTCGTATTTCAAATCTTTGACTTGATTCTTGGGATCCTCTTGTCTGCTGTTGGATCTCTGTATATTATTCTTTATTTCAGTCAGTGTATGCTTAATTTCTAGTTGGTCCTTTTTCATATCCTTGAGGGTCTCACTAAATTTATCGGTGGTTTCTAGAAAATTCTTGAAAGACCTTATAAGTGTGGTTTTGAACTCTATATCCAGTAGTTTGCTTTCCTCCATTTCTGTCATTTGTGATCTGTTTCTTTGTCTCCACATTTTGGCTGCTTCCCTGTGTTGATAGAGTGACTTTGTGTGCTAGGTGTGCTATAGGGCCTAGTGGCTCAGCCTCCCCAATTACCTGAGGTGGACACTCTTGGATCTTAGGGATAAAGCTCTTTCAGCTGATATAAATGAAGTGCTAAGTTGAAGAAGCTACTTGGAGCCCTTTCAAATGTATGTGCTGACTGATTTCCTTGATCATTTGGGGCATTTGGGAAAGCATAGAAAATAGAACATCACACCACGGGATTTACAAACTTGATTTAATCTCATTTTTAAAATACAGTTACATATGTGGATGTGTTGCTCTCCACACTGAAATAATGACACTAGTAGTTCTTAATTTTT
>NW_006298154.1:0-249 GCF_000327345.1 Myotis davidii | reverse complement strand
TATTTAAAAATGTGTTATCATTAAAAAGGCATGTATAGAAATAAAAATGAACTTTTAAGGATAAATAAACATTGGTTCCAATAATATCTCGGTGAGTTCACAGGAGGACAGTTAGAATTAAAGTTAGGTCTTAGAATATAAAAAAATGAGAGAAAGTATTCATTCATTTGAGAGGAAACAGCCTGAACAGTGTAAAGTGAAGAGTACATGCATGACTTCATTAAAGGAAATTATTAGAGTTTTATTATC
>NW_006298153.1:0-324 GCF_000327345.1 Myotis davidii | reverse complement strand
TAGAAACATCGATGAGAGAGAAACTTCGATCAGGTGCCTCTTGCACATCCCCCACCGGGGATGTGGCTGCAACCCAGGTACATGCCCTTGACCGGAATCGAACCCGGGACCTCTCAGTCCACAAGCTGACGCTCTATCCACTGAGCCAAACCGGTTTCGGCCATAATTTACATTTTAAAATTAAAATTTAAACAAGCAAAACGAGCAGGAGAGATTTAATAAAAATAGCTAATGTTGCCCAGCCGGCATGGCTCAGTGGTTGAATCAGGAGATCAAGGTTGGATTCAGTTTCCAGGCTCAATCCCCAGTAGGGGGTGTGCAGGA
>NW_006298152.1:0-462 GCF_000327345.1 Myotis davidii | reverse complement strand
CATTCCTACCAGGGGCCTGGGAGATTTGGCAGAGGCTGGGTTGAGGCTGAGCATAGAATGGATTTCCCTTATGGAGTTCAGGGTCAGGTCAACCTATAGTCAGTGACTCTGCTCTAAACTATAGTGAAGTACCACTCAACACTCGCTAGGATGGCTATCATGTATTTTTTTTTAAAGCATTCACGAGAATGTTTAAAAGTTGGACCCCTCCTGCAATGCTGGTGGAAATGTAAAATAGCAGGGCCACATTGGAGAGCATTTTGGGCAGTTCCTCAACATGCTAAGCATAGAGTTACCAGATGACCTAGAAGTTCCACTTCTGGGTGCATGCCCAAAGGAAATGGAAACATGTTCACACAGAAAAACTTGTACACGGTGTTAGTGGCAGCGTTGTTCATGAGGGCCTCAAACCGGAAACAGCGCAAATACTCATCAATTGATGAATGGGTAAACAAAATGTGG
>NW_006298151.1:0-316 GCF_000327345.1 Myotis davidii | reverse complement strand
CTTGGCCCCCCTGGGAAAGGGACTGTGTCCGCCGACACCCATCCCTGCTTCCCCATCCCAGCCCAGGGCCCGAAGGCCCCAGCAGAGTTGGGAGAGGAGGTGATGGTCACCGGGCCAGGTGCAGAAGGAACGGATGCCAGCGCCGCACCACCACGCAGTACCCGCCTCCCCCTTCCTCCTTCCCTCACTGCTGCGCCACCTAGCATCTGCCCCCTGATGGCCAGTGCGTGTCATGGTGACTGGTCTACCGGCCGTTTTGGTTGTTCAGTCATAATGGTCGCTCAGGCTTTTATATATGTAGATAAGTAATTGCCAG
>NW_006298150.1:0-498 GCF_000327345.1 Myotis davidii | reverse complement strand
TGAAAATCAATGGAAAGCCCTGGCCGGGGTGGTCCAGTGGGTAGAGCATCACCTGCCCTCGGCCCCCGAAGGGTCCCGGGTTCGATGCCGGTCAAGGGCACCGACCGGGGTTGCAGGCTCCATAGGGGACTCTCCTCCTCCCTCCCACCTCTGTCTGAAAATCAATGGAAAGCCCTGGCTGGGGTGGTCCAGTGGGTAGAGCATCACCTGCCCTCGGCCCCCGAAGGGTCCCGGGTTCGATGCCGGTCAAGGGCACCGACCGGGGTTGCGGGCTCTATAGGGGTCTCTCCTCCTCCCTCCCACCTCTGTCTGAAAATCAACGGAAAGCCCTGGCTGGGGTGGATCAGTGGGTAGAGCACCACCAGCTCTCGGCCCCCTAAGGGTCCCAAGTTCGACTCCCGGCCAAGGGCACTGACCAGAGTTGCAGGCTCCATAGGGGCCTCTCTCCCGTCGAGGTTTCCCTCCGTCTCTCCTCCCCCCTCCCCCCTCTGTCTGAAA
>NW_006298149.1:0-314 GCF_000327345.1 Myotis davidii | reverse complement strand
CACATTGATTGGTTGCCTTCTGCATGAGCCCTGTCCAGGGCCTAGGACGGGGAGGAGCGTGCAACCAAGGTAGGTGCCCTTGACCAGAATCGAACCCAGGACCCTTTGGTCCGCAGGCTGATGCTCTATCCACTGAGCCAAACAGGCCAGGGCAATATTAGAAGTTTTGAACCACAAAGGATTTTATGGAACCAGTTGTGTTTGGAAACAGCCAATCAGTGAGACTAGTAATATCAATGCCTAGGAACTTTAATGAGGGGAAAATGCATTCATTTACTCTAAAAACAATTGTGATAAATAAAGCAAATGTGATT
>NW_006298148.1:0-402 GCF_000327345.1 Myotis davidii | reverse complement strand
AATATGCAAATTGTCCCCTCGGGCGGTCATTCGGGAATTCAACCAGGAGACCATGAGTTCAACCGCTTGCTGTGATGTGTGCTGACCACCTGGGGATGGTGCAGAACAAGGCTGGTGTTACCTACATGGCGCCGGCAGGGAGAAGCAGTGGAGGCACTCCCGGCCCCCAAGGGCCCCGATCAGAGTGGGACCACGGCGGCGTGGTGGAGTAGTTGAGCAGGTGGCGCCAGGCCATGGCGGGTGCAAGCAGAGCCCCCATCACCCCACTGATTGCCCTGCAGACAGTGACCAGGGGCGGACATGGGGGATGGGGCTGCTGCTCAGCTCCGTGGCACTGAGGGAGCTGGGTAAGAGGCCCCGTGGGCAGGAGGGTTGCTGGGGTCCAGCCCCAGTGGGTCCAGG
>NW_006298147.1:4181-5345 GCF_000327345.1 Myotis davidii | reverse complement strand
AGGAAAGGAGACAAGCCGGCACAGGAGCGAGCACGGGTGAATCCAACCCTGATCCACCGCAGTCGCCAAGCCTTTGGTGCACGGTGATGATGATGCGCATCAACAAAGATGCCCAAGCTGAGAGAGAGAGCAGATGCTGACATGAAATCTCAGCAAAAGGAGAGGCTGAGGCAACGCATTGGAGATGAAACACGGACACCTCCCAGGACAGGCCACTGATGAGGACATGGCTGCCCGCCCCGGAGAAGGCAGGGCGGACACACGCACATGCGTGGAATTGGTGAGCAACGCAGGGTTAGGGTTAGGGTTAGCGGTCAACGTGCAGGAACGCACCATGACATGCAATCTTGGCATACACAGCACGCATGCACACGTAACAGAAACGATGACCTTAAGTACGGAACTCGGTGGGACACTGGCCATGCTACGAGGGGATCCTACGGAATGGGCCAGCAGTGTACCTCATGGTAAGGGAGCGAGCATAGCACAGCTGGGCTGGAGCACTGCAATGTTTGTTGACAGAAATGAAACCTGCATCTGGCAGCGAAGTGGAGCTAAATAGAGAATGCTGGCATAGGATGGCCAGCAAGACTAGGCACCAAAATAGATGACGATGACAGCTCTCAGCAGAGGATGGATGGATGGATGGATGGATGGATGGATGGATGTCATGAGAACACCCCGCAGGAAGCCCTACAGTGAATCTGGCAGGTACCCTGCCTGTGGAAACACAGCTGTCACAGGCAGCACTTCCAATGCACCGAAAATCACAAAACTCCTGTGCAGAGACTGGGCACTAGCAGAGGCAAAACTGCCACTGCGTAAAGGCGCTCCATGGAGGTTTTGACAAAGACTGGAAGGATGGCACACACACAGAGAAGAGCGGATCTGCACCCATCATGGCCACCACACTCAGTATGTACGGAGCACTCTGCTGCACCCACTCAACAAAATCACGGAGAATAATCAGACAGTTTCTGAGGGGGACATCTCCCAAGGAGTGGATCCATGGCAGTACTCCGCAGACACTGGCACACCACAGAGTGAACTGCACATCATACGCAGGCATCATGCCCTTTGGAATTCTCAGGGGCAAATGCTCTTTCTTGGAAGACATGGGATCACTTGTCAGTGGACTGGGAACCTCCACAGGCAACCCAGAGG
>NW_006298147.1:0-707 GCF_000327345.1 Myotis davidii | reverse complement strand
TATGAGAACAGAGAACAGAACGGGAAGGAAAGACAGAGGCAGCACATGGAAACAGTGGCCCCTTACGACGGCACAGACAGTCAACACTGCATGCACATAGCATGGAAACCTATACCAGACTCATGATGGCAGGAGAACCCTGATGCCTACTGGCACATCTCCTGCAATGACAATCCTGGAACTGCCACCGCAGGGCACCCCGGTAAAATGCCCCCCCCTGCACTGCCTGTGGAGCATTTCATGTTCCAAAGGCAATAAAAGCCGTTCCTAGGTGCCCAGGAATTGATCGAAGCAACCTGCACAGGCTACGGAGACCAACACCAAGCAGAGAAACACTGCGCCGAACTTCCCAAAACCCCAAGCACAGGAAAACCGCAACACCCACAGCGCACAGGCAGGAAAAAAAAGCAATGGCAGAGCAGACGTTCACACCACCAGACAGGACTATTTCCACGCAGGCATGAAGGCAGGAAGGCAAGAAGGCAAGCAAGAAGGAAAGAATGATACCAACGGACACCCACCGAAGCCTGTCACGGACACCTTCCTCAGGCTCCAAGCATCCACACACAGGCAAGGACAATGACAACGGTATCCTGTCCTGCCTGATGGACCGACCATCTGAAACTTGCATGGCATGGACCAATATGGCCCATATTAAGAAAGAGAACACCTGCAAAAAAGGAAACTTGGAAATCATAACCCTACAA
>NW_006298146.1:0-272 GCF_000327345.1 Myotis davidii | reverse complement strand
AGGATTAACAACAACAAAAAATTACCAACACTGCAAACTGACTGACAGTCCCTCCTACAGGCTTACAACTTGATGTTTCCAAATACCAATACCAAAGCAACAAAAATTAGACATTATCTCTTGGATATTAAAGGCAACCCACTTTAGAAAACTCAGCAACCCACTGACAATAAAAACTGGCAATGATAGAAATATGAAGCACAACTGTATCTTTGAAAGATGTTTAATATGCCCTACAACTAACAAAAATAATTCAATATATATATGTATAT
>NW_006298145.1:0-748 GCF_000327345.1 Myotis davidii | reverse complement strand
AAATCATGGCAACAAACGACAATGAAAACACAAATATCCAAAACCTATGGGACACAGTGAAAGCACTCTTGAGAGGGAAGTTCATAGCTCTACAAGCCTACTGCAAGAAACAAGAAACAATGAGAATAAATTACCTAACCCTACAACTCAAAGAGTTAGAAAGAGAGCAACAAGAATAGCCCAGTGTAAGCAGAAGGAAGGAAATAATAAAGATCAGAGCAGAGATAAACGACATAGAGACCAAAAAAAACAATACAAAAGATCAACAAAACCAAGAGCTGGTTCTTTGAAAGGATAAACAAGATTGATGAACCTCTAGCTAGGCTCACCAAGAAACACAGAGAGAGGACTCAAATAAACAAAATCAGAAATGAAAGAGGAGAAATAACAACAGACACCACAGAAATAGAAAGGATTGTTAGAAAATACTATGAACAACTCTACTCCAACAAACTAGACAACCTGGAGGAAATGGATATATTCCTAGAAAAATACAACCTTTCAAAACTTAACCAGGAAGAATCTAAAAATCTCAATAGGCCAATAACTATGGAAGAAATTGAAGTAGTCATCAAAAAGCTCCCAGCAAACAAAAGCTCAGGGCCAGGCGGCTTCACAGGGGAGTTTTACAAATATTCAAGGAAGAAATAAAACTTATCCTCTTCAGACTATTCCAAAAAAATTCAAAAGGAAAAATAAATAAATAAAAATAAATAAATTCAAAAGGAAGGAACACTTCCCAGCTCAT
>NW_006298144.1:0-553 GCF_000327345.1 Myotis davidii | reverse complement strand
TACCAGTATGGAAGGCTTTCAAAGTGTGAATAGTGTGAATCTTAAAATATTATGTGCATATGGTAATAATGAATTGGCATCACACTAATTGATTGGAGGGAAGACCATAACGTATTGTTGAGTAATAAAGAAGAGTAGGCACGTGGAAAAAGAGACTGTACAACACATAAAGAGAATTTCTGATGGGCACAGGATGCTATTTAGGCATTTGTATAAAAGCATATGACTGTATGTGTGCATAACATAGGAAGACACATTTCTTAAAAATGTATGGAACAAAGATTATCAGTAGGAATGATATTAGCTTAAGTGTAGTGGTTACAAAACAATTGTATGAAACAAAATGCAGTGAGAATCAAATTGATCTATATAAAGACAGAAAATAATAATAAGTTAATAATATGAATTTGATTAAAATTCCACAGACTTGGAAATAAAGAATATTATAGAAGGGCTTTTAAAATTAGGAGAAAGCATTGTCGAAGTTATAATTTCTTCTTATATAAAAATAAATGAGTTCAAGTATGCTAATGGAAGGTAAAGGTAGTCTGTA
>NW_006298143.1:381-641 GCF_000327345.1 Myotis davidii | reverse complement strand
TTAACTCCACCAGCACCCTCACGGTGCCTTTCCTGACCTATGTGGATGCGGAGGTGGCTCGCAGATACCTGATGGCAGGTGCCGAAACCTACCACGGGAGGGTTCACTGGGACCTCAGAGTGGCTGACAGTGAGCTGTTCATGTAAGTTCCGGAAGGGACGAGGTGGGAGAAGCGGCAGGAGGCGGGGGCGGATCTCTGGCCCAGGGGCGCTCTCTTGACGATGTGGGGACCCCAAGGATGGGGGGCTGAGGATGGCCGC
>NW_006298143.1:0-249 GCF_000327345.1 Myotis davidii | reverse complement strand
AGTTCTTACCTCTAAAATGCTTTTCTTCTCCCTTCACTCTTAGCCGCTTAACTGCTGAAGACACTGACCTCCTGCAGATTTCTACTGCTTCCCTGCTCCACCGGCTTGCCGTCGTGGTGCAGACTATGCAGCACTTTGTGCCCCAGTTTCGTTCTAAGCCTCAGTCCCAAGAGGAGAATTGAGGCCCCAGGAGTGTCCGGTCCTAGGAAGTACATACTTCCCTGGGGCCATGGTTTTTGCAGTAGCTGC
>NW_006298142.1:0-500 GCF_000327345.1 Myotis davidii | reverse complement strand
TTTTTTTTTTTCAATTTGGACACTTTTATTTCTTCTTCTTGTCTGATTTCTAGGGCTAGCACTTCCAGTACTATGTTGAACAGGAGTGGTGACAGTGGGCATCCCTGTCTTGTTCCCATTATTAGGGGAAATGGTGTTAGTTTTGCCCATTGAATATGATGTTGGTTGTAGGCTTGTCATATAGGGTTTGTATTATGTTGTGGTATGATCCCTCTATTTCCATTTTGTTTAAAGTTTTTATCAAAAAAGGGTTTTGGATTTTGTCAAATGCTTTTTCTGCATTGATTGATATGATTATGTGATTTTTGCCTCTAAAATTGTTTATATGCTATATCATGTTTATTGATTTATGGATATTGTACCATCCTTGCACCCCTTGAATAAATCCCACTTGGTCATGTTGTGTGATCTTTCTAATGTAATGCTGGATCCGATTTTCTAGAATTTTGTTGAGGATTTTATCTGCCGGGGTTTTTGTCCCAGCATCAAGAAGGGTTCAG
>NW_006298141.1:0-647 GCF_000327345.1 Myotis davidii | reverse complement strand
CCTCATTCCAGGTCATTGAGCTGGGAGTTTTTTCTTTGTATTATTATTATTATTATTATTATTATTTCTTTTTTTTCTTTTTTTTCAAATATATTTTTATTGATTTCAGAGAGGAGAGGAGAGGGAGAGAGATAGAAACATCCATGATGAGAGAATCATGGATCGGCTGCCTCCGGCACGTCCCTCCCAGGGGATCAATCCCACAACCTGTCCATGTGCCCTTTACTGGGAATCGAACCCAGGACTCTTCAGTTCGCAGGCAGACACTCTATCCACTGACCCAAACTGGCCAGGGCCAATTTGACATTTTCAAAAGGCGGAAACGCCTTGAGGCATCTCAGCATTCATGTCACAGTGGGAATTACAACTCACCTCATGATTCTTTCCACATTGTTCCTGTAAATGCCAACTCTGAGGAATAATGGACCTTGTAGATAAACAACATGTTTGTATAAGAATACTAGGATATAATTTTAGAAGTTATAAACTCTGACCTTCCCAGTTCTGGGAGATTTTATGACCTTCAGCCTTAGAACCAGAACCACAAAGTCTAGGATGATACACACTGGACTGTCACCTGACCACTGCAAGATACTTATCAGATTAGACTATGGCTGTGGGCACGTAGAGAACTTCTCAAGTCCTGC
>NW_006298140.1:0-940 GCF_000327345.1 Myotis davidii | reverse complement strand
GGGCCCCTCCCTGAAGGCGCAGGCAGGCCACAGACCACAGGCCTCGAGCTGACCGGACAGGCTTGGTCCTGATTGCGAGGAATAATCTGTAAAGGGTGGGCCTTAGAGGTCAGTTTGTAACATTTGACTCCCTCTGGCCACGAGTTTGACAGGCTTGGTCCTGATTGCGAGGAATAATCTGTAAAGGGTGGGCCTTAGAGGTCAGTTTGTAACATTTGACATGAGGCCGCAGCTCCCGTGTCAGTCACTCTTGCAGGAAGGAAGACACTGAGTTCCCCTCTCTCCTGCCCCCTAGGTGAAGTCCCAGCTGGAGGAGAAGGAAAACAAGAAGTACCCCACTTTCAAGGCCACAGAGTACAGGAGCCAGGTGGTCGCGGGGACTAACTACTTCATCAAGGTGGAGTGTCCACTACAGGGGTGCTCATGCAGATGTGGGGAGATGGGGGACTCACAGGGCCAGGACAGGGGTGCTTAAAGGGGTTCCTGTAGCCTGGCTGGTGTGGTTCAATGGATAGAGCGTCATCTGCACACGAAAGTGCTTTGGGTTTGATTCCCGGTCAAGGGCAGGTACCTGGGTTGCAGGTTGGATCCCTGGCCTCAGTTGGGGCGCATGCAGGAGGCAATCAGTCGATGTATCTCTCCCTCTCTCTTTCTCTCTAAAAAATCAACAAAGATATTTTTAAAATAATAAAATGAGTTTGCATGCACTCCTGCAGGCCTCCATAGAGGAGAGGACTGAGCCTTTTGGGCAACTAAGGGCTCTTCGGAGTGAATGCAGTTTGCCAGGGATGCTGGCAGGAGTGATGGGCATCTTCTACACCCGAAAGAGGAAGATGGGAATGTCACCACACTAGTTGCTGATGCCCTGAAGGGACTCGGCCTCCAGGCTCTCAGGGCCTTTTTCACGCAGTCCGCCAGGCACAGGGACTTGGGGTCAGAG
>NW_006298139.1:0-362 GCF_000327345.1 Myotis davidii | reverse complement strand
CAGTATTCATGTTAATTGCATGTAATATTATATTTATGATCGTTTTTCTTAAATAATTGGTGTTTATTGCATGTCACATTATTATTAAAGTCGTTTTTCTGAGATATTAATGTTGATTGGATGCAACATGATAATATTTAAAATCGCTTTTCTTGAAATATGAATGTTTACTGCATGTAACATTATTACATTTAAAATTGTCTTGAAAAAAAATACACATAGGATAAGGGTCCTTTGTTAACAAAGACCCTGATAATTTTTAAAAGGTGTTTATAGAACGACCAATATATATTCAACAGACAACTGTTGCCTTTAGGGGGGGGAAGCAGGAGCTATAGTGTCCTTCAATTATTATTATTTGC
>NW_006298138.1:0-289 GCF_000327345.1 Myotis davidii | reverse complement strand
TTTTTTTATTGTTGTTAATCTTCACCCGAGGACATCTTTACATTAGTTTTTAGGGAGAGTGGAAGAGAGAGGGAAAGACAGAAACATTGATGTGAGAGAAACACATCAATTGGTTGCCTCCTGCACAAACCTGTAACCAAGGTACATGCCCTTGACTGTACTCAAACCCAGGACTCTTTGGTCCACTGAGCCAAGCTGGCTAGGGATACTCCATTTACTTTTAAGGTTTCAATTATATGTCTTTTCTCTCTCTCTTTCTTCCCCTCCCTCCCTTCCACTCTCTCTAAAA
>NW_006298137.1:0-477 GCF_000327345.1 Myotis davidii | reverse complement strand
CTCTAGTCTTTATATATAAAAGCTCAGTGACCGGAACAGCAGAACGACCAGAACAACTGGAAGGACTGGTGGTTATGACATACACTGTGGCAGCCCACCAGCCTGACCCGGGCCCTGATTGTCTCCCCGCCCCCTCCCACTGGTCCCACCCCTGATTGGTCCCCCCAGCCCTGATTGGGGGTGGAGCTGGCTGACCAACCTCATGTAGCCTTTCCCCCAGCCAGCCCCGTCCCCAATTGCACCACCCCAACCCCAATTGGGGGCAGAGCTGGCTAGCCAACTGCCTGTAGCCCCTCCCTCTTGCCGGCCTGGCCTGATGAGCCCCCATCAGGGCGGGATGACTGGACCCCACCTTACCATGAATTGGTGCACCAGGCCACTAGTTGTTTAATAAGATGTTATTTTGCCTCCAAGTGTTTGAATTTTTTGATTGTCATTTATTTCTAATACTAGGGGCCCGGTGCACAAAATTCGTGC
>NW_006298136.1:0-462 GCF_000327345.1 Myotis davidii | reverse complement strand
GTGTGCAGGCCACGGCGAGGCCCGGTCAGCGCCAGGAACTTCACCAAACCATCGTATTGGGGTACCCATCAGTGCGGCGCTCCTCCACTGAGGTGGCGACGCCCCTCCACCCCCGCCTCAGGGCTGCAAGTCTGTGCCCCTCTGCCTGGGCGTCCTTCCATGCCTGCAGTCATCGCCTCTTGTTTCCTGCCTACTGGGGCCACTAGAGAACCTCGCTCTCTGCGGGCGAGGCAGATCCCCGCCCGCCAGCACCCTGCCCAGGTCTGAGCCCCCGCCAGTGCACCCCCCCTTGGCGCCGCTCTGCACCCCTTGGGCCACCCGCCTCCTGGCCAGCCGCTTCATCCAAAAGCTGTGGCGCTTGCCCAGGATCCACTCATCAGGCGGAGGCCTGTCGGCGTGCCTGCAGACCCCATGGCTGTGGCTCCTGGTGGCCGCTTTGCCGAAGGTTCCTCTACCTTCAGG
>NW_006298135.1:0-494 GCF_000327345.1 Myotis davidii | reverse complement strand
TCTACCCATGATGCTTTGCACACACCTAGTCAGTTGCATCTTCGGGCTGGTCTCCGTGACGGACGGTTACTACCCGTCCTCCCTGGGAGGGGGACGTTCCATTGCCCTTGGCTCCCCTTCACTGTGAGGGACACCGGTGTGTCTTCGCGTCCTTTGCCCGTTTTCCTCTTGCGTCGCTGGTTTCTTCGTGTCGATCTGCCAGTTCCACGTGCAGCCCGTTCCACTCGGCTGCTCTGAAAACTCGGAATCTACTGCAGTGGATACACTGGGGATCGACTTGAGGGTAAAGCAGATTCCCCCTCTGCTTACGTGAGGCTTCACCCACGAGGAAGGCTGAGTGAACCCAGAAACTTGCCCTCAGTTGACATGAGCGTAGGCCGACCAAGCACACACACGCACAGGCGCACCCGAACGTCAGCGGGCGCCGCAGGGCCCCAGGGTGCAGTGCGGGAGCCGGTCCGTCCTTGCTGCTTGGCACAGTCGCTGCAGGGAAG
>NW_006298134.1:425-631 GCF_000327345.1 Myotis davidii | reverse complement strand
GTCGCCACGCGCCTGGGCCGCCCTCCTCTCGGTGTCACAGCGGGAGGGCTGTTGGAGGGGCCACGGCTGCAGACACCCCTGCCTCCCTCCCTCCCCCTCCGCCCTGTCCCCGTGGGAACCCGCCCGGGCTCCTCGCAAGGCCACCAGCTCTGGCTCCCGGGGGAGCCCCCTCTTTCTGAGAGAGAGGGAGGGGATCCCTCCTGCTG
>NW_006298134.1:0-356 GCF_000327345.1 Myotis davidii | reverse complement strand
AAGTTTTCAGTGAGAAAAGGAGCCGCACTGACCAACTGTCCTGATCCCAGAGGGAGAGGCCATGGCCGCACACACAGCTCGGAACGCGCAGGGTCCTGCGAAATGGGTGCCTGTGGGGTCAGTGCCTGAGGCTCACACTCAGGGAGAATGCACTTCAATTATGGGGACAACACACACATTATAGAGAAAACAAACCACACCCCCACTTTAAAGCCCTGAGGTTGGGCGCTGGGAGGCGTGGGTTTTGGGGTGAACATGACTTTTGCTGCCCCCTGTTGGCGCCCGAAGGTGTGGCTGCAGGAGCCGCCTCCCTCCCGCGGGGGGCGCTCAGGGCTCAGCAGGTCTGAGGTCCGCCC
>NW_006298133.1:0-478 GCF_000327345.1 Myotis davidii | reverse complement strand
AGGACAAAAACCGACTTCTGCTCATGGGCCACGGAAGTTTCCATTGCACCGTGTGCACCCGCACGTGGTATTTTGTGGAAGAGCCATACTCAGGGGGCCAAAAAGCGACATGTGGCTCCCGAGCTGCAGTTTGCTAACCACAGGCCTAGGGTAAGAGGAACAAAGGGAAAAAATATCCAAATGGGGGGACTCTAGTAAATATAAAAGCTTCTGTACATCAAAAGAAACCCGTATCAAAATGAAAAGTTAACCCATATTACGAGAGAACAATATATCTGATAAGGGGTTAATTTCAAAAACATATAAAGTACTCATACAAGTCAACAAAAGGAAGACAAAGAACCCCATTAAAAAATGGACAGAGGACCTGAGTAGGTACTTCTCCAAAGAGGACATACAAATGACCCAATCGACATATGTAAAAATGCTCAGCAGTAACTCATTGTCAGAGACATGCAAATTAAAATGGCAATGAGTT
>NW_006298132.1:0-725 GCF_000327345.1 Myotis davidii | reverse complement strand
AAGTAATGCTATCCCAGCTTTTTTTCATTTCCAATTGCCCAAAAGATATTGTTCCATCCCTTCACTTTCAGTCTGTGTGAGTCACTTCTTCTGAGGTGCATCACTTGTAGACAGCAAATATATGGGTCATGGTTTTTTATCCATTCAGCCACTCGAAGACTTTTGATTGGAGCATTTAGTCCATTTATATTTAAAGTTATTAATGAAAGGTACTTGTTTGTAGCAATTCTATTTTTTTATGTGCCTGTGTCCTTTCTGAGCTTTTCATTTCTTCTTTTTATACCGGTCCCTTTAGCATTTTTTGTATTGCTGGCTTGGTGGTGATAGACTCCCTTAGCCTCTTTTTGTCCATGAGCTTCTTATTTCCCCTTCAATTTTGAATGATAGCCTTGCTGGATAGAGTATTCTTGGATTCAGCCTTTTGATTTGCATCACTTTGTAAATTTTCATCCATTCTTTTCTGGCCTGATTTGTTTCTGTTGAAAAATCATTTGATAATCTAATGGGAGATCCCTTGTATGTAACTTTCAGTCTCTCTTGTATACTTTAAGTTTCTTCCTTTGTCCTGATCATTTGACATGGTGATTATGATGAGTCTTCCTGTGGGTCATTTTGGGTTCACCTTGATTGGGACTCTCCGTGCTTCCGTGACATTTTTTTCCCCCACCTCATGGAAGTTTTCTGTTATTGTATCTTCAAATAGGTTTTCTAAGTCTTGTTCCTCT
>NW_006298131.1:0-573 GCF_000327345.1 Myotis davidii | reverse complement strand
GACTGGCAGCTCTGGCTCTCTGCTGCTGCCAGTGTCACCACAGAGTATCACAGGGCATATCACTGGCCCCAGCAAAGGTCAGCATTCCAAGTACGGTTTCTGATGAATGGGTATAGGTTTTGCACCATCGTCTGTACATGAAATGGCACTCAAACCTCCCAACAATCCGCAGTCTCTGATGGTTATATGGGTGATTCCTACCCCGCTCATCAGGAATAGTTCCTTCCCATCTTATACAGCTCATTCCTGCACAGACAGGAGAGGATGCCACCAGCACATTCTGGAGTCTGGTGGAATCTCTATTTTAAAATCAGCAAGAATTCAAGAAAATAGAAGTATGGGTCATTTTACTTCACTTATGATCTTAGATGCAAAACCCTAGCCAAGCAAAGACAATGGTCATGGTTGCACAACAATGTGAATGTACTTTACGCCATGCAGCTGTACATATGGCACAAAGAACCAAAAATGGTTCAAATGGGAATTTTTATGTTCTGTATATTTTATCATAATAAAACATAAAAAGATGTTTAAATTTTTATTGTTGAGAGTATTATAGCTGTTTATCTCCCC
>NW_006298130.1:4830-5500 GCF_000327345.1 Myotis davidii | reverse complement strand
AAAACTACAATGAAGTATTACCTCATACCTATCAAAATGGCTATTATCAATAAAACAACAAACAGGTGCTGGTGAGGATGTGGGGAAAGGGAATCCTATGCACTGTGGGTGGGAATGCAGGCCGGTGCAGCCACTATGGAAAATAGTATGGAGTTTCCTCAAAAAACCTAGTGATCCCACTTCTGGGAATATATTCTAAGAAACTTGAAACACCAGTCAGAAAGAATATATGCACCCCCTGATCATAATAGCAGTATTTACAATAGCCAAGATATGGAAACAGCCTAAGTGCCCATTAGTAGATGAATGGATGAAAAAGCTGTGGTACATTTACACAATGGAATGTATGCAGCTATAAAAATTAAGGAACTCTTACCCTTTGCGCAATATGGATGGACCTGGAGATTATCATACTAAGCATAATAAGCCAATCAGAGAAAGACAAATACCACATGATCTCACTAATATGTGGAATCTAAGGAACAAAGTAAACTGATGAACAAAATAGAGACAGAGGCATGGACACAAGGAACAGACTGACAAATGTCAGAGGGAAGAGGGGTGGGGAACTGGATAAAGGAAAGTGAAAAATAAGCTAAAAAATATATATGCACAGCGCATGGACAAAGACAATAGTATTGTGAAAGTCAAGGAATAAGGGGCAGCAATT
>NW_006298130.1:2628-3320 GCF_000327345.1 Myotis davidii | reverse complement strand
AGTCCCTCCTCTCTCTTCCGCTCCAACTCCAAAATATAAGAACAGGGAAAAGGAAGGGATGTGACAAAGCAGAGCACTATGGTCCTTTCCACTTATTCCTTCACTACCACTCAGCCCTGCCCATTCCCATATATTCAGGACAACTAGAAAATCAAGGCTAACCTGGGTCCAGACAAGGAGAAGATCTCTGAAATAAATATGAGGTTTAAACTTTAAAAATAACCCAAACTAATTATTAACAAGAAATTAAGATATTTTAATAATAAAAAGTGACTGGAAAGCTATGGGATCCGCAAATGTGATAAAGAAAGCAAGCATACTTAAGTCGTTGGAATAATTTATTTTCTTGTGACTGTAGGACAGAGGTACTTGACTTCTTGCTATCTGTCAGCAGAGGTCATTCTCAGCTCCTAGTGACAGCCCTGCTCATAGGTGTTGCCACACTTACTTGACATATAGCATTTCCCATAAACCCTCTTGGACAATGGGCACTTGTTTCTTCAAGGCCCACAGGAGAGCAACTAATCTAATATACTTTTGGGACTGCCACCTTTGCCAAGTAACATAACATAATCACAGGAGTTGTACCCTGTCACCTTCTCCATATTCTATTAGTTAGAAGCAAGTCAGAGATCCTGTCATACTCAAAGGAAGTGGATCTCACAAAGGTATGAAAATAAGGAGCCAGAATT
>NW_006298130.1:0-444 GCF_000327345.1 Myotis davidii | reverse complement strand
GCCCTTGACAGCAGAGAACAGATCTTTCTTCTTTGTACCTTTAGCACTTAATACGGTATAGGACACATAATAATTTCTCAATAAGGAAACTGAATCAAACAACTGAACTAAATTAAGATATTTCGGGTATACTATGGAGTTGTGATTTTTCTAAGCCATCTACATTTTACAATGCAGTTTTCTATCTTTGAGCACACTAACAAAACCTTAAATTAAATGAAAGACATGCAAACACTCTCATACAACATGAAGATCCTGTGTATAAAAAATAACTCTTAAAAATAATTAAATATAACAGTACTTAAGAAGTTTGCAACAACTCCTATTCCTCCCAAACAGTACTTACCCCAAAATAAATACAAATGTTATCGTACATGCTTATGTAATCCAAAACTTACGCATGCATATTAGAGTCATTCTCTTCTCTTCAAATAATGATCAAGA
>NW_006298129.1:0-360 GCF_000327345.1 Myotis davidii | reverse complement strand
TGACATTGGTTAATAAAATGATATGGGTTTCAAATGTACAATTCTATGATAAAACATCTATATCTTGCCTTGTGTGCAGTATATGGTGACGGAAGATTTGGTTTTGGGTGGTAGGCACCCAGTGCATGTAGTACATTTTGTTTTACTCTAATGAAGGAGATGCCTTCTAAACATTGCCTTCAAGTGTCTGAATATTGGAACTTCCCCAGCACAATATGTAAAAATGAAGTGGAATATTTAATTATTGTCATAAAACATAATCAGACACATTTCATATACAGCAGTCCCCTCTTGTTTGCTGCTTTGCTTTCTGTGGTTTCAGTTACCCTAGGTCAGTGATGGCGAACATTTTGAGCTCGG
>NW_006298128.1:0-238 GCF_000327345.1 Myotis davidii | reverse complement strand
AGGGTCCCCTTCATTCTTTTGCATGTGGATGTCCGGTTTTCTCATGACCGTTTTTTGGAAAGACTGTCTTTCCCTGTTGAGAAGATGGTAAATTCTATGTTATATGTATTTTCACACAATTTTTTTAAACTTAAAAAAAAAGAAAAGAAGAAGAATATGCAACAGAGAGAGTATTTGGCCCGCAAAGCCCGAAATATCTACTAGTTACTATCTGGCTCTTTATAGAGACATTTGTTGA
>NW_006298127.1:0-221 GCF_000327345.1 Myotis davidii | reverse complement strand
GCTTTGGATCCGGAATTCCCCTGGACTAGCAGACCTGCGAAATGAAGGTTAAACTTTCCTCCCTCAGAGCTGGCTGATCGTTCTCCCGTGCCTTCTGCCACAACAATCACATGTTATAAAACTCATGCAGCAGTTAGGAATAAGTTCGTGAAGTTGAATATAGAGCCAGGTTTTCCTGCTTGCTCTCTGCAGGTCTCCACAGAGATGACAGCATGCTAGAT
>NW_006298126.1:0-275 GCF_000327345.1 Myotis davidii | reverse complement strand
GTGCAGTTCCTTCTGGGTAATGTAGTTTTCTCACCCTCTCAGTGCCAGCCAATGACTTAGGTGAATAAAGGTGATGTGGCCCAGCAAGAGACGCCTGGGGAGGGAGTAGATGGGACCAGAGGCCTAGCTAACTGCAACAGACTGACAGATCTCCGAGGAAAGAGGGTGGGGAGGACTGGAAGAGATCCAACAAGAATATACACACAGGGGGGAAATTGGAGACATTTGTAATATTATCAACAGAAAAAAAAATACACGTATTTTTAAAAATTTTA
>NW_006298125.1:0-219 GCF_000327345.1 Myotis davidii | reverse complement strand
TGGAATCAAACCCGGGACCCCTCAGTCAGCAGGTCAAAGCTCTATCCATTGAGCCAAACCGGTTTTGGCTGGATTTTTATTTTTAATTGTCATTTATTTCCAGGATGATTTTAATATCTTCTTTAATCTATGTGGTAATCGAGTCATCTATCTTTGTACATAAAGGCCCAGTGACCGAAATGGCAAAATGACCAGAATGGCTGGTGGCTATGACTTGCA
>NW_006298124.1:0-306 GCF_000327345.1 Myotis davidii | reverse complement strand
ACAGAAACTTTGCAATACACCAGGATCACCTTTCTGGCAACCAGTAGCACACACAGGCAATCTTCGGGAATAATGCTGATTCTCTTTCTTTCACAGATAGGTAGGGGGGCAAACTCCTGGGGATGAAAGCAGATTGGACACAGAGGGACGATGCGATGGCTTCCTTGGCAATCCAGTCCGACGAGGGGGATGAGGGAAAATTGCCGACTTCACATTCATGTACTGCTACGCAAGGTGAGTGCCCGTCCATGAGCACAGAGGAAACCACTGGCAACCCCTCAAGGCTGAGCGGGAGGAGGTGGTGCT
>NW_006298123.1:0-431 GCF_000327345.1 Myotis davidii | reverse complement strand
TTTATAAGATGAAGTTCTGGAGATCTAATGTACATTACGGTAACTATAGTTAGTATAGTTGCTTGACATTTGCTAAGATAGATCTCAAGTGTCCTTAACACACACACACACACACACACACACACACACACACACAGAAAGAGAAACCATGTGAAGTGATGGATATGTTAATTAGCTTGATGATGGTAATTTTTTTCAGGTTTCTCTGCTTTATTTATTTTTAATATAGTTTTTATTGTTGAAAGTATTACAAATAGCTCCCTTTTCCCCCCTTTTTATCTCCCCATTCTTTATCTCGCCCCATTCTCTTTCCACCCCCCAGTTCATTATTTCAGAACATCACATTGAACACCTTAAATATATATATAATTTTTATTTGTTGATTATACTTCAGTAAGGCTGGAAAAATTATGAAAGTCACTAATGGCATA
>NW_006298122.1:0-517 GCF_000327345.1 Myotis davidii | reverse complement strand
ACAAAGTACATGAAGTGAGAAGGGCCTGGTGATCCAGACTGTAATCTGAGGATTATGTCCCTGATAATAGGGCTCTAAGGGTATTTCCGACAAATACATGGTCGTTGGAGCTTTCCTCTTTTCTTCAAATATATTTTTATTGATTTCAGAGAGGAAGGGAAAGGGAGAGAGAGACATAAACATCAGTGAGGAGAGAGAATCATTGACTGGCTGCCTCCTGCATGCCCCCAAGTGGGGATCAAGACTACAACTCAGGCATGTGCTCTTGACCGGAATCAAATCTGGGACCCTTCAGCCTGCAGGCCGATGCTCTATTCACTGAGCCAAACAGGTAGGGCTGTCCTTGGAGTTTTCAAATATTCATATTAAAAACAGGTAGGGACCTTGTGAGACACTTTTACCTGATGCTTCCCCTCTGCCTGAGTCCTGGGAGGATAGTTCCCAGAGGGCCTGCAGCACTGGTCTATTGTAATTGTTACTGTTTTGCACACAGACTTGTCAGAGCCCTGAGCAGGGT
>NW_006298121.1:0-297 GCF_000327345.1 Myotis davidii | reverse complement strand
GGGCCAGGAGGCCTTGCAGCTCCGCTGATCCTGATGCCGGAAGGCCTCACGGCTCCGCTTGACACATGGGCAGTGAGGCCTCGCTGCTCCACTGATCCCGGTGCTGGGAGACCTTGCGGCTCCACTGATTCTGGTGCCAGGAGGCCTTGTAACTTTGCTGATCCTGGGTTCGGGAGGCCTCGTGGCTCTGCTGATCACAGGCTGGGAGGCCTCGCGGCTCCACGGATCCCGGTGCTGGGAGGCCTTGCAGCTCCATTTGACACAGGGGCAGTGAGGCCTCATGGCTCCACTGATCCT
>NW_006298120.1:0-682 GCF_000327345.1 Myotis davidii | reverse complement strand
TGTCTCCCTTTTTCCCCATTGACCTCTCCCCGGTCGTTCCCACCCACCACAGCACATGCCTTCACCCCACCACTGTCTGTGTCCACGGGTTATGCTTATATGCATGCATACAAGTCCTTTGGTTGATCTCTCACTCCCTGCCCCTCCCCACCCCACCTTCTGTCTGAGGTTGGATGGTCTGTTCAATGCTTCTATGTCTCTGGATCTATTTTAATTCATTAGTTTATGTTGTTCATAATTTTTGAGGAAACGCCATACTGTTCTCCACAGTGGCTGGACCAGTCTACATTCCCACCAGCAGTGCATGAGGGTTCCTTTTACTCAATATCCTCCCCAGCACTTGTCCTTTGTTGATTTGTTGATGATAGCCATTCTGACAGGTATGAGGTGGTACCTCACTGTCGTTTTGATTTGAATCTCAGATGATTGGTGACTTTGAGCATGTTTTCATATGTTTCTTGGCCTTCCGTAGGTCCTCTTTCTAAAAGTGTCTATTAGGTCCTTTGCCCATTTTTTTATTGGATTGTCTTCCTTTTGTTAAGTTGTATGAGTTTCCTATAAATTTTGGAGATTAAGCCTTTATCGGATATGACATTAGCATATATGTTCTCCCATGCAGTGGGCCTCTTGTTGTTTTGTTGATGGTTTGTGGAAAATACTTTATGCACCCAACAGATAAGAG
>NW_006298119.1:0-349 GCF_000327345.1 Myotis davidii | reverse complement strand
TCAATGATGAGAATCATTGATTGGCTGCCCTCTATACTCCCCCTAATGGGGATAGAGCCCTCATGTGCCCTGACCAGGAATCAAACCGTGACCTCCTGGTTGAGCGACACTGGCCAGGCTTGCATTAGTTTTTTTTTTATCACAACATTGAAAACTCTCATATTTCCAGTTATAAAAGTATAGAGTAATAAAAAGTATAGTTAAGATGAGTATTTTTTTTTAGTGCACTGTAATTTAAAACGTCAGAACATTGTGCCCTACCTGGTTTGGCACAGTGGATAGACCTTTGGCCTGGGGACTAAAGGGTCCCAGCTTTGATTCAGACCAAGGGCACATGCCCAGATTGCAG
>NW_006298118.1:0-281 GCF_000327345.1 Myotis davidii | reverse complement strand
GGGGAGGGTGGGGGTAAGAGGGAGAGATCAACCTAAGGACTTGTATTCGTGCATATAAGCCTAACCAATGGACACAGATAACAGGGGGTTGAGAGCATGAGTGGGGGGTTGGGGGGGAATGGTGGGATGAGGACACATATGTAATACCTTAATCAATAAAGAAATTAAAAAATAATAAAGGAAAGCATGTTCAAAAAAGTAAATGATGACAATTTATTACCACATAGAGGATATTAATAAAGTTATACATTTTTTAATTAAATCTTTATTATTCAGATTAT
>NW_006298117.1:0-276 GCF_000327345.1 Myotis davidii | reverse complement strand
AAGGAAATTTTACTTGGGATCCTTTTTATATTTTCCCAAAAGATTTTCGTTTGACTTATTTTGACACCATGTATGTTTTTCATGGGTGTCTTGCTGTTAGCATTACAAATGAAAAAATTTTTTTTCCTAGATGTAAATTAGTTACAGGATATTTTTCCTTACATGGTATTTTTCAACTATCCCCCCTTTTTTATTTAATTATTAGGAGGCTTTGGGAAAATTTTTATAATGTATATAGATAACTAAATTTTTAATTTTTTTGCACAAAAATATGAC
>NW_006298116.1:0-992 GCF_000327345.1 Myotis davidii | reverse complement strand
GGTGTAGGGGATGATGCTCCAACCAACTGAGCCCACTGGTCAGGGCCTAGCCTTCCATCTTACTGATGTCACCCCTCTCAGGGTCTTAAGGTACAAGGTTAAATTATTGATTTTTAAAAATGTTACTTGTTTCTTAGTATAAGTATCTACAGCTATAAAATTTCCTCTAAGCACTGTTTTAGTTGTATCTAATTTAATATTTATTTATTAAATATTTAATTGTATTTAATTTGATATTTTTATTCACCCAAAGTATTTTCTGATTTTCTTTTTTATTTCTTACCTGAGTTATTGGTTATTTAGGAATGTGTTGTTCCACATTTCTCCCTGTTTAATTTACAATTTAATTCCATTGGGGTTAGAAGACATATGTTTTGTAATATTTCTGTTTTTTCAATGTGTTGACATTTGTTTTACTGCCGACCACATGGTCCACCCTGAAGAAAGCTCCATGTGCACTTGAGAAGGATGTGTATTTTGTTATGTTGGGTGAAATGTTCTACAGACACTGGTTAGGTCTGGTTGTTTGTTTACAGTATAATCTAAATCTTCTACTTTGTTAATCATCTGTCTAGTTGGTCTATTGACTATTGAAAATGGAAGTCTTCAACTATCTTTGTTTGCCCAATTTTTGGTGTTTTGTTATTAGGTGCATATGTTTGTAATTGTTATATCTGCCAGAAATTATGATGTCAGGAAGATATTATAAAAATGTTCTTCTTTGACTCAGTAAGATTTTCCATTTTAAAGTATAATTGTTTATTAGTATAGCCATTCTAGCTTTCCTGTGGTTGTTGCTTGCGTGATGTACCTTTACTCATCCTTTTACTTTTAATCTATTTGCATCTTTGAATATAAAGTGTGTCTCTTATAAACAACATACAGTTGGGTCATATTCTTTGTCCAGGCTGATCATCTCTGCCTTTTGATTGATTATTTATTCCACCCACATTTAAAGTTATTATGCTAAGCAAAATAAGCAGTCAGAGAAA
>NW_006298115.1:0-825 GCF_000327345.1 Myotis davidii | reverse complement strand
CAGAAGCTTTTTATTTTGATGTAGTACCATTTGATCATTTTCTCTTTAGTTTCAAGTGACCGAGGGGCTGTATCAGTGAAGAAATTGCTTCAGCATATGTCTGAGCTTTGTTGCCTTTGGATTCTTCTAGAATTTATATGGTTTCCCAACTTACATTTAAGTCCTTCCTTCATTTTGAATTTATTTTTGTGTATGGTGTAAGTTGGTGGTCTAGTTTCATTTTCTTGCATGTATCTGTCCAATTTTCCCAACACCATTTATTGAAGAGACTATCTTGGCTCCATTGTATGTTCTTGCCTCCTCTGTCAAATATTAATTGAGCATATTCGTTAAGTCCGATTTCTGGGCTCTCTATTTTATTCCATTGAACTATATGTCTGCTCTTGTGCCAGTACCAGGCAGTTTTGAGAACAGAGGCTTGGTAATACAGCTTTATATCTGGTATTGAGATCCCACCCACTTTGTTCTTCTTTCTCAGGATCGCTGCAGCTATTCGGGGGCTTTTTTTTTTTTTTCCAGATGAATTTTTGGGGAGTACGTCCTATGTCTGTGAAATATCTTGTTGGTATTTTAATGGAGAGTGCATTGACTTTATAGATAGCTTTGGGTAGTATGGACATGTTAATGACGTTGATTCTACCAATTCAAGAACATGGTTTGTTCTTCCATCTGTTTATGTCTTCCTCTATCTCTTCCAACTCTTTATGTCTTCCTCAATCTCTTTTTTCAACGTCCTGTAGTTTTCTGAGTAGAGGTCTTTTACCTCTTTAGTTAAGTTTCTTCCTAGGGAGATTAATTTTTTTGGTGCGATGGTAAATGTGATTG
>NW_006298114.1:0-796 GCF_000327345.1 Myotis davidii | reverse complement strand
TTTCTCATTTTATCCAGTTTCTTTTTCATCGTCTTCATTTTAAGTCTTTTTCTCCTCAAAGATTCTTTCTTCTTTCCATTAGTGTCCCTGCCTTCTCATCTCTCTCTGAATGCATCAGACATGTTTTCTAAAAGCTACTGTAACTCCTAGTACGTTTGGTTTTGTGCATCTGTCCTAGTATTTGTAATTGTGTCAAAGACAACAAAATACTGGTGCGGTAGACAGAACATGTGGGCTGTTCACCAAGAGGCCACATTTATGCTCACAGAAAACATGATTTTCTCTCTTTTCTATGTCTTACTTTTAGTAGAAGCTTGCCAGTTTATGCATCAGTTTAGGTCCTTTGGGGAGTAGATGCCAAGAAGGAGTTAGGAATACAAGAGATTTATTGGAGGTAACAACTTGAAGAAATTATAGAAGACAGGGAGCAGGATTAATTACTTCAGATGGCAATCCAGGTCTGAATCCTATAAAAGGAGAGGTGAAGGGAGAAGGATCGGGTAGAAAGAGGTTCAGACTGGGGGGCCTATCTGAGTGCATGTTGGCCACCCCAGTGGAGATTGTTCATTGGAGGACTTCCACATGGGTAGCATTTGCCAAGCCCCAGTGCCCCCACTGTGTGTGTCATTGGATGGCAGTTGCCTGGGGAGAGTGTGGCCTCTGCAATGGATCCTGAAGACATGGCTTCAGTTCAGAAGCTGGCAGTAGGCTCTCTTGAAGGAAGATCCAAGGAAATACCACCATGGCTGCAGCAGGGGGTAACAAGAGAATCAATACTTTTCACTTAAACATTTTA
>NW_006298113.1:0-472 GCF_000327345.1 Myotis davidii | reverse complement strand
TCTAACCACTAACCCACCCCGGCCAGGGCTAATCACATACATTATTTTTTGGGGGGTGGGTGAGTGGGACCCCCTATATCTACTGCACTTGGATTTGTGTCCGGGTATCGAACCCGGGACCCTTCACTGCAGAGGCCGACGCTCTAACCACTGATCCACACGGGCCAGGGCTAATCATATACATTTTTGGGGGGGGAGGAGGACCCCCTATATCTACTGGACTTGGATGTGTGTCCGGGAATTGATCCTGGTACCCGTCACTCCGCGCAGGCCGACACTCTAACCACTGACCCACACCGGCCAGGGCTAATCATATACATTATTTTGGGGTGGGAGATGAGGGGGACCCCCTATATCTACCAGACTTGGATGTGGGTCCTGGAGTCGAACCTGGGTCACTTCATTCCGCAGGCCTTCGCTCTAACCACTGAGCAACACCGCCAGGGCTAATCATATACATTATTTTGGGGGG
>NW_006298112.1:0-334 GCF_000327345.1 Myotis davidii | reverse complement strand
ACAGAGGGGTGAGTAGTGGCTGAGGGAATTTGAAGAAACTCAGACAGAATTCTCCTCCTAAAAGATTTTGCTAAGCTGGCGCCCGGGACCACCAGGCATTTGTTCAATTAAAACCTGGACACACAGCAATAACAAAGGCACTGGTCTCCCACTGCTAATGCCTAGGGATCAAACCCCAAACTGCAGGAACTCATCCCGGCAGTCAGGATGCAGTGCTGGGTGGACCTGGGCTGATGCTCCTAACTCTGGGGAGAGGGAGACTTCCCATGGTTGCAGGCTAGAGGTCCCGGACTCTGCGCCCCCCACCCAAACAGGTCCATAGTGCAGGCTGGTC
>NW_006298111.1:0-310 GCF_000327345.1 Myotis davidii | reverse complement strand
GCCTCGCCCTCAGACACCAGCAGGGGTATACGTTGTGTTCACGGAAAAGCATGCAAACCCGTAGAGAACTTTTATGAGTTTACTTGAGCCAAACTGTCCACACTTGCTGGGAAGCAGAATCTCAAGGGGTTGGGACAATGCTCTGGAGAATGGCTGTTTTTCACTGTTTTATTCATTCTTTCTCTAAATTATTACTTAATACATTTTTATTGTTTTCTAAGAGGAAGGGAGAGGGAGAGAGCGCTAGAAACACCTGCTACTGGGGAATGAACCCACAACCAGGCCTGCGCCCTTGACTGAAATCGAACCC
>NW_006298110.1:0-499 GCF_000327345.1 Myotis davidii | reverse complement strand
TCTGCTAAAGGACTTCCCACAGTCACTACACTCGCATAGTTTTCTCCAGTGTGAACTCTCTGCTGCTCTGTGAGAGTGGAGCTTTGCCAGAAAGACTTCTCACATTCACTACACTTATATGGTTTTTCTCCAGTGTGAATTCTCTGGTGTACAGTGAGCATGGACATATTACTGAAGGACTTCCCACAATCACTACACTTATAAGGCTTTTCTCCAGTGTGAATTCTCTGGTGTACAGTGAGGCTAGACGTATTACTAGAGGACTTCCCACAATCACTACAGTTATAAAGTTTTTCTCCAGTGTGAATTCTCTGGAGTACAATGAGGCTAGACGTATTACTGGAGGACTTCCCACAATCACTTAACTTATAAGGCTTTTCTCCAGTGTGAATTCTCTGGTGTAAAGTGAGGTTACAACTAATACTGAAGGATTTCCCACAACCACTACACTTATAAGTCTTTTCTACAGTGTGAACTCTCTGATGTTTATTGAGAGCAG
>NW_006298109.1:0-205 GCF_000327345.1 Myotis davidii | reverse complement strand
AAAAAAAATAAAATGCCCACACTTAAGGGAAAAAAAAAACAACAAAAAACAAAAAAAAACCCAATCCTTTCTATGATGTAACAATCCTGTCTCTGAACTAACAATCCATTGTATGAAGTCACAATACTCTCTATGGATAGGAAAGAAGTTGGAAGCGATATAGGCAGACGCTTCCAAGGTTGTGTCCCGGAGCAAATGGAGTGAG
>NW_006298108.1:0-550 GCF_000327345.1 Myotis davidii | reverse complement strand
TCTTCTTTTTGTGTTATCAACTCCTTTAGGTTATCTAGAAAGCTCTTTATCTCTTTTCAATATTAAATATGACAGTTTTGCCATGTGGAGTAGTCTTGGATATAGGTCTTTCTTTTTCATCACTTTGAATATTTTGTTCTAATCCTTACCAGCCTGAAATGTGTCTGTTGAGAAAGCATCTAACAGTCTTATTGGGGCCCCCTTGTAGGTAACTATTTGTTTTTCATTTCTGCTTCTAAGATCCTCTCTTTGTGTTTAACTTTTGCCATTTTAATTATGAAGTGGCTTGGTCTAGGTCTCTTTCAGTTCATCTTGTTTGAGACTGCCTTTTCCTGCACTTCTATGTATTTTTCTTAACCAGGTCAGGGAAGTCTGTCATTTTGTTTCTTTAAATAGATTCTTAATTTTTGCTCTCACTCTCCTCCTTCTGGTACCTCTATAATGTGGATGTGGCTATGCTTTCTGTTATCCCAGAAGTCGCTTAAACTACTCTCATTAAAGTAGTTTATATATATGATGACAATATATATATATATATATTAGAGTATAT
>NW_006298107.1:0-299 GCF_000327345.1 Myotis davidii | reverse complement strand
ACACACTTTCCCATTTGTGACTGCAAATGAACTCCTTCATTGACCTCAGCTTAAGATGGACATGGTGCTCTGGCCAATGGTCTCAGTGGTTAGAGCATTGGCACGAAAGGGTCATGGGTTGGATTCCCGGTCAAGGGCACATGCCTGGGTTACATGTCAGAGTGCACATGGAAGGCAACAAATCAATGTGTGTATCTCACAATGCTGTACCTCTCTCTCTCTCCCTCTCTCTCTCCCTCCCTGCTCCCTCCCCCACTTCTACTCTCTCTAAAAATCAATGGAAACCTATCCTTGGGTGA
>NW_006298106.1:0-601 GCF_000327345.1 Myotis davidii | reverse complement strand
TTTCAGACATGACCTGCAGCCAACTTGGCTCCACCATTTTGTTGTTGTTGTTACTCCTCATCTGAGGACATTTTTTTTAAAATATATTTTTATTGACTTTTACAGAGAAGAAGGGAGAGGGATAGAAAGTTAGAAACATCGGTGAGAGAGATCGATCAGCTGCCTCCTGCATGCCCAACAGTAGGGATGTGCCCATAACCAAGGTACATGACCTTGACTGGAATCGAACCTGGGACCCTTCAGTCCACAGACCGACGCTCTATCCACTGAGCCAAAACGGTTCAGCCCGGGGACACTTTTTCCATTGATTTTAGAGAGAGTGGAAGGGAGAGAGGGAAGGAAAGAGAGAGGAAAAAAACATCCATAAGAGAGAGACGCATTGAGTGGTTGCCTCAAGTAAGCACCCCAACCGGGGCCAAGAGTGGAACCTGCAACCTTTGTATGTGCCCTTGACCAAGAATTGAACCCGAGACCCTATGGTACTCTAACCACTGAGAACACTGGCCGGGGGCCTGGGCTTTAGTCTGAAAAATCATTTCTAAAACGTAACCCCAGAACCCGGAGGATAGCAAACTAACACCTCAATGTCAACCCAAGGGCA
>NW_006298105.1:0-816 GCF_000327345.1 Myotis davidii | reverse complement strand
TCCGTGAAAACGCCACGTGAAGTAGCCGGAATTTTAAAAAATAGCAGTATTTTCATCATTTCACAGCTTTCCACTAGAAAACTGCTTGTTTGAATACGGCAATAAGTTTAGTCAGAATCTTGTTATCTGTACATGAAGTGTTTCCGACACGTCCTTAATTGTCTTTTTTAACAGTTTTAGGCAAATTAGACATTTTCCATAGAAGTATATACTTGGAACGTCAGCATTTTTATGATTCTCACAGAAAACGACAAAGCCAGTCAGCCTTAATTGGATACCTAAGCACTATTCTCTTCATTCCAAGGCTTTATACAGAAATTCTGAGTTCTGAGTTCTGGAAACTTGAATTCCTAGTATTTGAAACAAATTTCCGTGAAAACGCCATCTGAAGTACCCGGAATTGTCAATAATAGCAGTATTTACATCATTTCACAGCTTTACACTGGAAACCTCCTTGATTGAATACGGCAATAGGTTTAGTCAGAATCTTGTTATGTGTACATGAAGTGTTTCCTACACGTTCTTAATCATGTCTGGGAAATATCATTGTGTATTTTAACAGTTTTAGCCCCGGGAATTATCATTGTGTATTTTAACTGTTTTAACCCAATTAGACAGTTTTCTTAGAAGTATATACTGGAATCCTCAGCATTTTAACTGATTTACACAGAAAACGCCAAAGCCAATCAGCCTTAATTGGAAACATAAACACTATTCTTTTTATTCCACGGATTTATACAGCCCAATTAGACAGTTTTCTTAGAAGTATATCCTGGAAACATTAGCATTTTCACTGATTCCCACAGAAAACGCCAA
>NW_006298104.1:0-584 GCF_000327345.1 Myotis davidii | reverse complement strand
TCCTGTCTATGATTTAACAACCCTGTAATGAAGTAACAATTCACTCTATGAAGAAACAATCCTCTCTATGAAGTACAATCCTCTCTTTGAGGTAACTATTCTGTCTATGAAGTAACAAACCTGTCTATGAAGTCGCAATCCTGTATATGAAATAACAATACATTCAATAAAAACACAATCTGCAGATACGTAACAATCCTGAATACGAAGTCACAGCAGTTTATGTGTAAACAAACCAATCTATGAAGTAACAATACAGTCTAAAAAGTCACAATGCAGTCTATGAGGTAACAATTCTCTCTATGAAGTCACAATCCTTTCTATGATGTAACAATCCTGTCTAAGAAGTAACAATCCTGTCTATGAAGTCACAATACTGTCTATGATGTAACAATCCAGTCTATGAAGTAACAATCCTGTCCATGGCCTATGCTCTGGCCCTCCCTCCCTCGATTGCCATGGCGAGTGTCTGTGATTGATGCATGGCCTGTGCTCCCGCCCTCCTGCCCTGGATTGCCATGGTGGGGTCCCGGAGTTGCAGGCTGTTTTGTACTGCGGCCCTCCCGCCCTCCCAACACCATGGC
>NW_006298103.1:4915-5259 GCF_000327345.1 Myotis davidii | reverse complement strand
AGTTTCCTTTGGGATTGTGTATGAGAGAGGACATTATCTCAAGTAAACAAGCTACCCTACCAGTGCTTTGGGAGAGGAGGGTGGACAGAGAGAGGATGAATTTTTCTCAGAGCCATGTTGCATGAGCCCCTGCTTGGGGTGGGGAAGCATCTTCAGAGCAAGGAAGGAGCCTGTGATTCCAGCGCAGGTGTTGGTCTCACTTTCCCACAAACTTGCAAGACTGTGAATAGTGACCCAGCTCATTTGATGAACAAGAGTACTAATCAGCCCCATCCTCCAATGGCAGCCCAGCCCAGGTCAGCACAGCTGTTTTTCCACATTTTAAGCAGGAGAATAAATAAGGG
>NW_006298103.1:0-507 GCF_000327345.1 Myotis davidii | reverse complement strand
TGGGAAGTGTTCATGCCTATTCATTCAGAGGCCGTTTCTGAGTCTGGACTGTGTTCACTGTCCCCGCTCACTTCAGACCCCTAAAGGTGGGACCTCAAAGAGTGTCCTGCCTCCTTGGGACCTGGCCAAGTGGGTGTGTCTGGTATATATGTTTAAAAATAAATTGGGAGCGGGTCCCCATGGAGTTAGGTCCCCTGAGCAGAGTTACTCAGGGCAAAGAGCTGAGACCACAGGACCCCATAAGTGTGAGCCAAGGTTTGTTCCAAGTTCCACAACTATCTAAACCAGCGTTCTCAAAATTCCTAATGGTGTGACCCTTTAATAAATTTCCTCATGTTGTGATGGCCCCCACCCATAAAATTATTTTCGTTGATACTTCATAACTGTAAGTTTGCTACTGTTATGAATTGTAATGTAAATATCTGATATGGAGGATGTATTTCCATTGCTTATGACCCAGAGGTTGACAACCGTTGGTAAACAAACATTCATGATACCTGCGCATAA
>NW_006298102.1:347-1420 GCF_000327345.1 Myotis davidii | reverse complement strand
TAACATAAGAATACAATTCATTCGAGCTCAGAAGGCTCTGGAAATGTGGTTACTGTGTAAGAATTCTCAGTACCTAACAGTGGAATTTTTTTGTGATGGATATGGAACACTTTATTTACAAGCTAATAGAACCTTAATTCAAAACGGGCAACATAAACACACTGAAAACACGTTCAAACAGCCGTGAAATGACCAGTTTACTGTTTACATTTTATGATCCCATCAATCTGTTGGCGTTTTTAAGGAATCTCCTTAGAAAACATAATACAATTAATAGAGCTCGGAACGCTCTGTAAATGTGGTTACTGTATAAGAATTCTCAGTACCAAACAGTGGAATTCTTCTGTGACAGATAAGGAAGACTAAAATTACAAGCTAATAGAAACTTAATACAAAATGGACAACATAAATACCCTGAAAACCCGTTCAAACAGCTCTGAAATGACGAGTTTACTGTTTACATTTTCAGTTCCCATCAATCTTTTGGCGTTCTTAAGAAATGTACTTAGAAAACCTAAGAATACAATTGAATAGACCTCAGAATGCTCTGCAAATGGGCTTACTGTTCTAAGAATTCTCAATACTAAACACTGGAAACTTCTGTTATGGATATGGAACACTTGAATTACATGCAAATAGAATCTTAATACAAAACGGACAACACAAATACAATGAAAACAAGTTCAAACAGCCGTGAAATGACGAGTTTACTGTTTACATTTTATGTTCCCATCAATCTGTTGGCGTTTTTAAGGAATCTCCTTAGAAAACATAAGAATACAATTAATAGAGCGCGGAACTCTCTGTAAATGTGGTTACAAAACCTAAGAATACAACTTAATAGAGCTCAGAATGCTATGGAAATGTGGGTTACTCTATAAGAATTCTCAGTACTAAGCAGTGGAGTTCTTCTGTGATGGTTATGGAACACTTGAATTACAAGCAAATAGAACCTTAATACAAAACGGGCAACATAAATACACTGAAAACACGTTCAAATAGTGGTTACATAACCAGTTTAGTGGTTACATTTTATGTTGCCATGATCTGTTGGCGTTTTTAAGAATCTCCTT
>NW_006298102.1:0-318 GCF_000327345.1 Myotis davidii | reverse complement strand
GCTTAATGGTCTAAGAATTCTCAATACTAAACACTGGAATTCTTCTGTGATGGATATGGAACACTTGAATTACAAGCACATAGAACCTTTGTACAACACGGGCAACATAAACACACTGAAAACCGGTCCAAACAGCTCTGATATGAGGAGTTTACTGTTTACATTTTCAGTTCCCATAAAATAGTTGGCTTTTTTACGAAATGTTCTTAGAAAACCTAAGAATACAAGTTAATAGAGTTTTGAACATTCTGTAAATGTGGTTACTCTATAATAATTCTCTGTACCAAACACTGGAATTCTTCCGTGATGGATATGGAA
>NW_006298101.1:1437-2646 GCF_000327345.1 Myotis davidii | reverse complement strand
CAGGGGAGTTCCGCCCTTCCCGGCTGCAAACCGACTCACCAGCTAAGCAATGTCACCAATTTGGGGTGGGTGTTATTAGTTTCAGCTGCTCACTCCATTAGCTCCGGGACACGACCTGGGACACGTCTGCCCATATCACCGCCATCTTCTTTCTCCCCACACTTTATTATTTTTCACAGGAATAAGGCAAGAGAACGTGTCCTGCACATTTCCCGAGGGCGCAGCACCACGAGGGCACCGAAGGGCGGTGGCATTTCTCTCCTCCTTGTCCTCCCCGGGAATCCTCCAAGGTGCCCAGGAGCCAGAGGCTGCCCTGTGGCCTTTGGCTCGGGGCCAGCGTGGGACTGTGACAGGCCCTTTGCTGGGGACACCAGGCAGGGAGGAGTCCCTGGTGACAGCACTGGTGGAGGGAGGCCGAGCAGAGGCAGCGCCTGGGTCACAGCGTGCACTGCCGGACACCAGCAGGGGCGGTCACAGCGCCCACCGCGCCCCGCACCGTGAGCTCTGTTTCCTGCTCAGGAGTGGCTTTGCCCTTTCTCTTCCTCCTTCTCCCTGTTTGCCATCCCCGTGGGCCCTTCCTTCTCCTCCCTGCCCACCGCCATTCCCGGGTCATGTGTCCCATGGAGACAGTACATGTGCAACTGGAGGCAGTCGGGTGCCGGCCATATTTAAGGTAGAGGAGAGGGGGAGGGGAGGGGAGCTCTGCAAGGGAAACAAAACAGAGGCTCCCAACAGGACCCAGGTCAGCTTCCCGCACTGTCCTGGGCCAAGGACCCTTCAGGGAGGTCGCCCCGTGGCCTGGCCCTGGCTGCAATCACAGCACATTTTCTCCCCATCATGGTGGCCCAGCCTCCAGGCTTTCTATTTAAGACTCTGATGAATTACAGTGACTATCTGGTCTAAGACCTCAAAAAGGACATTTCTATTGTCAAAAGACTTCAAGTCTTTTTGTAAAATATATTTTTACTAGAGGCCCAGTGCACAAAATTCATACACAGGGACGGAGGTGTGTCCCTCAGCTCAACCTGCACCCTCTCCAATGCTGGATCCCTAAAAGGATGTCCGACTGATGGCTTAGGCCCACTCCGTGTGGTTCTCTGCTGTCTTCGGGGCCTGTTTGGCCACTCCCGAGTCGCTGCAGGCGACGGCCAAGTGGTCCCTACTGTGCGCGATCTGAGGGACCTGCTTTGCCAATCCCAGGTCTCAGCA
>NW_006298101.1:0-1120 GCF_000327345.1 Myotis davidii | reverse complement strand
TGTTTAAAAAATCCTTACCTGAGGATACTTTTCCATTGATTTTCAGAGAGTTGAAAGGAAGGGTGGAGGGGAGAAAGAGAGGGAGAGAGAGAGTATGTGAGACAGACAGACATCTCTCAAATTGATTGGTTGTCTCCTGCACATGTCCCGACCGAGTCCAGTGATGGAGCCTGCAACCCAGGTATGTGCCCTGGGTGAGGAATCGAATTCATGACCCTTCGGTGCTCAGGCCGATACTGTAACCACTGAGAAACTGATCACGTGCCCTGACCGGGAATCGAACCTTAACTTCCTGGCTCCTAGGTCCACGCTCAACCACTGAGCCACATGTTTTTGAAACCTGCTCTTCACTTAACATTGGGAACTTCCCCCCCAATTATTCTTCAGCATAAGGTTGGATTTCTGGGTAATAGTCCACGGTAAGGTCACAATGGATTACTGACTGTGTTCTCTACATTGGGTTACGGGATGCTTTCACTTGTCCCGTGGCACCTCAGGTATGAAGTCCATTTGGTGTGTTCCTGTGCGCATCCCTGCACATCCCCACTTGCTGGAATAAGTTCCTTATCACGGAAACTGAGCAGAGGTTCCTGCGGAACTTGACTCCCACATAAACTTTGGTCCTAAGTGTGGGCCGCCCCCCCGCACCCCCTGATTCCCATGTGCCTTTTGGCAGCCTCATTCCTCACAGAACCCCATCTGACAAGCTCCCCCTTAGCCGGCCAGCTTCTCCCACTAAGTAGTCACCTTCACCTTCCACTACATCTCGCTCACAATATCCTGGTTGTATTGTAAATCGGCGAGATAGATTCGAGACGCCTTAATGAGCCAATTAATTAGCAGTCTCTATTCACGCAGACCCAGAGGGGGATGTTTCCCAAATCTCTGAGCAAACACAAGGAGGAAGGTCTCTCTATTTATACCTTTTTGAGCCCTTTGTCTGCAGATTTCACAGAGAGCTCTCTGTAGGTTATTGTTACAAACAGTTTGCGACCTTGAGTACATAATGAACTAACACTTGGCATAAGAATATGGAATGAATATCAATATCAGTATAAGCCTGTTACGTCAGATGGCGAGCTTGCACGGTCAGACACCTAAGTTTTTTATCTTTTTCTAT
>NW_006298100.1:0-230 GCF_000327345.1 Myotis davidii | reverse complement strand
TCTGATCATCCCTAACTGCCCCTGCCTGGCCCACCGCCCGGGACCCAGGATTCCCTCCTCTGGCTGGTTGCAGGCACCTGGAATATGGGCTTCCCTCCCTCTGGCTGGCCTCAGGCACCCAGGACATGGGCTGGCTTCACCCAGGCCAAGCACAGCTGCAGTGACCATGGGCAGGTGGCTTCCCTGGGCCGCAACCTCAGGTGCCTGGGTACATAGGGTGGGTGGCTTGT
>NW_006298099.1:0-649 GCF_000327345.1 Myotis davidii | reverse complement strand
AAAAGTGTTATGGGTGGAATAGGAGGAGGAGGATACAGAGAGGAGGAGAGAAGCATCTGGGGCCACACAGATGTAGCTGGTGTGGGCCAGAGTAGGGCATCTGGGAATGAGGGGGATGTTAGCATTACCCTGCAGGTCACTGAGGGATTTTCCTTGGATCAAGTATCAGCATGAAAGAGAGACCTAGTGGTGGTGTGCACACTCAGCCCAGAGCCTCACTGATCAATGAGCTGGTGGGTGGGTGGTCTTTAGACCCAGACCTGCTCCCCTGAACCCTTTCCAGGACCTCATCTACTTAAGTTCTACCCAGAAACTAGATAGGCCCTATCCGTTGTCTCTTCATTCCTAACCCTGCTCTCCTATCTCCTATTTGCCTTCCCGAATCTTCCATGCTCAGTGCCCTCCTTTCCTCAACTACTCTCTCTGTCACATAACAACCTCTCCTTTTGTAATCAGTTTAGTATATTTTGTCAGACTAAATCAGGTCTATGAATGAGCTCTTTGATTGTAATGAAAGGTGTTAAATTTTATCAGCCATGGGATTTCTATCACCTTCCCTTGGATCTTAGAGGAACAAATGGACGCTTCTAGAGGCTTCAGTCTCCTGGAGAGTGATAAGTGGGAGGGGACCCATTCTTTACTCTCCTAT
>NW_006298098.1:0-511 GCF_000327345.1 Myotis davidii | reverse complement strand
CTTATGCAAATAAGATCCTCTTCTCTTTGTTTAGTTACATGGTATCTATCCTTTGATAATTGCAATCCAAACATGGTGCCTCATAAAAGCTTCCCCTGACCCCAAACTTGGTCCTAATCCTCTGCTGTATGTTCACAGCCCTATGTACCTTCCCTCAATGACACACATTGCAGTGTGACTTTACACTCATTTTTGTGATAATTTGCTTAGTCTGCTGTTGTCCTCCCAAAAATGTAGGTCCCAGGAGGGCAGCAGGTATGTAATTCTATCATCTATTGCTGTATAAATATATAAGTCCCCTGAGGGCAGCAGGTATGTAATTCCATCATCTATTGCTATAAAAATACCATTCTAAAGCTTAGCTGCTTAAAAGACCAATAACATTTGTTAATAAATGAATGAACAAATGAATGAATGAGAAAATGAAACATCAGAGCAGTCAGTGAGCTAGCTACACAGTGCCTGGCACCTCGTTCATGGTAGGGATAAGAAAATAAGTCCTTTCACTTTA
>NW_006298097.1:0-256 GCF_000327345.1 Myotis davidii | reverse complement strand
TTTTGATTGGGGCATTTGATCCATTTACATTTAGTGTTATTATTAATAGGTACTTATTTATTGCTATTTTAATTCTGTAGGTTTCTCTCTCTCTATTCTCTCTTTCTTTTTCTCATTACAGCAATCCCTTTAGCATTACTTGTAATGCTGGCTTGGTGGTGATGTACTCCTTTAGTCCCCCCCCCCTTTTTTTTTGTCTGGGTCTCTTTATTTGACCGTCTAATTTGAATGATAGTCTTGCTGGATATAGTAATCT
>NW_006298096.1:0-561 GCF_000327345.1 Myotis davidii | reverse complement strand
TTTAATATATGTAGTTCCATTCCTTTTTTTACATTATTTTTTTTTCTTTCAATTTGTTAATGTGATGTGTCACGTTTATTGATTTTCGGATATTGTACCATCTTTGCATCCCTGGGATAAATCCAACTTGGTCATGGTTTATGATCTTTCTGATGTACTGCTGGATCCGATTTCCTAAGATTTTGATGAGGATTTTGGCATCTGTGTTCATGAGGGATATTGGCCTGTAATTCTTTTTCATTGTGTTGTCTTTACCTGGCTTTTTTACAATATATTTTCATTGATTTCTGAAACAAAGCGAGGGGGCGATAGAAACATGAATGATGAGAGAGAATCATTGATCGGCTGACTCCTGCATGTCCGCCCAATGGGTATCAAGCCTTTAACCCAGGCATGTACCCTTGACTGGATTTAAACCAGGGAACCTGCAGCCCGCAGACAGATGCTCTATCCACTCATCCAAACTTACTTATTCAGGTAATTCTCTTTCTATGGATGTAGTCCCAGTTTGTTTATGTGATGGTACACCTTTTCTGATTCTATGCATGACTTGATATGTTT
>NW_006298095.1:0-1436 GCF_000327345.1 Myotis davidii | reverse complement strand
GTTACCCATGGTTTTTCCTTTTATTTATATGCCTTTTTATTTACATTTAAGCTTCTATTCTGCTTGCAATTTGAATGGCATGAGGCAATGGATGCAATTTTATCTTTTTTCCTGTATGGTTATACAGTTACTAGAGGCCTAGTGCACGAAATTTGTGCATGGGAGCAGGGGGTCCCTCAGCCTGGACTGCACCCTCTCCAATCTGGGACCCCTCGGGGCTGGTGGCACCTAACTGCTCACCTGCCTGCTGGCCTGATCCCCCTAAATGCTCTCCCCCGCTGGCCTGACCCCTCTAAATGCTCTCCCCTGATGGTCTGATACCCTTAACTTCTCTCCCCTGCCTGCCTGATCGCCTCTAACCACCTCTGCCTCAGCCCTGCCATCATGGCTTTGTCCAGAAGGACGTCCGGAACCTCGTCTGGAAGATGTTCAGTCTAATTAGCATATTACTTTTTATTAGTATAGATGCCACCTTGCCTAAAAATGCAGGTTGTTAGCAGGTTTTCCTATCATGGAAGGGGAGCCTGCAGTAGCATCCTGGGTTCTGACCAGGGCTTATGCACTCATGCTTTATCTCAGCAGATGAGATTCATAGAAGAAGACTCTTGGATGTACCTTGAACATTTCCATTGATTTTGCCAAATCATCCTCCAAAAATGTTGAACCACTTTAAACTTCCACCAGCAACCATGCATGTGCCCTCTGTCCTACTTTGATTCAAGTATCATTGATTTCACCCTAGAAGCTTCCCTCCCATCAGCTGGGACTGCTTGGCACTTGAGCCAAACTCACTGTTCAGCCCAGGACTTGATTTCCCGAGATAGAATTATGGAGGAGGAACATAATTTTCCTCTACCCTCCTGAGTTCTTAGTAGAGGCCCTTGTAATGAAAGTCAGATTACCAAGAGAAAAGCTAAAGTTCATTAACATGTTAACCTCATGTATATGTGGGAGATCCCAGGGAAAAATGAATAACTCCCCAAGGTGGCTTAGAATCCAGATTTAAATACCTTCTTTCTAGGGAAAGGGGACGGGAGATGTAGGCCTCTTGGAGGAGAGTACATGATTTTTAGGAAAGATGAATGATGGTGAGGGAGAGTGTAACAAAGTTTGGGTGTGATGTCAACTTCTAGTCTCCTGTCCTGTGACAGGAGTCAGTATTCACTGGCTGATGGCATTTTCCCCATCAAGGGAACCTTTTGGGGGGTCCGATTTTAGGCAGAGAAGGAGACTTCAGTGAAAATCTCTCTTTGCATTTGCTGTTTTTCAAGCATCTGCAGGTCAAGATCATCAGTATAACAATACGGCACATGTTGGGGTGGCCTGTTCTCTGACCTTCAGAATAAACCCAACAAAAGCTTGTTTCCTCTCTTAGATGATTTGCCACAGTAGCATTATTCCCTGGAGCCAGTATTCTGACCAGCCCTTCCTGGGAG
>NW_006298094.1:0-312 GCF_000327345.1 Myotis davidii | reverse complement strand
TTGTGACTTCATAGAGAGGATTTTCACTTCATATACTGTAGTGTTAAATCATAGAGAGTATTGTGACTTCATAGAGAGGATTGTTACTTCATAGACTGGATTGTGATTTCATAAAGAGGAATGTTACCTCATAGACAGGATTGTGACATCATAGACAGTATTGTTACATCATAGGCAGGATTGTTACTTCATAGACTGTAATGTTACATCATAGTCAGTATTGTGACTTCATAGGGAGGAATGTTAGTTCATAGACAGGATTGTTAGATCATATAAAGGACTGTGACTTCATAGAGAGAATTGTTAGTTCAT
>NW_006298093.1:0-209 GCF_000327345.1 Myotis davidii | reverse complement strand
CTCAGTCTTCACTCTGGGCCTTTGCACATTCTGATCACTGTGCCCTGGAGATCCTCCCACATCTCATTCCACTCGTTGCCAAAACCAGGGTCCACGTCATAAAGCCCTAGCTGTGGCCTTAGGACTCTGGGCAGAGTGTCCCCAGGGCCCAGGGCAAGAAGAGGGGCCGACAGCCCCGGGACACCACGACCTCAGAGACCACCAGAGTG
>NW_006298092.1:0-730 GCF_000327345.1 Myotis davidii | reverse complement strand
TTTTAAATAGCTAGGTACCATAATTGAAAACCAATATGTTAGGCCTCAGAAGGTAGAAATAAGGAGAGACTGCCTTAAAACCTTAAATTATTAAGGAACATTAATTGTTTAAGACCTTATCTAAAAATCTCTACAGGAGAAATGACAAATTTATTTAATATACTTAGAGTATTGACAGATGAAGCTAGAAAGGAGTTACAAGAATTGAGCAGGCAATCTCCTTAGCCCAAGTGTCACGAATACTGCCTGAATTGCCTTTATCTACATATCATTGAAATACTATCTACACTAATAAAAGAGAAAAATGGTAATTGGCGTACGCCGCCACCCTTTTCATTGGCTAATCAGGGTGATTGCAAATTAGCTGCCAACTAAGATGGCAGTTAACTGACAATAAAGATGGCGGTTAATTTGCATATGTAGGCACAATGCAGGGAGGTGATAGGGAAAGCAGGAAGAAGCCCCCTGCCACTGACAAGTGATTGGAAGGAAACCCAGGGGGAAGCTAACTTGATCGGAGAATTGGGCGCCTTTGTCGCCCTGGCCAGTGATAGCAGAAAGTAGGGGTGGAGCCAGTGATGGGAGCTGGGCAGGGTCGAAGCTGGCAGTCCCGGGAGCTAGGGGTCCCTTGCCTGGGCCTAAAGTGGAGCCCGCGATCCTGGGGCTGCTGCAGCTGTGGGTCCATGCTGCCTGGGCTGGACGCCTCAGCCACAGGCGTCCTGTGGGGGCA
>NW_006298091.1:4426-7145 GCF_000327345.1 Myotis davidii | reverse complement strand
ACGTAAGCCTCTGGGACGTATAAACCCTGTGCCTGGTCAGCTTGGAATTTCTTAAATCACTGGTGATCCTTATGTAACCGCTCTCTTTTTACCTTACGGCCTCTGCTCGCGTGTCATAGGTTGGGATGTATAAGCCCCATAACAGGATGGCGACCACTAAGATGTAGCGAGCTCAGAGTTTGCCAGAAAGGGTGACACAGGTTGGGCCAGAGAAGAATTACTCTTCCGAGTGATTCAGAGTTTTCACTGCTGGTTTCGGGTACCTTTCACTCTTCCCCAAACGGCGAGGTGAACGCTTATTAGTGGACTGGAGGGAGATCAAGAAAACTAAAAAGACCAGCCAAAGAGGGTGCCAAAGAGGGTGAAGGCTCTCAAGAGGTATTTTGAAATTCTTGTTTGAAAAGTTTCGTCTGCTTACCTTCACAACGATCTGTCTCACGAGCAGGCGAAACCGTGATGCTGAGTCTTCACTCGCGAGTCAATACTGCGCGGCGACTCAAAGGGGTGCCTGGCCAGGCACTTCAAGCAGACGTTCTCACAGGTAGTCCCCAAGTCGCCCCGCGTTGGGCACCAGACTGTCCCGACCCGCGGGACAACAACCGGGGAACGAAGAGACACTCTAGGAGAATGAGGCAAACAAGGGACACAAAAGAATGGAGGCAAGACAGTGTTCTGATTAAGCCTCAAATTTTATTCTTACAGCGGCAGAATATATACTGTTTTAGGGACGGGGGGTGAGTGGAGAAGCCTATTAGCTTATCAGCAAGTAGGTTCTGGAATGTGGTGGTTGTTGTCTCAAGGTATAGGATGGTTATCTTTAGCTTCTGGCCAAATAGCAGGACACCTGCAGTTTCTGGTAATTAGGAGTTTAACCAGAAACTTACTGTTCTTTTTTTTTTTTTTAAATATATTTTATTGATTTATTACAGAGAGGAAGGGAGAGAGATAGAAAGTTAGAAACATCGATGAGAGAGAAACATCGATCAGCTGCCTCCTGCACATCCCCCACTGGGGAATTGCCTGCAACCCAGGTACATGCCCTTACCGGAATCGAACCTGGGACCTTTCAGTCCGCAGGCCGACGCTCTATCCACTGAGCCAAACCGGATTCGGCAACTTATTGTTCTTAAGATGGCTTTGTCTAGGCCAATATCTCTAATGGCTCCCAACAGAAAGGTGGATGTAACACTCTCATTATTAGCAGGTGACATGATATTGTAAACCGAAAGACTAAAGAAAACCTAAAGACTCCACCAAAAAACTATTACATTTAATAAATGAACTTATCAAAGTAGCAGGATACAAAATCACCACCCAAAAATCAATGGCTTGTATGCACACCAATAAGGAATTCTCAGAAAGAGAAACTAAACAACAAACCATTTACCATTTTAACAAAAAAATTAACAGTTAGGATTTAACTTAACAAAGGAAGACAAATACCGGTACTCAGAAAACTACAGGATGCTGAAAAAAGAAATAGAGATAGAAGGAGATATAAGCAAGTGGAAGACAATACCGTATTCATGGATTGGTAGAATCCTATATAATAAAAGCCTAGGTGGAGTCGTGTGACGCCCTTGCGCGAGGTTGTCATTAAATGGCCACCCTCGCATCATCACAAGATGGCTGCCACAAGATGGCCACCACAAGATGGCTGCCATGAGATGGTCACCACAAAATGGCCAGCAGGGGAGGGCAGTTGTGGGCTCTCAGGCTGGCGGGGGAGGCCAGCTGGGGGTGAACAGGCCAGCAAGGGAGGGCAGTTGGGGGCGACCAGTCCTGCAGGGGAGGGCAATTGGAGGGTACCAGGCCTGCAGGGTAGGGCAGTTGGGGGCAAATAGGCTGTCACGGGAGTAGTTAGGCATCAATCAGGCCGGCAGGGGAGTGGTTAGGGGACAATCAGGCTGGCAGGCAGAAGTGGTTAAGGGCATTCAGGCAGGCAGGCAGGCAGGTTAGGAGCCAGGAGTCCCAGATTGTGAGAGGGATGTCCGACTGCCAGTTTAGGCCCGATCTCCAAAGGAGTCCCAGATTGGAGAGGGTGCAGGCCAGGCTGAGAAACACCCCCTGTGTGCACGAATTTCATGCACCAGGCATCTAGTCAACATCATAAAATTGTCCATACTACTCAAGGCAATCTACATATTCAATACAATCCCTATTAAAATACCAAGAGCATATTTCACAGACCTAGAACAAAACTCCAAAAATTTATATGCAATCAAAAAAGACCCCAAATAACTGAAGCAATTTTAGGGGGGCGGGAAATAACAACAAAAAAACAAAGTTGAAGGAATCACAATACAAGATTTCAAGTTATACTACAAACCCACCATAATGTAAAGACCCTGGTACTAGCACAAAAAAAGGCATTTAGATCTATGGAACAGAACAGAGACCCCATAAATGCACCCAATCCATTATGCTCAAATAATATTTGACAAAGGTGGCAAGAGCATACAATGGAGTGAAGACAGTCTCTTCAATAAATGGTGTTGGGAAAATTGATCAGATGCATTCAAAAAAATGAAACTAGATCACCAACTTTCACCATACACAAAAATAAACTCAAAATGGATAAAGGACTTAAGTGGAAGACGAGAAACCATATCAGACATATACCATAGCAATATATTTACTGATACAGCTCCTAGGGCAATGGAAACTAAAGAGAAAATAAACAAATGGAACTAGATCAAACTAAAAACTTCTGCACAGC
>NW_006298091.1:0-1381 GCF_000327345.1 Myotis davidii | reverse complement strand
GAGGAAAAAACTCACACCAGTCCAAGAAGCTTACAGAGTCCCAAACAAGATGAATCCAAACAGACCGACACCAAGACACACTATAATTAAACTGGAAAACACCACCAATAAAGTAAGAATCTTAAAGGCTGCCAGAGAGAGACAGAAAGTTACCTACATGGAATCTCCCATCAGACTATCAACTTATTTTATAGCTACAGATACAGATAGATATAGATAGATATAGATATATAGATATAGATATAGATGATATAGATATAGATATATAGGTAGATAATATCTTTAGATATAGATAAATAGATATATAGATATGTAGATATAGATATAGATAAATAGATATATAGATATATAGATAAACAGATTAACAAAAATAGATCTAGAGACAGAGAAACACCAAAGAGACCTTCATACCTCAGAGGGAAGGCAGGGGAGGAGGATGGTTAAGAGATAATATATATAGAATAATAGATATACCTAGATATATAGATATATAGATATATAAAGAGAGAGTATTTTCTTCAGAAATTTAAGAGGAGTTACTTTAACTTAACTCTTTAGTTCCCTACCGTTGGAAGAAGGTAGAATTTTTATATGTAGACCACTATGTTTTTATACTTACTAAGTAGTCACCCTCAATTCCTATTTTTATCTACACATATAACAAATTCCAGCCAATCTTGCCTGACACCCAATATTTCTTTCATTCCCTATTCTTCTCTTCACACTTGACAGGGCTTTTAAATTTTTATTATTTATTATTATTGTTTTAATTTATATATTTATTGTTTAAAGTATTACATGTCTCCTTTTTCCCTGATTGAACCCCCCAGCCTCTCCCACCCCCAAGGGCAAGCACCCAGTTCCCCAGTGTCTGCATCCATTAGTTATGCTAATATGCATGATACAAGTCCTTTGCTTTATCTCTAACCTTCCTCCACTCCCCTCCCCTGCATTCTCTCTGAGGTTGGCTACCTTGTCTCTGGATCTATTTTTGTTCATCAGTTTATGTTAATCATTATATCCCACATATGAGTGAGATCATGTGATATTTATCTTTCTCCAACTGGCTTATTTCACTTAGTATAATGCTCTCCAGTTCCATCCATGCTGTTGCAAATGGTAAAAGTTCCTTCTTTTTTATAGTGGCATAGTATTCCATTGGGTAGATGTACCATCGTTTTTTAAACCACTCATCTGCTGATGGGCACTTAGGTTGTTTCCAGATCTTAGCTATGGTAAATTGTACTGCTGTGAACATAGGGCTGCATATATCCTTTCTGGTTGTTTCTAGTGTCTTGGGATATTTTTCTAGAAGTGGGATTACTGGGCCAAATGGGAGTTTCATTCATAACTTTTTGAGGAAACTCCATATTATTTTCCA
>NW_006298090.1:0-221 GCF_000327345.1 Myotis davidii | reverse complement strand
AGAATCATCACTCTGTTCCATGCTTCTATGTCTTTGGATCTATATCGTTCGTCAGTCTATTGTGTTCATTAGATTCCACACATGAGTGAGGTCATGTGACACTTGTCTTTCTCTAACTGGCTTATTTCACTTCACATAATAGTCTCCATGTGCCTTCATGCTGTTTCAAAGTGTAAGAGATCTTTTTATTTTTTTTTACAGCTGCATAATATTCCATGGTG
>NW_006298089.1:0-1194 GCF_000327345.1 Myotis davidii | reverse complement strand
TAGTACTATGTCTTGGTCTGTATAGGCTGCTATAAAAAATACTAGAATACTATAGATAGCTTACAAGCACAAAAATGTATTTCTCACAGTTCTGAAGGCTGGGAAGACCAAGATTAAGGTGCCAACAGATGTGGTGTTTGGGGAAAGCCCAATTCCTGTTTCTACACCATCTTTTCTCCGAGTTGTCACTTGGTGGGAGGGAAGAGTGAGATCACAAGAGCCTCTTTTAAGGGGACACTAATCCCATTCATGAGGGCTCTGCTTTCATGACCTAATCACCTCCTAAAGATCCAACCCCCAAATACCATCACTTTGGGGATTAGCTTTCAACATATCAATGGGCAGGAGGGGCAAAGCAACAACTGTTCAGTCTATAAGATAGTGTGCTACACTTCCTTGATATTAGCTAAAACTCTATTGCTTTTACTTTTTTTCTTTTAATCTTCATCTGAGGATATTTTTCCATTGATTTTTAGAGAGAGTGGAAGAGAGAGGGAAAGACAAAGAGAAATACCGATGTGAGAGAAACACATTGATTCGTTGCCTCCTGCATGATCCCCAACCAGGGCCCGGGCTGGGGAGTAGCCTGCGACCGAGGAATCGAACCCAGGACCCTTCAGTCTGCAGGTCAATGCTCTATCCACTGACCCGAACCAGCTAAGTCTGCTTTTATTTTTGTACCATAGATGCAAATGTCAAAATCATGAAAAGCAAATAAAATCTTAATATTCTTATGAGAAGAGCTCTGCCCTGATAGGTGTCTTGGAGTATCCCAGGAAGTATGGACCGCACTTGGAGAGTGCTGTGTTAGAACATCACTGAGTTTTAGAAATCACAGAAGATACGCATCTTGCTTCCCCTAACAACATACTGCTAAGTGATAGAATCTGCCTCACTGGAGTTCATGTTACTTCTATTCCACTGCTGCCTCTACATTTGTTGTTGAAAGATAAATTGGCATTCTAGCCAGTGTGACTCAGTGGTTAGAGTGTGAGTCCACTCACTGACGGGTCACTGGTTCAAGTCCCAGTCAAGGGCTTGTGCCTGGGTTATGTGTTCAATTCTGACTCTGGTAGGGGCGTGTGCAGGAGGCAATAAATGGATGTCTCTCTCTCACACCAATTATTTCTCTTTCTCTCCCCCTCCATTCCTTCATCCCTGCCTTCCATTCTCTCTGAAAATCAATGGAAAAAA
>NW_006298088.1:0-217 GCF_000327345.1 Myotis davidii | reverse complement strand
TCGGGACATTCGTAAGTCAAGACCCCACTGTATTCAGAAAACTATAGGATATTGAAAATAGAGATAGAAAAAGATGAAAAAGTGGAAGAATATACCATTTAATGGATTGGTAGAATCAACATCATTAAAATGTTCATACTACCCATGGCAATCTACAGATTCAATTCCATCCCTATTAAAATACCTATAACAGCCGAAACCGGTTTGGCTCAGTGGA
>NW_006298087.1:0-432 GCF_000327345.1 Myotis davidii | reverse complement strand
GGGGGTAGTGCCACAACCTCCCCATCGATCCTGCCTTGACTCTGACAGGGGGCGGTGCCCCAACCCCCAAATCGGCCGTACCCTGAGCATGACTGAGGGTGGCATCGCAACCTCCAGATCCGCCCTTCTTTGTGCATGACAGGGGGTGGCGCCCCAACTCCCCAATCGGCCCTGCTCTGACCCCATCAGGGGCTGCACCTAGGGATTGGGCCTGCCCTCTGCCACCCAGGAGCAGGCCTAAGCCAGCAGGTCGTTATCTCCCGAGGGGTCCCAGACTGCGAGAGGGCACAGGCCGGGCTGAGGGACCCCTCCTGCCCCACGAGTGCACAAATTTTTGTGCACCAGGCCTCTAGTAATATTATATTATGCTCCCTTAGCAAAGGGATATCCACCTGTTTTTGACAACATGGATGAACCTAGAGCAGCCGTGGG
>NW_006298086.1:0-238 GCF_000327345.1 Myotis davidii | reverse complement strand
AGTTTTTATCAAAAATGGGTGTGGGATTTTGTCGAATGCCTTTTCTGTGTCTATTGATACGAACATGTGATTTTTGTCTTTCAATCTGTTTATGTGAGGTTTCATGTTTACTGATTTGCAAATATTGTACAAGCCTTGCATCCCTGGAATAATCCCACTTGATCATGGTGTATGACATTTTTAATATATTGCTAGCCTAGGAAAATGTCCATGCAGCATCCACTTACTCTGCAGCCAT
>NW_006298085.1:0-319 GCF_000327345.1 Myotis davidii | reverse complement strand
ATAAATGGTGCTGGGAAATTTGATCAGACACATACAAAAAAATGAAATTAGATCGCCAACTTACACCTTAAACAAAAATAAACTCAAATGGATAAAAGACTTAGAGATAAGACGGGAAATCATAAAAATATTAGAGGAATCCACAGGTAGCAAATCTCAGATATATTGCCAAAGCAATATCTTCACCGATGCAGCTCCTAGGGCGATGGAAACTAAAGAGAAAATAAACAAATGGGACTACATCAAAATACAAAGCTTCTGCACAGCAAAAGAAACCATCAACAAAACAACAAGAAAGCCCACGGCATGGGAGAACCTA
>NW_006298084.1:0-847 GCF_000327345.1 Myotis davidii | reverse complement strand
GGTCGGGTGAACTCTGTTCTTCTCATGCTCAGTAAATTACCTAGCCTGTCCTCATGGACTGGTAAGTTAGTTGTGGAACTGTCTTCCCATCATACTCCTGGTTAGGGACTAGCCTGACCTCATGGACTGGCTAGTGAGGGTGGTGAACTGTCATCTCCTAATGTCTGGCTGAGTGAACTGTTCCCAGAGCTCTTGCAGAGTGAACTTATTCTCCTCATGCTCTGGCCGGGTGAACTGTCTTTCTCTCATGCTCTTGGTGTGTGAACTAGGCTGACCTCTTGGATTGGTTCGTGACGGTGGTGAACTGTCATCTCCTCATGTCTGGCTGTGTGAATAGTTCTCAGAGCTCTTGCAGAGTGAACTGATTCTCCTCATGCTCTGGCCTGATGCACTCTCTTACTCTCATGATCTTGGTGAGTGAACAAGCTCTTAAAGTTCTGGCGACTGTGCTGCGTTGAACTGTTCTCATGTCTGGCCAACTGAATTTTTCCCAGAGCTCTTGCAGAGTGAACTGATTCTCCTCATGCTCTGGCCAGGTGAACACTCTTACTCTCATGATCTTGGTGAGTGAACAAGCTTTTAAAAGTCTGGTGACAGTGCTGCATTTAACTGTTATCATGTCTGGCCAACTCAATTGTTCCCAGACCTCTTGCAGAGTAAACTTATTCTCCTCATGCTCTGGGCAGATGAACTTTCTTCCCATCATACTCCTGGTTAGAGAACTAGCCTGACCTCATGGATTGGCTAGTGAGGGTGGTGAACTGTCATCTCCTCAATTATGGCTGAGTGAACTGTTCCCAGACCTCTGGCAGAATGAACTGATTCTGCTCATGCTCTGGCCGGATGA
>NW_006298083.1:0-468 GCF_000327345.1 Myotis davidii | reverse complement strand
CCTCCATGTCTTGCTCCTGCCATGGACAGCCCATTTCACCCTCTCCTTGCCCCCTCAAAGGGGGATCCCTATCCCTCTGCTCATTTCCTCCACAGAAGTTCTGCTCTCCCCACTCCATGGAAGGGTCCCTCTCTCCCGGCTCTGTCCCCTCAGGGTGGGGTGGATAGGGGAATCTCCACTGAAGCAACAGGGCAGGGAAAAAGAGGACCCTTCGTGGCTGTGTCTGGGCAGGGAGGACAGTGGACCCTGCTTGGTAAGGACAGGGGGCCATCCATGGATGGGATAGGGCAGAAGGGCCAGGGCAAAAGGGACAGGAGGTGGGGACACTGACCTCTCCATGGATGGTCCCCTGTCCTTACCAAGAAGGGTCCACTGTCCCCCATGCCCTGTCACAGCTACGAAGGGTCTTCCTTTTTTTTTTAAGGAGATAATGATGATTTTTATTTTATTTTTTTAAATATATTTTAT
>NW_006298082.1:0-442 GCF_000327345.1 Myotis davidii | reverse complement strand
GCCCATCCGTAGATGAGTGGATAAAAAAACTGCGGGACATTTACACCATGGAATACTAGGCAGCAGCAAAAAAGAAGGATCTCTTGCCCTGTGAGACAGCATGGAAGGACCTGGAGAGTATCATGCTAAGTGACATAAGTCAGTCAGAGAAAGACAAGTATCACATGATCGCACTCATATGTGGAATCTAAGTAACAAAATAAACTGATGAGTGGAGTGGATCAGAGACATGGAAGCATGGAACAGAGTGCAGATCTCAGAGGGAAGGCAGTGGAGGGGAGATGAGGAGAAGGGTAATCAACCAAAGACCTTGTATGCAGATATGCATAACCCATGGACACAGACAATAGGGTGGTGAAGGCCTGGAATGATTCAGAAGATGAAAGTTGTTGAATCAATTAAGCAATTAGGCCCTAGGCTAGGTGGCTCTAACTTCCGGGAG
>NW_006298081.1:0-483 GCF_000327345.1 Myotis davidii | reverse complement strand
GAAGGATGATAAAGATATCAAATTACTTTAAACTTTATTATATTATATATGCACATTAAAATTCTAGGGTAAAGTCTAAATAAAAGTGTATATTTTCCAAAAAGGGGTAAAAATTTGTAAAATAAGACTTAAATCATTTTTAAAGAAATAAAATCCAAGCAAAAAACGCAAAATAATTCCTATAATTCCCATATGTGCTGGAGACATTTGAATTCCATCCCATGAAATTAGAAATAATAAGTAAAACTCAAGGGGGGAAATACGTCCAAAGATAAAGACACACATTTTATAATGATAGTCATTTAAGCAAGAAAACATGACAATCGTAAGTGTATATGAATCTAATTACCGAAAGCAAAAACTAATAAAATCAAAGGAAAATTCACAATTTCTGTTGTGTTACCACTTCTTTTTCAGTCTTGATATAACAAGTTTAAGGATAGAGAAGATTAACTTCTTATGAGGCACATTGACCTAATTCAC
>NW_006298080.1:92730-96907 GCF_000327345.1 Myotis davidii | reverse complement strand
CGCGACCCACAGGTTGAGAACTACTGCTCTAGACCAAAAATTAGCAAAATAACAGCAATCCTAAATGACTCACTAGATCAGATGGACTTAATCTACAAATTCAGAAAATTTCACCCTAAAGTTACAAAATACTAGTATACATTCTTCTCAAGTGCTCATGGGACATTTACAAAGATTGACAACATATTGTGACACAGGCAAAGTCTCAACAAATTCAAGAAGATTGAAATCATATCACGCTTCTTCTTAGATCACAGTAGCATAATATTAGAAATCAACAACAATAAAAACTATAAAAAAATTGAACACTTGGAGGCTAACTAGCATGTTATGAAACAATTATTGGGTTACCAAAGAGATCAAAGAAGAAATTAAAAACATCCTGGAAGCCCTAACTGGTTTGGCTCGGTGGATAGAGCCTCAGCCTGTGGACTGAAAGGTCCCAGGTTCGATTCCGGTCAAGGACATGTACCTTGGTTGTAAGCACATCCCCAGTAAAGGGTGTGCAGGAGGCAGCTGATCGATGTTTCTCTCTCATCGATGTTTCAAACTCTCTGTTTCTCTCCCTTCCTATCTGTAAAAAATCAATAAAATATATTTTAAAAAACCATCCTGGAAATAAATGACAAGGAAAACACAAAAATCCAAAATATATGGGACATAATGAAAGCAGTCCTGAAAGGGAAGTTCTTCAACTTGAAGAATTAGAAAGAGAGCATCAAGAAAAGCCCAGAGTGACCATAAGAAAGGAAATAAAAAAGATTAGAGTGGAAATGAATGACATAAAGACCAAAAAATATAATACAAAATATCAATAAACCAAGAATTAGTTCTTTGAAAGGATAAACGACATTGATGAACCTCTAGCCGGGTTCACCAAGAAGCAAAGATAGAGGACCCAAATAAACAAAATAAGAAATGAAAGGGGTGATATAACAACAGACCACACAGAAATACAAAGGATTGTAAAAAAAAAAAAATACTATGAACAGCTCCATTCCAACAAAATGGACAACCTAGAAGAAATGGAAATATTCGCAGAAAAATAAGACCTTCCAAAATTCAAGCAAGAATTATAATAAAAATAAAAATCCAAATAGGCGGATAACTATGGAGGAAATTGAAGCAGTAATCAAAATATTTCCAGCAAACAAAAGCCCAAGCCAGAAGGCTTCACAGGGAAGTTTTACCAAATATTCAAAGAACTAAAACTTATCATCCTCAGACTATTCCAAAAAATTCAAGAGGAAGGCACACTTCCAAGCTTTTTCTATGAAGCCAGCATTACCCTAACTCCAAAACCAGATAAAGACATTACAAAGAAAGGGAATGTAAGGATGGTACAATATTTGCAAATCAATACACATGATACATCACATACACAAATTGAGAGACAGAAATCACATAATCTTATCAATCGATGCAGAAAAAGTATTTAAAAAAATCCAACACCCTTTCTTGATAAAAACTCTCAGCAAAGTGAGAATAGAGGGATCATACCTCAACATAATAAAAACCTTATTTGACAAACCTACAGCCAACATCATATTCAATGGGCAAAACTAAACTTATTTCCCCTAAGAACAGGAACAAGACAGGGATGCCCACTTTCACCATTTCTGTTTGACATAGTATTGGAAGTCCTGGGCATAGTGATCAAACAAGAAGAAGAAAAAAGCCATCCAAATTGGAAAAGAATAAGTAAAACTTTCATTATTTTCATATGACATAATACTGTATATAGAAAACTCTAAAGATTCCATAAAAAATCTCCTAGATTTAATATATGAATTTAGAAACATAGCAGGATACAAAATAAACACCCCAAAATCCATATCTTTATACAGCTATAGTGAACTCTCACAAAGAAAAACTAAAATAAAAATCAATCCCATTTACCATTATAACCAACAGTCCCTTTACCATTTCTTGCATTGCTGGCTTGGTGATATTAAACTCCCTTAGCCTTTTTTGTCTGTGAAGCTCCTTATTCACCCTTCAATTTTGAATGATAACTTTGCTAGATATAGTATTATTGGATTCAGCACTTTGCTTTGCATCACTTTGTATATTTCATTACATTCCCTTCTGGCCTGATTTCTTTCTGTGGAAAAATCAGTTGATAGTCTAATGGGAGATCCCTTGTAGGTAACTTTCTGTCTCTATCAGGCAGCCTTAAAATTCCTAACTGGTCATTGACATTGGCCAATTTAATTATGATGTGTCTTGTTGTCTGTCTTTTTAAGTTCATCTTATTTGGAAATCTGTGTTTTTTGGATTTGTGTGAATTTTCCTTTCTAAAATTAAGGAAGTTTTCTGTATTTATTTCTTCAAACAGGTTTTCTATTCCTAGCTCAGCATCCTCTCCTTCTGGCATCCTTATTATGCGGATGTTGTTTCATTTCATGTTGTCTCAAAGCTCTCTTAGATTCTCCTCCTGCTTTTTAAGATTTTTTTCCTGTTGTTACTCTGCTTGGATGTTTTTTCCTACCTTCTTTTCTAACTCTCTCATGTGGTCCTCAGCTTCTTCTAGTCTACTGTTGAAAACTTCCATTGTGTTCTTTATTGCAACTATACCATTCTTCATTTCCTCTTGATTTTTACACATGCTGGTGAATTTGACTTGAATCCTTTCAGCATCACTATAACCATTGTTATGAATTCTTTCTCTGACAAATTGCCTCCATTTAATTTATTTCCTTTTCTGGTGATTCTTCCATTTTTTTCGTACGAGGGTTGTTTCTTTGTCTCCCCTTTTTTGCTGTTTCTTTCTCATGGTTTCTATGTATTAGATCAAACTGCTATGCCATCCAGGTTTTTTGTGTTTGTCCTATATAGTAGATATTTTGTGGGACCAGTGCTATAGTATCTCAGGTCTTCTTGACTGGATATTCTAGGGATGCCCCCTACTTGAGATATTCGGGTTATCTTGGTATAGTAGTGTTTTGAGGTCTATTGTCCCATTTATGGATGGAGTCTCCTCTCAGGGTGTCTTGTTGTGTGGCTCGCTCTTTACCAGGTTTACCGAACAGCACAAAATACAACTTGAGAAGATACAAAATAGAGGTAACAAAGATTAATGTACTTATGACACTGTTAACTTTAACATGACCACCAGAGAAAAGAGAATTAGGAGAGATAATAGAGTTCAAAAAATGATATTGAGAAAGGAAAAAAGGTAAGAGAAAAAATATATGGGGAGAAAACCCCACAAACAAACAAATAAACCAAAAAATGAAAACTAGAAGTACCCAGAAGAAAGGGATTGGACAGAATCTGTAGAGGCAGAGATTATATATAGAAAGAAAGGTTAATGAATTGGACAAATAAGGGAAGGACCACACTTCAGTACAGAGGAGGTACAAAGATAATGAGTGGCTAAGAATAAAAGAATCCCTGACTGGTTTGGCTCACTGGATAGAGCATCAGCCTGGCCTGCAGACTGAAGGGTCCTAGGTTTGATTCTGGTCAAGGGCATATACCTTGGTTGTGGCCACATCCCCAGTAGGGAGTGTGCAGAAGGCAGCTGAATTGATGTTTTTCTCTCATCAATGTTTCTGACTCTCTATCCATCTCCATTTCTCTCTGTAAAAAAATCAATAAATATAAAAAAGAAAAGAAAATATAATTAATTAATTAATTAAAACTTATTTATTTATCTATTTATTTTTGGAAAAGGAGAATAGAGGAGAGGGCAGATAGGCTTGAGTTTAGTTAGTGAAACTAATTAAACAAGTAAAAGAAGCAGAGAATAAAAGAGGAGAGGAGAAACAAAAGTTTACAAAATATTGACTAGTGAAGAAAGAGAAAAGAGAATGGTGCATGGACTTGGAGCAGAGGAGAGGAAATTATATATATGAGTATGCCAACAGAGACTCAATAATAATTAACACATAAATAAACCAGATAGAATTAGGAGAGATAATAGAGTTCAAAAAATGATATTGAGAAAGGAAAAAAGGTAAGAGAAAAAATATATGGGGAGAAAACCCCACAAACAAACAAATAAACCAAAAAATGAAAACTAGAAGTACCCAGAAGAAAGGGATTGGACAGAATCTGTAGAGGCAGAGATTATATATAGAAAGAAAGGTTAATGAATTGGACAAATAAGGGAAGGACCACACTTCAGTACAGAGGAGGTACAAAGATAATGAGTGGCTAAGAATAAAAGAAT